>NC_047650.1:18105919-18209111 GCF_902201215.1 Prunus dulcis | reverse complement strand
AAAACAAACCCTCCAAGCCCATAATTTTGTGGTGCAGTTTTTTCTGAGTTTGGACCATCAAGGAGCACTGATGCATCACAACCCTGCATTTTCAATGTATAAAATAAATCTATTAATTCGTACATACATTTAACTATTTTTAAAATTCAATAAATTTTATAAGCATTATCAGATTAATTAGTAAGGGAAGGGTATTTTAATCTTCCTAAGAGGCTTCCATAATCCCAAAAAAAAAAAAAAAAAAAAAGGATAGAGAAAATATAATATAGGAAAAACAAAGGTGGTTTACCACCAAAGGGAATTAAATATATTTTGTGGAAAAATTGTGGTAATATATTATAGTAAGTAGGGAACCAGATATTAATGTATTTCTGACCCCAAAAAAAGAATAACATATAGCCGAAGGGAAATTTTTTTTTTTTTTTTTTTTTTTTTTTTGTGTGTGAATTAATATCGTTTTAAATAGCTAATTAATTCATACATGAGCTGAAGGGAAAAGCTTTCATTGCTTCACTTTGGCCACAAAAACAAAGATACATGCACAAATTTAATTGATCTGAGAAACAATGAGGAGGAGCAAGCTGAGTAGAAATGATTAGAAGCACATACCGTGACGAAGCAATCGGAGTAGAGCAACCTGAGGAGCTTGGAGGTGATGGTTTTATCCTTGTTCCAAAGCAATTGCACTTGGTGCCTTACGTAAATCTCTGCTTCATGACAAGTATTATGGATTTTGTAATAATGCCAAGTCAACTTGTTAGGCTGTGGCAACGAAGAAGCAGCACTCACAAACCCTAGACACAAGCTCAGAGTAACTAGACCCAAACATGGGAGAACAAGAAACACAAATGATATTTGGCTTCTCATCATCATTTTCCCTCTCCCAAAAAAAACCCTAATTAGGCTTGAATGTGGTAAAGTTCAATGAAACCCTTGGGGATTTATATACATGAAATATTTGGGGTTTGCACACATGGAGTGCCCAACAATGCCATGATAGATAAATGTGTGTATAATATTTATTATATTTGTCATTATTTAAAGTTCGGTCAACACTCATCAACTAGGTCTAACCAAATGAAAAAGAGACATGATTTACCAATTAGTAGTCTCAAGTTCGGACCCCTATAATATATTGGAATCTGATTCAACACTCAAAATGTGATAGCGATTATAAGAAGTTTGGTGACTTAACGCTACTATTACGGCACCGTGTGACGGAAGTGTTGGGCAAATAAGCTGTTCACATGCACCGAGGGTTGTATCACCATCATCAATAACCTTCTTATACGTTATCTTAACCCATACCATAACCATATATATATATATATATATATACCGTAGTTAGCAAGGAACATGAACCAATGCATGTGAGCTCAGCCTTGGTTTTAGGTTTGAAATTTAGTCTTACAATGACAAATCTTGGGATCCCGTAGTTTTTAGATATCCAAGGTTCATAGATATGGTGGGATTAGTGCCCGTACTCGATAAGTACGTATAAATTAACATTTAATGTATGTATGAATGGTTAATTTTGGTTTAATAAATAGAACTTAACAAATTTGTAGTTGAGAGTGATTAGTTTTTTAGTGAGTAGATAACCACCGGGCTGGATGTGCCTGTCTTACAGAGATCAAACCAACTTGTGTGTGTACAGTACAACCGGAATTTCTGTTTTAGAAGCGTGTTTGTATAGGAAGCACTTTTACTCTCGCTCAATACGTAGCATTGTTCCCAAAAGCTTTGAAAAATGGTTTGGATGATCTAAAAGCGCTTTTAACATCACTTCTAAATAGTTAAATCATCTAGTTTGCCATATGATTATAATACTTGTAAAACCCACAAAATATAATAAGAGAAAAGTGATCGCATTTGAGTTTTGTTGTGCCATGTTTGGATGGTACTTGACATTTCATATTTGGGTCAAATAATAGTTAATCTTAACTCACTTATTTAATAATTAAGTCGATCGTATGTCACATAGTAAAAGAGAATAACTTAATTAATGCAGCATATAAATACGTATGAAGAGTCTCCGTTTTTGTTTTTGTCTCATAACCAAACAAATCTTAGGACCGACTATACTCAGTACTCTTTGAGTATGGTTGGAGTTGTGTTTCTTCAATTTTTTTCCAAATTTTGTCTAAAGAGGTGGTTTAAAAAGCTCATTATAGATACTTTAGGGTTTTGGGTTTGCCTCATAATAGGTTGCCTTTTTCTTTTCATTTTCATGAGCTGGAAAAGTTAAGAACTTGAAGCCAGCCATTTCAACGGATGTCGAAAAGCTTTGTTAAGATTATATGAGTATCATATTGTGCATGCCTAAGATAGCTTAGCTATGTAATTGTTGACTTAGCAAAAAGCCAAATCTCCGATAGCCGACTACTAGTAGTTTTCTCATTTTTGGCATATAAGTTTACAAATTAATAGGTTTTCTAATACGTTGGTCCACAGTTCGAATTCCTCGTGTTAGTAAGCTTAGCAACTTGAAGCTAATTTATCGGTCTCAAAAGCACGTTACGACTTTTGGCCGTCCATTTACCAAACCATGCAACACATGATTATGAGAAAGTTCTAATTTTATTGCTAATTCTCTCCTAGGGTATATGATGTCATGTTGGCTAACTTCTGTCCGAGTTTCATTCTGGTCATTCAACTCATTTTTTAGTCTTTGTCGTCTTCCAATTCTTGCATCCATTCTAATTTTCCGTCAATTTTTTCTTCCATATAAAGCACTCATAATTTAGAAATGGGTATGAGATTTTTCCTAGAGAGGTCGATTTTTTTTTTTTTTTTTCATTTTCTCATTGTCAAGTTTTAGCTTTATAACAAATTATAATGACAACTACTACACTGTTACATATTTGCGTTAATTTTTTTTTTTATAATAAATATTTGCTTCTCAATCAGCTCACATTATTATAAAACGCTAAAATGAAAATTTCTGAAATTCTAGATTTCTAAATATCTCATTCTAGAAAATGATTACAAGATACATGGATGGGGAGTGCTAGCAATCTTCTCTCTAACCTTCTCCTTTGAACCTTCTCTCTTCTTCTCATGACAAGTGTTACTTTCCTTACACTTAAAACAATGTCATTAATGCATCACACAAACTAATTTTTGTTTTCCAAGTTTACCCTTATTAAATGTATTAATTTATTTTAATAACAAGCTAATTTTTTTACAACTTTCTTATCACCTTGTTAAAAAAATTAAATAAGAAAATAAAAACTAAAGTTTTTAAATTTTTTTTTTTTTCTAAAGAGAACGTGTGTTTTGTTAAAAACAAAATAAAGATGATAACAATGTCATGTAACAACTTCTTTTTTTTTTTTTTTTTTAAATTCTAAAAAATGACGTTTTTCTTATTTAATTTTTAATAATGTGCTAAAGAAGTTGTAACAAAAGTTGAATAAATTGAAGGAAATATAAAAGCCAATACATTTTAAAAGGGTAAATTTGGAAAACAAAAACTAACTTGTGTGATGCATTAATGACATTGTTTTAAGTGTAAGGAAAATAACACTTGTCATGAGGAGAAAGGAAAAGGTCCAAAAGAGAAGGTTAAAGAGAAGGTTGCTAGCATTTCTCTAAATCCTATACCTGCCCCATGAGGAGCTTTTAATCTTATTACTACCATGCTTTTTTGCTCTATTCGCAAGATTTGTATAGCTAAAAATCGAAGCATCATGTGTATTCTGGCAAAGCCATTTCTCACTCTAATCAAGTATGAAAGGTCATCCACTTGCGGAATATATTAATTCTATAATTAATATTGTACACAAAATAATAATAAAGAAATTTGGCCTTAGCTTATCTCTGACTGATTAATTAACGGGTAAGCATAAAAACATTCAGCAGGAAATTAGTTGTTGAAGCAACAGTTTTGGCTACTGGATCACCCTTTTCACTCCAACTTATTTCTGGCACATTAGTTTAAGGAGAAAACAGATCAATTATGGAATGTGCTTCTTTATTATCTATTTCTGGCATTACTTCATTCAGGTTGCCTCACCAATTAAGGTAAGAGTTATTTATATAAACATCCTTGAGGTTTTTGGTGTTTTCATAAAATTTCTTGAGATTTCATAATTCAAATAAAAAATTAGCAGCCTTGGTGTCTACATAAAAATCTTGGGTGGACGTAGAATCAAGTACCATCTAAAGCAAATATCGAATTTTCACTACGAGTCATGGAAGTCAATTGAAATACCTGACCTTGATAAAGCTCATCGGTGGTCGTATGTCTCTTCAAAAGTTATAAAATTTGTTAAAACTACTTTCATACAGCTTTTTTAGTCCGAGTCAAATTCATATCATGCCAATTACATTTACAATGGTGGCTTTATAATTTAGAAACCCAATGGGGCTCTCCCACACCCACAATGAGCCTGAAAATAGGGCTTTTTTTTAATTATATATTTTTTTTGTACAGAAATTATGGACTTGTAATATAACCAAAAAAACCACTAGTCACAAAGAGCTATTATAATAATTGAAGTGATCTAACATCAAAATTAAGACAATCTAGGATTCTTCCACTAACGATCACGCAGGATCGAAAAAACTCTGGCATAGGCATCTTAACTAAGAGTTGAAACTCAGAACAACCAAAAAGAGATAAAACTTGAAAAAATCAAGCCATAATAATACAAATAAAACTCTCACATAAGAGAGGTGAAAAGCTCTCACAAAGGAGAGGTGAAAAACTCTCACACAAGGAGAGGTGAAAACTACATAAAAAACCCAAACATGAAGAAACCGCAAAAAGAATGATGGTGAAGATTCGACACCAAAACGCAAGTGAAAATCCGACGCCAAGACGCATATGCCTATGAAGAGTGGAGAAAATTTATAATAAAACAAAGACAAATAGGAGAAACATTATATCTTTGAAAATGGAGGAAGAGAGAAGAAGGAAAGAAGGAAGAATGAGAGAAAGAAAGAAGAACAATGACTTTCTCTCGCTTTAAAATGAAAATAATTCTAGAGCAGTTTTTCGGAGAGAGGAGGCTAGGTTTTCGAGAAGCCCGAAAAAGGGGCTAAAAGCTGAACTCCACCGGAGTTTGTATCTCATCCAATGACATGCATTCAACACATTTTAAATCAGGCTGACGTTAAAATGACCCAATTATATGGGGTATTTTAATCCAACAGAAAATATGGAAAGCAAAGTACATTTAACGGGTTGTAAATAATTGAGCATAAACCAATGGATTTATAAAAAATTTCAAAATTATTTATATATAGCAAACTCTATTGTTCCTAAATTTGCAATAGATACAAAACTTTAATGTTGTCGGAATTTGATATTTTTTTGGTTGAAATGTTTATAAAAGTAGTCAAGACATCATAAAAAAAATTAGCATATAATCAAATTACCACATAAAAACTAGTGACATTGACTAAAATAAGCCCTTTCCAAAACCTCTATTCAATAATGGAATTTTTGCAAATTCTATTTCGATATAGACTTTTGGTCACATGCTATTAGTCAAATACCCTTTATATAAATATATAAGTGTCGTCCCCATAGTGCCCTTATTCTTTTTCATTTTTGTTATTTTCGCTTCTCTCTGCTCTCTCCTCTTCCTCTCCTCTTCCTCTCTAGAAACCCTAGATCCCAAAAATCAAGGACAAAAAAAGAAGCTTCTCCTTCTCATTCTTCTCCATAAAAAATATGTTATCCAAAATGTAGAGACCCTAGTTTAGAACCTTTCTCATTGTAGCAACTATTCCTTTAAAGCCCTAAAGATCTCCCTTAGTTACTAAAAAGGTCTTTAAAAGTAGTAGTAGAGCAGTAAGGGACTTGTAGTCTAAGTGGTTAAGAATATTTACATTTGCATCTTAGATATATTGATTTCTCCTTCCTCCAATACCGCATGTATAAATAAATAAAATAAAATAAAGGGAGATTCACTATTATACCCAATATGGGGGCCCAAATTATAAAAATACCCTATATAAAATGGACTTTAGAAACACACCCAAAACCCATTTACAACATAACAAAAAAACTTTTAACTTCTTATAAATTACAAAACTGCCATCAATTTCTTAAAACAAGCCCAACCCCAAAATCTCATAAAAATACCCAAAGCAATCAATAGGGCATCAAAGTAATTTAATAATCAATATTAAATTCAATAAGACTAGCTATCATTTTTTGGGTTTTTTTTGGGTTTGTTTATAGGAATTCAATTGTGTAGGGTTTATTTATAATATTAGTACTAGAAATGGGTATATCACTAAATATCTCTAAAATAAACTAGTAGTAGAGCAACAAATTTAGAGCCCACCATTTTGGATGCTCCAACATGTTGGTTCCCTTCTCATTTCTTTGTTTTTTAATAGATATTTTATGGAAACCAGTGATGTCTAGATACCCAGCCAGGACCCAAATATTTTCTCCAAAGTTCTCAATTTTTCCTTTATAAAATTTTAATTTAAATAGAAATTAAATACATAATATGGAAAAAGCTAAAATGAAAAGCCAACCCCAGTCCATCTCTTTCTATCTTGTTATTTTCACTTCTCTAGCTTTCTCCTATGTAATCAGGTGACAACTTTTAAAACTACTCCACGTGATAAAATATTATTTCAAAAAGTCTACATTACCGATGGTTTGCTAAAATCTAAACCGTGAACTGGACTGAATAATCTAGTTCGGACAGGTTTAAGAAAAAAATTTCACAAATAAAAATTGTACCAAAGCAGAATGATCGGTTCGCATTACAATGCTTTAATGGAAGTGCTTAGCAGATTTTGTACATATTTCTTAAAACGAACAAAGAGATCAAACACTTTATATTTATTTTTTATGGGGAAAATTCATGTATAGCGGGGAATCTACGAAAAGGAAATAAGACACATATTTGAACTAATTGGGAAACTCCAAACATCGGAGTGTACAAATGAAAATGCCACTTTTAAGCTGTTACCTTGGTGACTTGATTGATATTTTGTTGTGATTTTGAGAATCCAAATAAGATTCCCTGAGTTGTGATTTGAGAATTGAGACTGGAGATTTGCAATTCTGAAATAAATCTTTGAGAAATATAATTAGAGCTTGACATAGAGATTGTAATTGTGAGAATATAGAAGGAACCCTTTTTCCCACCTTAAAAGCATAAAAGGGTCAAGACTTCTATCGAAATTTGGGCAGAGCCTCCCCTAAAAAAAAGGGTAATTCCAAAATTTACACATGTAAGAAACACAGTTAAAATACCCAAACACCAACTCACACAATTTATAAATGGCCTATGGCCACAAATCCAACCATACAAGGCGTATTCAGAGCATTCTAAAGATCTCATTAGTTTACAAGTCATAAACAGTAGATATGACAAAAAAAATAAAGTGCTACGATGGAGACGATCGGGCGGAGAGAGTTTTTGATCTTGGTTGTTAAGCTCCTCAAGTCACGGCCTAGGGGGGCCAAAATAAAAAATGTGAGTGGACGAAAAGAAAGTTTAAACATAATTATAACAAACATACTAACCCCGCCTTTTCGAAAACATTTGCTCGAAAGCCATGCATGTAAAACCTTTATACACGTGCTTGATTTCAAAACCTGTTTAATCCCATAAATCTCTTTTTATACTTATATAAACGCACGCACATCTATTGCTATGTACCAGGGGAAAACAATCCAACACGGGGATTGTTTTACTAGACCACATGGCAGAATCCTCAATACTCATGTGGCTAGAGAATGAGCAGTCCAACTGGGGGACTATTGCTCCCTTGACAAGCACGGTAGAATTATCAATACACATGCAGTTGAAATGAGTCATACGTGCCCAGACAGCATGTCAAGGTCTTCGGTACACCCAGTCAGGGGTGCCCGATTCCCAACACACCTCCAAAGAGTTACCTAGTGTCTAGAATACCCAAAGGTATATACTATGGTAAACATATACCGCGTGCACAAATCATATTTCAATCCCTTATTACTTCCATTCAATGCCATAAAAACCTTATAATTCTCACATGCAAACATGCATAAATTTTCAATATTTCCCATATCCAAGTAAAAACAAATATAAATTTGAAAATCCCTTTTTATGCATGCAATTTATACTTTAAAACAATGCTTATTTAAAACAAAGTCCACTCACAGAAAGTCCAAGTTGTTATGGCCATCTGGGAGTCCAGCCTGCTGGCTAGCTGGAGCCTGAGCACCTATTAAAGAAACATCGAGACATCAAAAATTATATTTTGAACACGAATTTTAAATTAGAAAGAAAACCCTAATTCCCGGAATTTAATGCATATCTTCTGTTAAGACGGTCTCGATAGGTCCAAGGTCAACGATTTGGCCAACTTTTCCTTTTTAACCAACCAGGGCCCATGAGGCCCGCAACCTCTGACTTCCAATCTGAGAGTTCCTAAGGTCCAAATCAATTCAAATAACAATTCCCGAAGGTTTGGTAGGACGGTTATCGATTACCCAACCCTAAACTCCTTAAATTGAAGTATTCGGGACTCCGATTCCTGATCAACCAATTCGTACACAATCCTAGGGTTACGAGGAATAACATATTTGAAAATGAGACCGATCGGACGGTCCGAACCTCTCGAACCCGGATATCAATAAGGCCAGTCCTGAGATTTGAGGGCCTTGTGCGAAACTTAAATGGGAGCCCTCAATCTAATGTGGAAATATTTATAGAAATTTTTTTTTCCATAAAATAATTTTTTTAATAACTAAAATTCATTATCTATTAGCATGCAATAGCAATAATAAATAACATTCATAAAAGTTTTAATGTTTCAATTTACACTCCAAAATTATTATTTTTTGATTGGAGAAAGTTTGTATATATTGCTTTCCTCTTCTTTGATGCACTTCCTTCTATCTCCTTTTATGTTGTTAACAATAAAAAAAGGAGTAGAAATGCAAAAATACAACTATTGAATGACACAATATGGACTCTAATCCAACTTGCCTACTAAATCAAGGGGATGAATTCCAACTCAATACCAAGTACACACTTGTGTTACATTCCTGCACGCTCAAGTATATATATAATACATATAATATTAATATACATAATATACACGTAAAAAATTCCAGGGGCCTGCGCTTTAGCACCACTTGCACACCCTCAGGGCCGCCCTTGGATATTGCCTAATAGGCGAAATATCCGTTCGATAATCAAACAGTATCCAATTTCTAATCCGAGCATACCGTCGTGCTTAGGACGACATGGGGAGTGTTTTGGAACTCACTGAGCCACCACCAAGTGGCCTACGCGCCGCCACCAGCGATCTAAAAAATCCCAAGTCACCGGCCAATACCCATACCTACAAAACCAACACACCTAGGGGAAAAACTTTTGGTCTGGACCACGGCTAAAAAGTGGTTGGAACTGGGTCAATCGAAGACAAACCTGTGAGGATTTTGGTCGAAGTTTCCCGACCTCGATACGGCAGCTATGGGGACAATCGATGCCGCAAACCTTAGGGGAATGATCAAGGGAGAAGAGAGATACCTTTTCTAGGTGGTGGCGCAGCCTGAAATCACCGGAGTTGTCGCCGACGAAGAGGACCAGTTTTGGGAGATTTTTCCTTCGATCCAGATGGCGTTCCACTAGTTTTCTGGCCACGATAGGGGGTGGGATGAAAAGAGGTGGTGGAGGCAGGTCGATTGGGACCAGTCTCGTGGCCTGAGTTGGCCGGAGGACAATGATCGCCGGTTGCACAGTGACGGGTTAGGGTTTTGAAGCAAGGGGGAGAGAGAGAGAGAGAGAGCATATGAGGGTTTTTGGCGGGGCAAAACCAAGTTTCTGAGTTTCAAAACAATGTTTTTTCTACAGGACCAAATTCCCCTTTTTGTTTTTAGACTTTTATTCAACCGTCATAGCTCGAAATTGAGTGTGTCGCTTGTCCACGAATTCGTATCGACAAGCTCTACGCAACGGCACAACTCAATTCCCCAAAATCCTTCCCAAATTAAAAGTGACCAATTTACCCTTACCCTTAAAGGTAAAAATGTAATTCCCTAATTAATATTTATTTTAGGTCGGGATGTTACACAATAGGACTAATAGTGTGTTTGGATGAGGGAAATAAATGTGGGAGACATGAACCAATTCCCGTGTTTGGATAAAGAAACATAGAAATTTAGAAATTTCGTGTGGGAAAAAACATGGAATTTGAAGATCATAAATCCCAACTTCAAATTCTATCTGAAAGTCATCATTTCTAAAATTCAAAGAGAGATTGTGTAAGGTTGTAATTAACCAGTTGGTTTTTAGCTTTCCTTGACACTTGTATTTTTCTTTGTAATAAGCTTGCTCAAAAGGATTAATATTATATTAAGGTTGATGGCTTATTGTGGACCCCACAAAAAGATTGTCAAGATGGTTTTTCTTCAACAAGGAGGCAATGAAACTTTTTCAATAAAGGTAAAACTGTAATAATGCGTTGCATTGCATTTTTGGTTGTTGGTCGACCTGGATGACTTGTCATCCTGATTGTACAATTTTACCCTTTCTGCCAGCTTTTGCTCTTCTGTCTTATTTGATAGCGAATACATTGCTAACAACTGTAGGTATTCTAGGGCAGCCTGTTAATCTCCTTGCTGTAAGGAGACAAATTTTTAAGGTGTCATCACTTCACATGATACCTTGCACTTTTGGAAAGTTTGAAGGCTTGATATTTTCTCTGCGTTTGTTTTTTATGATCTCCTTAATCCCATATTGAGTGTGCTACTCAGTTCTTAAATTATTCATATTCTATCTCTCAGGTTTAAATGAGGATGTGAACCCCAAATTGATTCTTGGTTTGTATTTTTTTTTTTTTTTTACTATGTGTCTGTGCTGAAGTTCTTGGATGGCTAACACTATTCTTTTCAAATTCACTCCTTCCAATTCTATGCATCTCATACATTATAAATAAATAAATATAATTTTGGTTGTTTTCCATATAATATCTTGTGCCTTTAGTGTTTTTAGTTGACAAGGCAACTTTTGTTGTTTTCTTTAGTTCTCGATGCCTGTGCCGCAAGTTATAACATGTTACCATCCTCCTCACATCTCTCTTGCCAGAACGGGTATTTAATCTTTGCCTAAATTGTCATATATGCAGAGAATCTAGGTTTTAAGCGCTGTTTCATCTCAATCTTAGGATCTGCAATTCATGTTGTTTTCTAGACACCATGTTTGTGTCGTCTAGGCTTTGCTCATCGTCCAAAAAGGTATCGTCCTCAATAAAACAATAAATAAAAAATAAAAAAATAATTAAACTAAACTAAATTTTTTTTAAAACTAAGACAAAAGCAAACAACAAACACAAAAAATAAAAATAAATAAATTACATAAATGAAAAACTGAGTTCGATAAGCCTTACCGAATTAGCTTTGGGAACTAAGACCCCAAACCTTAACAATGAATTTCCTTGTGCTACTTTTCGCTTCACCACTCCCCGGCAACCGCCGCCAAAAACTTATTGTGTCTACCCAAATACAAGTAGTCACATGTAGTAATAATCTTAAAAGTCAAAGTATCGTATCCTCAAGGTGCAGGTAGGCAAATGTCTGAACACAAAAGAAATAATTAAACGTACCAAAATAAAAGTGACAAGCAAAATGGAAAAGTAATTTGATTTGAGTGTTGTTGAGATTGAGTTTGAAAACGAAATATCAATAATGGAAATGCTAAGGCATCAAGGTTCAATTCTTTAAGCAAAATATGTTTCATACCCTTTAATCCAAATTATAACTAGGTTAAAATTATCATACATAAACTTTACCTGGAAGATGAAGAAATTAAAACTAATTTAATTTTTCAATGTTATCTTTTTTCAATGACTGTTCAGAAAATGAAATTGCTTAATATTTGATCTTTTAATTTAAAAGCACGCTAAGTCAGTTCTTAACAATGAGAAAAATATAATTGGACACATGAAAAGATAGTAGCACTTAACGTCAATCAAAATAAAAGGATATGGAAATATTGAACAATCAAAAATAAAAGAATTTAGCAATTCATATCGAATATTGGATTAAAGAACAATTCACAAACTTACTCAAAAAACATTCCCTTTAGCCTTAGCTAGAGTTCTAGCAACTCATTACAAAGAAAAACATAACTAAATTTTAATGAAATGGATAAAGAAATTTGTCGTAGTGGTCTATCCTTGCCGAAAGAGTGGATGGATTAATTACAGTAGTCAATGAGGTGAGTAGAAAGTTAATACATTCATGGTGGGTAATGAAGGGATTAATTGGATTAAACATGTGTTGATGGTGGAGAGTTAGTGGAAAAGAAATGGTGAGGTAGTGGGTGTCTTTTTGTTTTTTGTTTTTTGAGAAATGGAATTCATTCATAGAATCAAAGTATAGTACATAGAACAACACGAAACAGTGGCCTCGTTAAAACCTTCATGAGGGACAAACCTCAAGGTAGGAAAGAGTACTATACACATGTCATTGACTAACAAAAGAGTCTGAAACAGTCGCGTAGGACCAATGCTAGAGCAATATAAAATAAAACACCAAACTGACACATAGACCTTCGATGCAAAGACCTCCGACAAGAACACTATAACACAATCCAACTGTCAAAAGAGTCCTGCTATGAAATCATAGTCCTTTGCACAGCCACAAGACAGTGAGAACATCCTACAGAGAACACAATAAGCCAAGAACAAAGAAAACAACTACTAAGCACACCATCTCCAGTTACCTCCAATAGCAATTGGCAATGAAAAAAGAGAAATCTACACGGAGCAACACAAAGAAGAGACTAACTGCAAACATGTCAAGAAAGAAAATAAATAAAAAAAGCCCCCAAGCACGCCGCATCATCTCATCACTAACAAAAAAACCTCCTATGAAAACATAGTCCTTGAGACAGGTGGAGAATCAAAGATCAGTTAAGGGGAAAACGAAGAAAACACCACGCAACAATAATAAAATTGGCCTAGCCACCTAACCTGAACATAGGGATCATGCATAAGAGCATTCGAAGGATGCCAAGCCCACGAATGCTCCAAGAACACATTAAGGAAGGCGTACAGGAGACTCCACTGGGCCAGTCTCCATAGGTTTGTCAAGAAGGACACCAACATCACCCAGATTTGCAGTTCCCAACAACCATAGTTGCCAAAAACCTGGCCCAACATCGTGAAATGGAGGATCAAAGCTATAGACCCTAGGTGACAAGGCTTGAGACCAAGATCGGGTGACGGAGAGAGCATGAGGAAAGCCATCTCCACTGTGATCGCCGACCTCAATGAAGTAGCTTGCACCATGATCGTTGTTGACTTGGAGACTGTTGGCACAATAGCAGGAGCAGACCCGCTAAAACCGCCATACCCGCTAAAACCGTCTTCTCATAAAGGTAAAGCTTGAGATCTATATCAGGCGATGGAGGGAGTGTGAGGAAAGCCACCTCCACCGTGACCGCCGACCCCAACGAAGGAGCTTGCACCATGATCGTTGTTGACTTGGAGACTGTTGGCACAATAGCAGGAGTAGACCCGCTAAAACCACCATACCAAGGAGAAAAAGAACGATGAAACCAATGCCCAGAATCTGGGAAAGACAACAATGAGACCAGCACCCTAGAAGAGAGGAGTGACGACAGTGACTCAATGTGGAAGAAAAGTGACTTGACGGTGTTAAGTCGAGGAGGGCAACAACGACGGCTGAATGTGGATGAAAACGAGCGTGGTTAGGCCGAGGAGGGGATGACAGCTGAATGTGAAAAACCTAAACCTTAATATTTGACGCACGACTCTCCCTGCATAGAGAGAGAGGGACCCCAATTTAGGTTGTGGGTGTTAAATGACTATGAATGACTTAAAATAGGCTCCTTAGCTTCAATGATTTTGTCTTATGTTCCCGCTCTTTAATCCCACAATCAGTTCTTCAATAAAATCTGCTAGAA
The DNA here is from genome assembly GCF_902201215.1 of Prunus dulcis. Classification (NCBI taxonomy): domain Eukaryota; kingdom Viridiplantae; phylum Streptophyta; class Magnoliopsida; order Rosales; family Rosaceae; genus Prunus; species Prunus dulcis. The sequence continues at coordinate 18,195,210 of NC_047650.1, read as the reverse complement.
ATTCTCTTCACATTTATCTTGAACTTGGACAAATATATATATCTTCATCTTTTGGCTTTCCAACTTCCTACAAAAGATAAATTCACCTAATAAGTTCACCAAATTAAATATAGAATTTTTTTAAAATCCAATTGGTGAGAATGATATGTGACAAGTGAAATTATCTTTATTAAGCCAAATTTATATCATAAAGTCTCCACAATAATATTTAAAAAATCGTAATTTGAGACTCTCATCACAACCCACAACCAGCTTATTGCTAGTCCCTAGCAATCAAATAGACTAAAAGAAACTCTAATTTAAGCAAAAAGAACCAAAAATAAAATCAATAAAAACAACTAAAACAGCTAAGCCACTTTCACGGGATACGATTGCATTTAGCGTATGCAACAAGCCTTTAAACCCTTAGGTTACCCCTAAAGGACGAGTTATAGTCTCGTGAGGGTTTCCAGGGATGACACCCACAAACATCAAGTATGAGGCTAGCACAATTATTCAAAACATGAAATCAAATAAACTTTGAAAAATAATGTCAACACTTATTTAACATTTCAAGTTAATCCCACCATGAAGTCAATCATTTATAATTAGCGAGAAAACTTTTCACATGTTTCCTTTGGTGTAAAGTGGACCAACACGATTGAGTGGCATTAGCTAAATTCCAATCACACCAACATTTTTCTATCTCAAGAGTTGTCAAACTCCCTTGCAAGAAACAAACAAAGGTTTTCTTTTGCTTTTTCTTTTTACTCTTTTATTTTTTTATTTTTATCTTTTCAAAATATGGGTTGTGCAATGTCTAGCTTCATTAAGCCTTCTGATTAACCCATGTAGTGAGTGTTAGGCCAGTGAGTCTCAAACCACAAAGGCTTTAAGGCATTAGGTGTAGAGACATTCCTAAGAGCTTACTAACTCGAGTTAAAAATGCTATGACGCTAAACTAGCCACACAAAATTATTCATACCCAAAACTTCATCGTTTGGTGCGAACACTCACTGCTAATTAGGCAAGAGGTCCGGTTACTCAGTGCTCGTTTGGCATTGCTTATTTGGGGTAATAAGTGATTTTAAAAAAAAATTGGGAAGCCCAGCCCATTTGGTAAACTATGAGAAAATCACTTATTGTTTGAAATTGATGTGAGAGAAAACTATAAGGAAAAGCAGCTAATGAGGTGCTTTCATTTTCTGATTATGTAAGAATCAGTTTTGAAGAGGCGCTAAGTTTAATGATTATGTGACAATCATTTTGAGTATACGAGAATCAGTACCAACAACACTTTTAACAAAAAGTTTACCAAACGTCAAATTGCTTTTTCTCACAGCAAATCTGACAGCGATTATTTTCACAACACAGCAATGTCAAACTGGCCCTAAGTAAAAGCTTGAATAAAACACTATTATTTCATGAAATTTTTATTTATTTATTTATTTTTGAACCAAGATCAGTCAAAAGCGAGGTCGTCCAAGTTTACCAAAGATAAAAGATTAAACACAATTGATTTTTAATTTTATACCCCACAAAAAATGTTAGTGTGCTTGTGTAAATTGTTAAGGTATAACTCATAAATCATCCACTAACTAGAAATAAATGAAAAAGACTCAAAAGTGGGATAATTACCATATCATTCATATGTTCTTAATCCTAAAATCATTCATGAATATCAAATAAATCTAACTACAATGCATTCTTGTCAGAGAGAGCCTATGAAAAACAAACAACACAGTGCACTAACCTCATAAAAACATAATGAAAACAAATTTTTTTTTTTAACGTTTTCTTTTTACACTTTTCAGTTTTTTTTTTATTATATAAATTTTTTGAAAGGGAAAAGATTGATGAAAACAAACAAAGTAAAAAAAAATAAAAAAATAAAACCAAAAACAAAGAAAAAACGAAAGGAAAACTAACATGTCGTAACAAGAAAATAATATAATAAACACATCTTCTCTACCCCCATCCAAAGACTGACATTGTCCTCAATGTTTAAACATATAAGCATAACAAAAAGAAAAAGGTAGCTTTACTTGAGAATTGACATCCAAAGTGAAAGCTTGCAACTTGTTAGTGTACTTAAAAAACAAAAAAAACAAAATTGAAATGTTGAAATTTTTTTTTTCTAAGTGAACATAAAATTCCAAACTAATTATATACAACAGATGGACTAAGGGAAGTCCAATGAATCCTGCTAAACAGGATCATTCAAAGAAACTATCTCAATCTTCAAGAAATATCTTCCAAAGTAAGGTTTAACCCGTTGGCCATTACCCTTTAAAATATTTCCATTCTTGGGATCCTCAACTTCAACTGTCCCATATAGGAAAACTCTTTTAACAATGAAAGGAAATGTCCATTTAGTACTTAATTTTCTAGGAAACAAATAAAGTCTAGAATTATACAAAAGAACAAGTTGAGAAGGATCAAAATTTTTCCTCAAAATATTTTTATCATGAAAAACTTTAATACGTTCTTTATAAATTCTTGGGTTCTCATATGCATCATTCCTAATTTCCTCAAGTTCATTCAGTTGAAATTTAAGGTACCTGCATCTCCAAGGCTGAAGTTAAACAATTTGATAGCCCAATATGCTTTATGTTCTAATTCAACATGTTAATGACAAGGTTTACCATAAAATAACCTGCATAGGGACATACCAAGAGGTGATTTACATGCAGTATGGTATACCCACAAAGCATCAGTTAGTCTTAATGACCAATCCTTCGGCGTTGGATTCACTGTCTTTTCCAAAATTTGCTTCATTTCCCTGTTTATGGGTGGTATGGGGTGGAAATCTTGTGGGTTATCCCATATTTTTTCATCAGAGCTTCAAATGGCCAGTCTCAAAAATGTGATCCTCCATCACTAATGATCGCTCTAGGAATACCAAACCTGGACAATACATTTTCTTTCAAAACTTTCAAAAGAGTCTTATGATAAATCTTCCGACATGGTATGGCCTCAATCCATTTTGGAACATAGTCCATATCAACAAGGATATATATATATATATATATATATATTTTTAAAAAAAATATGGGGGAAAAAACCCCATAAAATCAATGCTCCAACAATAAAAAATTTCAATGATTAAAATTGGGTTAAGAGGCATCATATTACATTGAGTGATTTTTTTTAACTTTTGACAACTTGGACAAGTTTTGCAAAATTCATACACATCTTTGAAAAGTCAATGCCAATAAAAACCACATTGAAGAATTTTGGCTAAAGTCTTTTCGGAAGAAAAGTGACCTCCACAAGCCTTATAATGACAAAAAGAGATGACACTAAATATTTCATCATTAAGAACACATCTACGGATTACTTGGTCGAGACAATATTTGAAGATATACGGGTCATCCCAAAAGAATTATCTCACCTCAACCATAAATTTGTTTTTCGCTTATGAGGTCCAATGAGGTGGGATAAGAACTGTAGCAAGAAAATTCACAATGTTAGCAAACCATGGCAATTTAGAAACACCAAACAATTATTCATCAGGAAATGAGTCTTTTATAGGTAAATGTTCAAAAGGCTCCTCAAAAGATATCCTAGAAAGATGATTTGCAACAACATTCTCCACTTCTTTCTTGTCCTTGATTGTAAGATCAAATTCTTGGAGAAGCAAAATCCATATAATCAATCGTGCTTTGGCTTCCTTCTTTGTTAACAAATACTTCAAGGGCGAATAATCTGTAAAAACAAAAATTTGTGAGCCTAAAATATATGATCTAAACTTTTCCAATGCAAAAACCACGTTAAGCAATTCTTTTTCAGTTGTAGTGTAATTTTTCTGTGCACTATTCAAAATTCTACTTGCATAGGAGATAACAACAGGCTTCTTGCCTGTAACAACATGCCTCTTGTCTTTTCTTTGGTCTAGCACTGCTTCAATAGTATCATCACTAGCATCACACATTATTTCAAAGGGCATGGACCAATCTGGGGGTTGCATTATAGGAGTTGATGTTAGCATTTTAATTAACTTCTCAAATGCTTCTTGACATGCATAAGTCCAATCAAATTTAGCATCTTTTTCCAAGAGATTATTCAATGGCCTTGCAATTGCACTAAAATTTGGTATGAATCTCCAGTAGAAACCTGCATGTCCCAAAAAAGATCCAACATCTTTAACAGTTTTAGGAATAGACAAATTAGCAATTAAATCAATTTTTGAACTATCCACTTCAATTCCTTTGTGAGAAACAATGTGTCCAAGCACTATGCCAGATGTGACCATGAATTGGCATTTCTCCTTGTTAAGCACTCCTTGCACCTAATAAGAACATTCTCCAAGTTAGATAAACAATCAGAAAATGAATCATGAAACATAGTAATAACATTCATGAAAACTTCTAAATATTTTTCTACCATGTCACTAGATATACTTATCATGCAACGTTGGAATGTAGCGGGTGCATTGCAAAGACCAAAAGGCATTTTTCTAAAAGTGAAAGTTCCAAATGGGCAAGTAAAAGTTATTTTTTCTTGATCTTCCAATAAAATCTCAATTTGATAATACCCTAAATCACCATCTAAAAAACAATAATACATATGCCCTAGAACTCTTTCCAAAATTTAGTTAAGAAATGGTAAAGGAAAATGATCATTTCTTGCGACTGAGTTCAATTTGTGGTAATCAATACACATTCTCCATCAAGTAGTAACCCTAGTTGGTACCATTTCTCCATTATCATTTTCAACTACTATGACTCCTGATTTCTTAGGAACAACTTGTGTAGGACTTACCCAGCTATCAGAAATTGGATATATGATACATGCATCCCTAAGTTTAAGTACTTCTTTTTGAACAACTTATTTCATTGTTGGGTTAAGTCTACGTTGAGCCTGCCTAACTGGTTTATCATATTCTTCAAGAAAAATTTGGTGTGTGCCAACCAAAGGACTAATGACAGGACCCGATCCCAATTCCGCTTTGGAATTCGAACCAAGCCCTATGCGTGTCCGACATCTGGCAACTGTCGGGCACAAATGACCATTTTACCCTTCCTGCTACAGTTACTAGGAAAACTTTCCTTGGACTTCTGTCGAAAATTCGGCAGAGTCTCCCCTGTATTTTGACCAAACCCAAATTTTTTTTCCACCTGTCAACAATCAAATAAATCCACACCAACTGCCAGAATAGAATAACCAAGTATCCACCAGCTCCAGTTTTCCACTAAAACTAGATATTAGAGCATTTTCTAAAGTTTACAGGGTTTTAAGGGCTTTTTCACAAAACTCTACCTTACTTGGTGGCGCGGAAGCTATGAATGGCCCGGTGGTGGATCCTGCGCACTTCTACGGCCTGGGGGCGAAAACAGGTTGAAAATGTGAGTGGACCAAACATAAGATTCTCGAAAATAGTTTATAATCATAATAACCCCCATAGTAAAAATAACTTGATAAGTAAAGCTAAAGTTCACCTGTATTTAATATAGGGTCTTCATCTAAATATATATGTATATATATATAATCGTCTGTATATATAAATTTGTAAAACAGAACAATTATATGGAGATATAAATATGCACAAATAATGAGAAAACTGATATAAAATGATAGAAATTGATAGCTGCATAAAAGCGCTCAAAATCCTATAAAACTACCACCTAATTGTACCCTTGTCAATCCGTCAATTCCCTTGGCAGGTCTCGGGCGACACGCAGTCTATCCGAGCAGCAAACTGGCGAAATCAGGGGACTATGGTCAGCCTGATCTGCCAGCAGGTCTCGATGACACCAAGTCAGCCTGATCCGCAATCTTGGCAGGTCTCGGGGACACAGAGTCAGCCGAGCCGCAAATCCTGGCAGGTCTCGGGACACCAAGTCTGCCGAGCCGCAAATTCTGGCACTCACGGTCCGAGCGTCCCCGAAACTCGTGAGGCAAAGTCAAGTGCACTGACTGAACTGTAAACAGACTGAATGTCCGTAGACATCGGTCCGTCTGAGGGTAATTACCAAATAAAAGGTGGGTACATGGTGGTTCTAAAATAACTACTTCAGAAAAACCTGATAATTCTCCGTAATCTGATAAATCTGATAAATCTGAGTTAAGCTACAAATTTTGTATCACAAATCTCAAGTCTGCTGCTCAACTGAATAATATAAAAGTAAAGACATTTTACGTTACAATTCACGGTCGGAACACATGCAATAATACTTATTCAAGATCAAATACTGGAATCTATAAACCTGTGGTTCTGTCGGTCTTCGGTGCCTGATTACCCATAAAGATTAAATTAATAAACTGCTCAATAAAAGAATTTAAATTAAACACCCTGCCCCCGGCTCCTAGAAATGGGTAAACTTATTCCAAATTATTCCTATGCCCACTTTAGCTTTTCAGATAGTTAAAACGGTCGTGGAAGAGCCGAAGCCTTACCAAGCGATCAACCACCAGACCGTGGGGTCCACGATCTCCGATAGCCAATTCGGGCTTCTTTGAAGGTTCCTCATAGAGAAGGAACCATGTTCCGCGAGTTTGGTCCGAAACGGACAATCGGATTAGCCAAAATCGCGTTATCGCTTAAAATCCAAACCCTAACCCCAGGGTTCGCGATTTCGGAGTATCCGGGACTCTGATTCGCAATCCGTCGAATCCTACACGATCCTGAAATCATGTAGACCGACATATCCAAAATTCAGTGCGAACCAACGATTTGACGACACTGCACCCAAGGATCGCGCGATATGAAAAATCCGTTCGGGGTCAAACGGACTCCGAATCGAGATCCGCAAAATCCTACGCGCTCGTGACGACACGAGGATCTCAAAACTGCCCAGAGTCACTCCACCACCCTTACCCACGCGCTGCCACAAGCGCGGGCAGATTCGGGTGTCCAAAGCGATTTTGGGTTGCCGAAAAATCTCGGAACCAAGACTCCAAACTCCTATCCTAGGTAAAACACCCCATTTGGAGTCACTTTTGTTCTTGGACATACCCCAAAAAGTGACCGGAAACGGCCGATCACAGCGGCCGAAGTTTTGGCCAATTTTCAAATCGAAAATTGAACGTTCTAGAGTTGAAATCGATCGAAATCCATACATCCATCAGCTAGAACACGAAAAATAGCTAAGAAACCATACCTTACTCGATCGATTTGGTGGAGAATTGAGGAAGAACGAGGAGTTCAAAGTTCAAACTGGAAAATCGGCAAAAATGGCAGATTCCGGCGAGCTCCGGCCACGGCAACTGCGGCGACGGGTCAGGAAATGACGGCGGTCGAGTGGTGGTTCGTTTGGCACCGGTCTCGGAGATCGGCTCCAAGTGTGGCGGCAGTGGTGACGGCAAGAAGGAGGAGAGGTCGCTGCTTGCGCGGGATCAGGAGGAGAGAGAGAGGAGAGAGAAATGAGGAGAGAGAAGGGAGGAAGGGATAAAAATCTTACTTTTTGACCAAATTACCATTTTGCCCTTTGCAGTATTTTGATCGTATTTTCTTCGTTACAACTCCGATTCGGGTCTACTCCATGTCTACGGACTCGTTTCGTTGTGCTCTACGCAACGGCGTAAGCGGAATTGCCAAATTCTTTGCCGATCAAAAAGTCAACTTTTTCCCTATTAAATAATGCGAGGGCAAAATCGTCTTTTTGCTAGAAGATATTAATCCTACTTTTTAGATATTTTGTTTCTTTTTAGATATTTTGTTTTGGGTTATTACAATCTACCCCCTTATAAAAATTTCGTCCTCGAAATTTACATCCCTATCATTCAAAGAAGGGGAAGGACTGCTCCTAGATCTGCAACTCAGGTTATTACACTGCATATTTTACTGAAAGCTAAGCACTTCCCATTCCAGAATTTGAACTGCTTATTTATCACACATTCTATAATCTCCTTGGGTCCGATATAGCTAGAATTTGGCTCCCTTGCTTCCTTAAATCTCACTTCACCTTCTTAAGGCGATAAATGTTGAAGAATACCCAACTGAAGATCTTTCTTCTAGTATCTGCATAACTTTTTGTCAATCTGGGGTCACTTGAGGCTTTTACCAGTTAATCCAATAGGTTTCTTTATTTCCTACAACACTTCCAGATACCAATAAACTTTGCTTTCTATTCCATCTTTATACTTGAGTGGTCTATACTATGTCTTGTATAAGGCATCTATTGGAAATATCTCAGTATAAATATCAATAGCAATTTCTAGATTTGTAATCCCAGGAAATCTGACAAATGTCACTTGAGACACACTCTCGAAATGGTATCTTTCACCCCATACACTCTGAAACTGCAGCATATAACATCTCAGCCGCTCTTTTAAAGTTTGGGTCATTCACTTAAATCGATCATCTATCAAAGGTGAATGGCAGTATTAGACTATAATTGAGTTCCAAAAGCTTCTTTGAACTAAGTTCAAACGGAACATAGCCTGGGATTCTCGATCTCAACAATAGAGATTAATACTCCATAAAGTCTGACGATCTTTTCTGTGAAAATCTTTGCTGATTTGTTCAAACTACACTTGGCTCTCACCGGCAGAACTTATATCGACTTGCTGAATCGCTCCTTAATTTCCTACACTCCATTATGCTTTCTCTGTGCTTAGGGAGGCTGAACATAAAATCCATCATAAGTTACTCCTACTTCCCTTCAGAAATCGGAAATAGTTGCAAGATTCCTGATGATTTTTGTTGCTCAGCTAACACTTGCTGACAAACTCTGCTGTTTCTTTCATCATAAGAAGTCACTAGTAAAATCTCCATTTGACACTTCACTCTTCATATCATATAGCTCAACCTTTACTCGTAGGACTCAAATCAAGATCCTGTAATTAATCTGCAAATATTCGAGTTCTTTGCACTGATCTTCCCTGAAGAGTGGCTATCAGTGTTTCCTGATTATCCATATTTAGCCTATTTTGAATTTCCTCAGTCCTACCATCACTGATAAATATTTCCTTCAGAGATAAACTACTGCTCCTAAATATTTCATATTGAGTGTATCTGTAACGGCATTAGTTTTGCCTAGGTGATGTTTGGTGGTATAGTCCTAATCTTTTATCAACTCTGACTATTCTCTTTACCTCAACTTTAGTTCTTCCTGCATGAATAAATATCGTAACCTTTGTGATCTGTAAAGATCTGGCATATCTCCTCACTACGGCCAATTTCTAAGACAAACACTACTGCGGCGGTTCATTACATGAATAGGATGCTTCGACCCAGGCTTCTTCAGTTGCCTAGACTCATAAGCGTTCACTGTAGCACACCAAGTTCTCACTAACCTCCTGAAATACTGAAAGCAAGCAGTGGTTGGCTTGTCCTTACGTTTAACATAACCCTCTTCACACTTATCTAATCACGCCAATTTAACTTCTTCCTTTGCCAAAGAGATGAGCGATGTCGCCATGGTGGATAACCCTTCCATATAGCGACAATAATAATTGGTTTACTTAGAAAACCCTGTACCTTAGTAGTACTGATCGGCCGTAACCAAATTTACTATTGCTTCAATCTTCTGAGGATCAACAAAATTATCCTCAGCAGAAATCATGTGTCCCAAGAAACTCACTCTACCAACCTAATATGGACACTTGCTGAGCTTGGCATAAAGTTACTTCCTTCTCAGAGTCCATAACCCAACGTTGAACTACTTCATATGTGCCTTCTGTCTCTTAGAATACACCAAATGTCATCTAGGCACACAGTCACGAAGCGATCTCACTACTGCCCAAACACTCTGTTCAAAGGGGGTCCAAAATACAACTGGTACATTCCTTAATTCTTTATATCATGACCAAGAACTCAGAGTGCCCATACCTCTGTTTTAGGTACATACTCCTTTCTAATTCGTAACTGAAGTTATCCAAACATCAGTTCACTTTTTAGAAAATCCCTTGGCACCCTTTAGCTTATTAACAATTCATTACCGTGAGACCATGGACATCTATCTCCGCACTATGATCTTGTTCAGCTATCTTGAGTCCATACATAACCTTATGATGACATCTCCTTCCTTAAATAACACTAGAACACTTCAATAAGAAAAACTAGGCTGAATGAACCTCTTCACTATCAATTCTTGCAATTGAGTCTTTAACTCCTTTAACTTGTTGGTGTCATTCTCTACTTTACCCAAGAAACAGGCTCCGTTCCTGGAGCGAACTCAAAAATAAACTTGATCTCCCGATGAGAAGGTAACTTTGAGGTACGGTATCTGGCCAAATCAATCCAACCCTAGGATGATCTCCAGTCAACCATGCCGAAGGGGATTCAATCTGTAACTGCAGTAAATAATGCACATGCTTCTTGCTGAGACATGTTATACCGTCTAACAGTGGCCCTGAAACGGCCACTACATCCCCTCGGCCGACTGCTGCCTCAACTAGTCACACTGATCTGGGCCCATCACCAAACAGAGCCTCCATACTTGCGGCCATTCGGTGATTGAAAACCGTAATCACCACTGTAGTTACCTCTCTTAAATTCTTCCTGATCAGTATTACCTATATCCAAATACTGTGCACAGAGTGCACCCCATGGTCTGCCCATTATCTAGCTGGGGCAGACATCACCACGGCACCAAATTTAACTAACCACTAATTGAGTACAATACCTTGGATGAAGGCTTTTAACCTTATCGCAACCAGGTACTACCTCTTACTTTCCGATCTCTATTAATAGAAAACAGTACGTGAAACCTTTTTCTCGTATTCGGATCCAATCATTATCCCCTATCCAGTTGCAAAATTCCTTCATCCACACATTCGGTAGACTTGTGGGTAGTGCTGACTATCAAATGTGGCTCTAAAATGCTGGTCCCTTACGAGTCAAAGGATTCTGCTATCACTTCTTAACCAAATCCCACCAATACTCTACTCTTCTGTGGAGCAACCATGACCTCCATGACCTGCTCTATTCCTTCAATTTAATCCTCTTTTACTATTAGGTACCACCATTATCCCAATTTATAGCCCTCAATCCTTTTTACTTGATCCACCTATCTCACGGATGGATCTCTGGCTGGCTAAAGCCTGAGCTAACACCTCTAAGGTCTGCTGGACGTTTGGATCTTTTCGCCTACTAGGTACAGTAAATACGGCTCCTGACGAGCCTCTAACAAAAGATTACTCTACTGGTTCAGATACCGTTACAGTTCATGTCTGACTTGGGAATCTCATCCCCTTACGTCGGGATATTTGTCTAGTTTTCCTACTGACACCACCACCATTAGGGCCCAACTCAACAAGAAAACAAGGATGCACAGAGTGCGAAGTCTACAGGAAGTAAAACCTATGCTCTGATACCAAATTGACAGGACCCGATCCCAATTCCGCTTTGGAATTCGAACCAAGCCCTGTGTGTGTCCGATATCTGGCTACTGTCGGGCACAAATGACCATTTTACCCTTCCTGCTACAGTTACTAGGAAAACTTTCCTTGGACTTCTGTCGAAAATTCGGCAGAGTCTCCCCTGTATTTTGACCAAACCCAAATTTTTTTTCCACCTGTCAACAATCAAATAAATCCACACCAACTGCTAGAATAGAATAACCAAGTATCCACCAGCTCCATTTTTCCACTAAAACTAGATATCAGAGCATTTTCTAAAGTTTACAGGGTTTCAAGGGCTTTTCACAAAACTCTACCTTACTTGGTAGCGCGGAAGCTATGCATGGCCCGGTGGTGGATCCTGCGCACTTCTACGGCCTGGGGGCGAAAACAGGTTGAAAATGTGAGTGGACCAAACATAAGATTCTCGAAAACAGTTTATAATCATAATAACCCCCATAGTAAAAATAACTTGATAAGTAAAGCTAAAGTTCACCTGTATTTAATATAGGGTCTTCATCTAAATATATATGTATATATATATATATAATCGTATGTATATATAAATTCGTAAAACAGAACAATTATATGGAGATATAAATATGCACGAATAATGAGAAAATTGATATAAAATGATAGAAATTGATAGCTGCATAAAAGCGCTCAAAATCCTTTAAAACTACCACCTAATTGTACCCTTGTCAATCCGTCAATTCCCCTGGCAGGTCTTGGGCGACACGCAGTCTATCCAAGCCGCAAACTGGCGAAATCAGGGGACTATGGTCAGCTTGAATCGCCGGCAGGTCTCGATGACACCAAGTCGACTCGAGCCGCTCTGGCAAGATACAGGGGACCGCAGTCAGCCTGATCCGTAATCCTGGCAGGTCTCGGGGACACAGAGTCAGCCGAGCCGCAAATCCTGGCAGGTCTCGAGACACCAAGTCTGCCGAGCCGCAAATCCTGGCACTCACAGTTCGAACGTCCCCGAAACTCTTGAGGCAAAGTCAAGTGCACTGACTGAACTATAAACAGACTGGATGTCCGTAGACATCGGTCCGTCTGAGGGTAATCACCAAATAAAAGGTGGGTACATGGTGGTTCTAAAATAACTACTTCAGAAAAACCTGATAATTCTCTGTAATCTGATAAATCTGATAAATCTGAGTTAAGCTACAAATTTTGTATCACAAATCTCAAGTCTGCTGCTCAACTGAGTAATATAAAAGTAAAGACATTTTACGTTACAATTCACGGTCGGAACACATGCAATAATACTTATTCAAGATCAAATACTGGAATCTATTCACATAAACTCATTTATAAAAACTTATTTATATAAAATCAATATAAAATCATTTATGTAAATTCATTTATATAAATCGTTTATATAACTCATTTATATAAAATCCTTTATGAAAGAAAGTCCACTCACTGGTGGTCCGAGTTCGCTGGACCCTTCGAAGGTCCCTCCCGTGGTTCTGTCGGGCCTCGGTGCCTGATTACCCATAAAGATTAAATTAATAAACTGCTCAATAAAAGAATTTAAATTAAACACCCTGCCCCCGGCTCCTAGAAATGAGTATACTTATTCCAAATTATTCCTATGCCCACTTTAGCTTTTCAGATAGTTAAAACTGTCGTGGAAGACCCGAAGCTTTACCAAGCGATCAACCACTAGACCGGCCGATCCGGGACCCGTGGGGTCCACAATCTCCGATGGCCAATTTGGGCTTCTCTGAAGGTTCCTCATAGAGAAGGAACCATGTTCCGGGAGTTTGGTCCGAAACGGACGGTCGGATTCGCCAAAGTTGCGTTATCGCTTAAAATCCAAACCCTAACCCCAGGGTTCGGGATTTCGGAGTATACGGGACTCCGATTCGCAATCCGTCGAATCCTACACGATCCTGAAATCATGTAGACCGACATATCCAAAATTCAGTGCGAACCAACGATTTGACGACACTGCACCCAAGGATCGCGCGATATGGAAAATTCGTTCGGGGCTCAAACGGACTCCGAATCGAGATCCGCGAAACTGCCCAGAGTCACTCCACCACCCACGCCCACGCGCCGCCACACGCGCGGGCAGATTCGGGTGTCCAAAGCGATTTTGGGTTGCCAAAAAATCTCGGAACCAAGACTCCAAACTCCTATCCTATGTAAAACACCCCATTTGGAGTCACTTTTGTTCTTGGACATACCCCAAAAAGTGACCGAAAACAGCCGATCACGGGCGGCCGAAGTTTTGACTGATTTTCAAATCGAAAATCGAACGTTCTAGAGTTGAAATCGATCGAAACCCATACATCCATCAGCTAGAACACGAAAAATAGCTAAGAAATCATACCTTACTCGATCGATTTGGTGGAGAATTGAGGAAGAACGAGGAGCTCAAAGTTCAAACTGGAAAATCGACAAAAATGGCAGATTCCGGCGAGCTCCGGCCACAGCAACGGCGGCGACGGGTAGGGAAATGACGGCGGTCGAGTGGTGGTTCGTTTGGCACCGGTCTCGGAGATCAGCTCCAAGTGTGGCGGCCGTGGCGACGGCGAGAAGGAGGAGAGGTCGCTGCTTTCGCGGGATCGGGAGGAGAGAGAGAGAGAGGAGAGAGAAATGAGGAGGGAGAAGGGAGGAAGGGATAAAAATCTGACTTTTTGACCAAATTACCATTTTGCCCTTCGCGGGATTTTGATCGTATTTTCTTCGTTACAACTCCGATTCGGGTCTACTCCATGTCTACGGACTCGTTTCGCCGTGCCCTACGCAACGGCGTAAGCGGAATTGCCATATTCTTTCCCGATCAAAAAGTCAACTTTTTCCCTATTAAATAATGCTAGGGCAAAATCGTCTTTTTGCTAGAAGATATTAATCCTACTTTTTAGATATTTTGTTTCTTTTTAGATATTTTGTTTTGAGTTATTACAACTAATACCTTTAATATCATATAAAGTCCATCCCATAGCAGAGCTATGATCTTTCAAAACCTTAAGTAACATACTTTTATGCAGAAGTTCTAGTTTAGAAGATATTACCACAGGATAGGTCTCATCTTCTCCTAGAAAAACATATTTAAGTCCAGCAGGAAGAGGCTTCAATTCACATTTTGGGGCTTCTTCTCTTGATGATTTTGTCTCATCACTCACGGTTGGCAGCACTTCATGTTTTGGTACCCAATCATTATGTTCTTGTACCTGTGCAGAATCCAACAAAGAACAAAGAACAAAGAACAAAGAACAAAGATATTGTACTTCAAAATCTTGTGCAAAATGACAATCCCTATTTACCAAACAAATTTGCAATGAATCAGAAGGACACAAGGAATTAAAGCTATTTTGAACAATTGTCTCAATCATGTTAACTTCTTGGTCATTTTCATTGTTTCCAGGCTGCTTGCATATGTGAATATGTGGAGCTCCAATGTCACGTTCCCAAATGATAGTTGCGTGAGTCCATTCCTACAATTTATATGAGCATTAGATGTAGCAAGAAATGGTCTTCCAAGAATAACAGGAATTTGAGAACTAGAATGCACAACTGGTCCAGTATCCAAAACTATAAAATCAACTGAAAAATAAAATTTGTCTACCTGAACCAGCACATCTTCCACCATACTTATTGGGATTTTGACTGAACGATCAGCCAATTACAATGTGACTAAGGTGGGTTTTAATTCACCAAGACCCAATTGCTTATAAACCGAGTAACGCAATAAATTAACACTAGCACCCAAATTCATTAAAGCTTGTTCAATGCTAAAATTCCCAATAAGACGTGAAATTGTAGGACAACCTGTATCTTTGTACTTAGGTGAAGTATTAGTTTGAAGAATTACACTTATATTTTTAGTTAAAAATGTGGTCTTATCAATCTTGTGCTTTCTTTTGATAGTGCATAAATCCTTCAAAAAATTGAATATGACAGAATTTTGTTTAATAGCATCTAAAAGAGGCATATTGATTTTTACTTGTTTAAAAACCTCCAAAATTTCAAGACTTTTATTTTTCTTTATAGCCTTAAGTGCTTGTGAAAATGGGGTAGGAAAAGGGTACTCAAAGTTATTCTATAGGTAATTTCAGTATATGTTCTAATAAACTTGGTGATTGGTGAGACCAATAGTCTATGCGAACCTTGACCGTATAAGGGATGCAAGGTTAGTAGGACCAAAGTGTGTGAATTGAGTTTGAGATATGGAATAACACCATAAAAGATTGTAAGAGATGCTTATATTGATATGAACAAGATGATATAAGTGGTTTGTTGAGTATACACGAGTAAAGAAATTCTAAGTGGAAGGAAGAGTTGGTCAACTTTTCTTCCAAGAGAGTCCTCTATTTATAGGCATATTGCCAATGCGATCTGGTATGTCCTAGGGAGGCGAAGCCCACTAGACTGAACAACTAGGCTTTGGTAACCCATCGTGTCTGAGCAAAGGCCAATCAGAGGTCAACACATGGGTAGTCATGAGTGCCTTACGCGATATCCAAGGGCAATGGCTCTCTTAGTAATCCTTGACCTTTGTCAACACGTGATTGCAGAAGTGACTAAGCCAAGAGTTCGAGGTGGGTTGGACCTCCGTCTTTAAAGATTGGTGTTGTACTTGAAGTGGGCCAACGGTAACCAGGCATGTGGAGGTCCGTAATTCTTCGCGGCTAAGTCTCCTAGCTGAGGTGTCCCTTGGGGTGGTTGGCTAGGCATGCAGGGTGGAGCAACTCGAGGCATATGGTTTGATCGGTTGGGCACGTGGCTATGAGTGTAACATCCCGACCCAACTTTTAACCATTTAATTATCCATTTTTAATTAATTAATTTATTGAATTATGAAATTACAATTTTGCCCTCAATGGTAGGGTTATTTTGGTCACTTTTTAACCTGGAATGATTTTGGGTAAATGAATGCCACCGTTGCATAGAGTGCGTCGATACGAGTTTGTAGACACATAGTGGGCTCAAATCGGAGTTTTAACAAAAAAGTTTCTATCAATGGAAGTGTAGTGGCACAACCGTAAATATTTCGAAGTTGGATTTTTTTAAAACTCATATTCCTTTCTCTCTCTCTCTCTCTCTCTCTCTCTCTCTCTCTCTCTCTCTCGTGAAACAACCTAGTTTCAGCGGCCACCACCCAAGTTCGGCCACCGCCGGTCACAAGACTAGCACCAAAGTGACCAGCTCACTTCCCTTTCTCTATCCCGCCCCTCCCTCTCTTCGAAATTTATGGCACAATTTCTGGTTATTCTGGTCACCATTTTTGTCTATCCAGGTATGTTTTTTCATCCTTTCAATGTGATCTAGCTAATAGTTGGGTTGGTTAGGATTGATTTTGAAGTTTTGAAACTCGTTTGACGATTCAAAGATTTGGCTGGTTTTCGGCTCGAGTTTTCGACAAGTTTCAGTCACTTTTTGGCCTTGGCCCAAGAACAAAAGTTGCTCCATTAGTTGTCCTAATCACATAAGTATATGTATTATTGGGTGGTTTGAGAATTTTTCGGCCGTCAAAATTTTCTCAAGACACCCACACTCCGCTGGCCAGTGTGGCGGTCCGTAGGCCATTTTTGGGTGTCCCATTTGGTCCTCAAATGTTTCACATGTCATTCCGAGCACGACGGTATGCTCGGATTTGAATTTGGTTACTGTTTTGATTGTCGATCGAATTTACACATATTAGGCGTTATCTGGGTTCGATATGTTCGGACAGTTGGATCGACTCCATTTCCAAACATGTTGATCTAGGTCTCTCTAGGATCGTATAGGAATTCGCAGATCGAGAATCGGAGTCTCGGATACTCCGATTCAATGACACAAAGTTTGCGTAAAACGGTGACCGTCCGATCGTGCGATCACGAGTGATCTGACCGCTCGATCTGGACCACACTTGCAGGACGTGTCTCGTAAACCTTGTTGAACCCACCCACAGGAACTTTTTTGGATCGGAAATCAGAGGTTGTGGGCCTCGCGGGCCCAGTTGACCAAGTTTGGGAAGTTTGACCACTCGGTTGACCTAGCATCTTCCAAGGTTATTCCACTATTCGAAACACGTAGTTGGACCTTAGGAATGTCTCATTCGTTGTTCACATACTTGGAATCCCAGGAGAACTAGGGTTTTATTTTAAGTTCTCGTTCGAAGTATTTTATTTTAATATAGCTCTCGTATTCTTAAATAGGTGCTTCGGCCTAGATATTCAACAGGCGGGACCCTCTCAAGGTCAAGCAGTGTTGAATTATTTGTGAGTGGACTTTGTTTTAAATAATAATCATTATTTTCAAGATGGAAAGCTACGCATAATGATTTATTTTATTGTTGAAGTCATTATATATTTAATTGTTGAAATACAATATTTTTATAAAAGTATTTGAAATATAATTGGATATTTGCGGATTGTGATTATCTTGTATTGATATATGCTATTTTTGGAGAGTACTATCCGTTGGTCCTTTTTTCCGTCCGACTTCCCTTTTCGCTGCCCGCGGGGGTTAGCTCTGCTCAGAGGAACGGAGAGGCTCGTTGGATCAACACCAGTGCCCTGATCGGATGGTGTCTCTTGGCTCGCGGAGAGGACTCCTTCAATTTCTGAACAAAATTGAAAGTTGAATCAGTTTTCCAACAGCGAGCAGGCCTGATCGAGGCCCTATCTGTCAACTTTCCTCAATTCTGATTCGTAATGTTGCGTAGGCGTGCCACTATTGGGTATATGACCAGCCCAATAGATATGGTATGGATGTTTGTGAATGATTAATGCTGATGGAACTCGCGCGTCTTTTTCTGGACTTCTTCTTATGCCATTGTGCTCCAAGGGGGGTACTGGCCTGGATTGATTCTTTTCTATGCCTCAATTAAGAGGACTTCAATATTCTTTCCTTCGCGAGCGTCAACTTGACAAGTATGAGCGATACCTGGACAAGTAAGAAAGAGAGACCAAGTTTGTGGTTAGTAAGACCCTGTCCGAGGTTTATCAACCAGTTTCAATATCTTTGTCATCCTTGGGATGGATTAATAGCTAATTCGGGCCCAACTCAACGTCATATCCCTCCTATTTTTACTGTTTCTTTCGGGCCCCTACTCTTTTTCGGGCCTACTCGTTGGTTCTTTTGGATTTTTATAAAATGAAGAAGGCGGGAATTCAATTTTATGTATTAAAATAGTCCATAATTCATTTTTGAGTGATTAAGTGAACTTATTTAATATGAATCTTCTGCAACTTATATTTAATTTGATCGTAAACTAAATAACAGAACCTTCTTCATTTAATCCATTGATTATCTTTAAATCAGAGTTACAAAGCAAGGAAAGAGAGACTAGAGATTTCTCAATCCAGTTAAGTGATTACAAGAATTGAAATAGATTACTTTTAAAAGAAAATCATACCAAGGATATGGCAGAGCAATGAGAGATAAATGCAGGAGTTGTCAACTGGTTATCTAAAGGAAGTAGACATATTGTTGTTCTGAGAATCTTTGAATGTTTTTTGAGACGTTGCATCTGATTTTGGAGAGATAGTCCCCTTCTTCTGAAGTAAACTTTCTTTATTTATAGAAGCGGAAGGAGCCTGTAATGATGAAAACTGCGACAAGACCTTTGGCTTGTGGTTCAAGGTCAGTTGCTAGTTTGTTGATCTTAACCGGTTCATAGAAGGAATGATGGAAGACTTCTGGCGGGAATCGTCAGTTTTCCTTGTAAAGCTCTCTTGATTTGATGTACTTGAAGACTTGGCTGTCAATTTGATCCTTCTGGGTTTGGTGGCCTCTGTACGACTTGTTTTCTTGCTGGGAGAGAAGGAGGTCAAGTCGTCATTAAATGTGATAATTCCCTTTAGCCTCCCACGTGGGCCTAGAAAACACGTTTATCGATTTTTGGCTTCTAGTGCGAAATAAGGATATGATCCTTTACAATTTTGGGCCTTCTTATCGATTTATCTTAAAAAAGACCCATTAGGGAAAAGATGACCTTTTAAGAAAAGACAAACATTACTGGGCCTCGCTTTATCTTTAAAATATTCTTTTAACCCTTTGGACAATTTTTGGTCCGTTTACCAAAACTGTTACAAACACTATCTATATTTGGATGTGTGTGAGGTACATGGGTTTGTTGGAAAGGGATTTTGGAATGTGAGTTGGTTGTGATTTAAATCAGTTTTGAGTGCTATTAGCACTACCCTATGTACCTCCCCGGTTTTGGAATAATTGGATTGGATACTTGAAAGTTTGGGATACTCGGATATGTTGGAACCCGAGCACCCTTGACTGGGTGTTTCGTAGATCCTTAGCAGGGTTAGTCTGCGCTCATAGGACTTGTCATAAGAGTACGAGTATTGAGGATTCTATTGTACATGTTGGTGAGCCAGTCCCTAGGTTGGACGGCTCGTTCCCTAGCCACATGGTCAATTGAGGATTCTTCCATGTGGTCTAGTCAAACAATCCCCCGGTTGAATTGTTTCTCCGGTATAAGTTTGGTAGTGGTCATACTTATATATATATATATACATTCTTTCTTATTTGTCCATGAGGATCCTTTCTCGCTAGTCGTGCCAATGGGCACGCGTTTCGAGAGAGTAGTGGGGGAAAATGGGAAAGGTTTTAAATGGGATGGGTGTTAGTATACCAATACGAGAATACGGATTTCACTTTGGTTTTGGCTTAGCTATATATGTATATCTACATCGGTTTTGAATGCATGTTGTTTTCAGCATTATTTTCTAAACGGGGGGGTGGGGGTTATTATATGTTGGTTTCAAATATAACAAAACTTTGTTTTTGTCTACTCACAATTTTTTGTTTAGCACCTCTCAGGCAGTAGTTGACTTGAGCTGAGCGGTCAAGCCGAATCTTGTACTTCCGAGCCCCAACTTAGGACGATCTTTATCTATTTTTATTTATGTTGAACTTCGTTTAGCTTGTAAACTAAAATTCTTTAGATATGCTCTGTTATCACCCTTGATAGGGTTGGATGTAAGGTCGAAGACCTATTATATAAACTGCATGAATTTACATTGTGTATGCTTTTGTTGGGATTATATAATTGTATTTTAATAGGTTGAAAAATTTGAGAAATGTCCGTTTTTCAGGGGGGACTTTGTCAAAATTTTGGTTGAAAGTCTTGTTCCTATTTAGTAAGTGGGCCTGACATCAGAGTGATGTTAGAATTACCATTTGATCCTTTGTGGATGACGAGGAATTCGGGATAGGTCCCGTCAATGAGTGGGGTATGGTCCACATGTGGTGATGCTAGTGGTTGATTAGGCTAAGTGAGTCATAAAAAAGAGGGAGTTCACAAAAATAAAACATTAAAAATTATGCGTGGGGATTTTTCCTCTTTAGAAAAGTGGGAGTTCGTAAAAATAAAACATCAGAGAAGAGAGGGAGAGAGAAAATGGATTTTGTCAATCGCTTTCTTTCCTTTCTGTAAAAAAATATTCCTTATTCGGTGCGGACTGTGGTGCAACAAGTTGCAGGGCAAGAAAATAGAAACCCAAATCTTTACCCCAAAAAATAAGTAGTAGAAAGAAAACCCAGACACAAAGGGAAAATAGAAACCCCAGAAACAACAAAGAAAATAGAAAACCCCAAAAATAATAAATATTGCAAGAAGAATATATTAAAACATTAATGTAATACACCTTCAAACGTCAAAACCCTCCCCCCTTTGATTTTCCGTACATCTCTCTTTCTTCAATTTTCAGTACTTCACTTTGCGTAGAGCTCCCTTCAGTCTCATATTTTTGTATATTCACATGTAAAAAGATTCGATTTTTGTAAATTCTCTCAGTCTTTCTCACTTATCCAATCTCTCTGTTTTTCGTTTTCAATATATTATATATTCTATCTGGGTTTTCGATATTTCGTCGAGGGACACCGAAATTGGCGGGAACCAACGGCCAAATTCCGTGATTCTGAGAACTGGGTTTGGTTCAGATTCGGTGCTGGAATTCAGAACTTTGTTGATTTTCAAAATTCTAGAATTGTTTATGGCTAACCCATCTGGGAACCACCAAGAACCGAGCCACGCCTCGTCGTCGTTCAACGGCACCAACCCAAGTAACGGAAACTCCGCGCCGGTGTCGGCACCGGAGAGTTCCGGTGCCGCCATGGCCATGAAACACAACCCTGGTATTTCTATGGATTGGAGCGCAGAGGAGCAGGCAATTCTTGACGATGGGCTCGCCAAGTGAGTATTAAATTTTGGGGTTTTGTTGGACTCTTTGAGGTTCTTGGAGTTTGCATTCAACTGTTTTTGAGAATTTTTAGTTTTCTTTTTGAATTCTAGATGAATCGGAATTAACTTTTTGGGTTTTTCTTCAGTTCTTTTTAAAAGTAATTTCGGTCCTGAATACTTTTAATTGTGTCTTTCTTTTTCTTCTATATGTGTGACTTGTAGGAGTTGATAAAAATGCTGCTGTGGTTGATAGTGGATACTACTATCTTGTATAGAACAGGCTTGGTGTCCTTAAAATCTGTTTACAAATATATCTTAGTATCTGGTATGATATGGCATATTAGTATTTCCATCAATATGTGATATCAAAGGAGGTTTTGGAAGTGTGGAAATTTTATGATTATGTGGAGACAGTTATTGTACTATTTAATGGAATTTAAAGCCTTAGAAGAGCCTGCAATAAATTATTTGGAGTAAAGGTTAATAGATATAATACAAATATGACTTAAGTATGTTGTAGAGTGGTGTAACCAGGTTTTAAGTAGCATATAAAGAACTTAAACTGGTAGTTCAATGTTCATGTGATGGTATGCGAGTTTATGCTAGCATTATATGACGGTATCTTCAGTACAACAACATTTCAAAGAAGAAAGAAAATTGAGCTTGTTAGGCAGCTGTCGAAGCTTTTAATGGTTCCTCATGTTGTTATACATGTCAAACAAGAAATCCTGTTGGAATTTTGAATTAAGTGGATGAGTTACGATATTATATGCACATGTTCTGACATATCCATATAGTTAGTCATTCGGGCTCTGTCGTTATTTACTTTATTAGAGTGTTGATAATGTGATATGACAAGAGTATGGGAGCTTTGTTTATTCAAATTGGTCTTGGATTTGAATTTGAAAATGATCAATTTTGGGTCTCATGTCTTTCTGCATGTCAGTTGAAATATTTGCAGTTAGCAGGGAGGTTTTCTTTGGGATATATAATAGGGTAGTGCTGAAGCTGGCTCTTTTATTGCTAGTATAGTGTGTTTAGTAGGAATTTGGATTTATGAGTACGTAAAATCTAGCTTGATGGAGATCCAAAGTCCATTTTCACCACTATATATATATATATAAGTTATAACTTTTCTGATATGTTTGTTTTTCTTTATGACATATTTGTTGATTCCTTGTTTTCTACTTTTAGTCTCTTTAGTTGTTATTGGTTTGGTAAGGGTCGTGCACTTGGTGATTTCAGTGGAAGTTTCTTATTTAAAATAAAAAAAATCAAAATCACTGAGATCATCTCATCACTGACATGAAAACTGATTAACTTCATTTTTGTTTAATCATGAATTTGCACCCAATTATACATATATGATATGCACTTTGAAGAAATTCTTATATTGGTTTTTATTTTATTTTTCTAACTTGGAGCCAATTTCTTGTGACATTTGGTTAACAACATTGGCCAAGCTGACTTAGAAATTGAAGATGGCTCATGGATGGTAGCTTCAGTGTTATATTCATTCCGCATTCACCAAATAGAACTTAGATTGGTTAGAAAGAGATTAGAACAAATTCAAAAACAAATAAACTTTGAGATTAGGACAAATTCAAGAACCAATAAAACTTTCTAAGCTTCTGCATATATGATGAATGAAATCTTAGTTAGGTAATGGTATCATTTCACATTCATGTACCAATTGGAT
The DNA here is from genome assembly GCF_902201215.1 of Prunus dulcis. Lineage (NCBI taxonomy): Eukaryota > Viridiplantae > Streptophyta > Magnoliopsida > Rosales > Rosaceae > Prunus > Prunus dulcis. The sequence goes on along the minus strand of NC_047650.1, from coordinate 18,172,102 downwards.
TTAGGAAGGGCCCAATATTTCGCAGTGTCTAATTAATCGTAAAGTGAGCATTAAACTTCCCTGCCAACTGATTTAACCAATTCGGGTTTTATGGTTCTTAAAATCTCCCAATGATTCAAAAAAATTTTATCTTTGGATAAACAGAAGGAAACAAAGAAAGGTGCATCACATGGATGTTTGCTTTTTGTTAATGCTTTCCAAATATGTATGAAAATTGCCATGTTTGTCTATATACCACCATTAATTGAATGAGGGTTGTAATTTATTTCCTTACCCAAGTCTCTGGCGATGTATGTCCATGTGTTTAAGATTTCAAATCTTCACAGATATGGTTCTTAGTACCTTTCTTATCATTAGAACTGATGAATATTTATGGTGAAAACCCATATGGATAGACACGTAAGTTGGTCCAGACCAGGAAAAAAATAAGAAAGATATGTAAGTTGCTGTCTATATGATTGTTGTGTTCACTTTTCAGAAACTTTATTTTGTGCTTTGGAATAAACTTCTCATGTACCTTTCTTCCTTTCTTTCTTCTGATTCCCGTTATTAATGAGTTTATCTAATTATATTGTCTTAATATTTACCTCGCAGATATTCAACAGAATCAAACATAATCCGGTATGCAAAGATAGCTATGCAGCTGCAGAATAAGACTGTCCGAGATGTAGCATTGCGTTGCAGATGGATGACTGTAAGCTTAATTACTTTTTCTTAATTAGTGCCCAAAATTTGTAGGCTATTCTTGATTAGGATCCATGAAATGAGCCATGATGATGTATGTTTCCTTGGGGATCTTTTACTTCCCTTCCAAGAAAAATGCAAGGCTCAAACCAGTCATTTAAATTTGTCTTGGAAATATCTTTTTAACTCGATAACCTTGTGTTTTTGTGGATGGCCCTTGGTAATTCTGGTCGCAATTCATTTTTGTGAGCAAGGAAAGTGACATGAGCTACCAAATTGTGACCTGAGCCTGTTTTTGTCAATGCGTCATGATATGCTCTGTTTTCTCCCCAGTCCTAGAAAAGAATTACTTTTGCAATTATTAAATCATATTTTCATAATTATCATTTGCAAGGTCCATAATTATATCTTTTCAACTTTGACATCACAATTTTATAATCTAGTGACTGGAACTGTGGAGAATATGTATTATATATGTTGCTAACCACGTGACATAGTAAAGTATTGGAAAACCAAAAAACTGCTGCAATGTTCAGCAAGTAACAGAGAATCTTCCCTATATATTTAACAGAGAATCTTCCCTAGTATACCAGTTGTGAGAAGCATAAATTTTTGTAGCTTGTAGGTGTAAACAAGCTACAAATATTGCGAACACATTAGCATCTTACTTAAGCTAGTACCTGTTTGAAATATTCTTTACCATTTCAAAACTGTATTTTGATTGTTTTCTTGGTTCACTTCCTTTCCAGAAAAAGGAAAACAGCAAGAGAAGGAAGGAAGAACATAACTTAACAAGGAAAAGCAAAGATAAAAAGGTATGTTCTCTACCCTCAGTCCATTGTATGCCACTTGGGCCAAGGCTCATGGGCATTAAATAAAGGGGCTGGGTTTCTTTATTTAATTTATTATTATTTAACTGTCTATTACAGTTTTCTGATTCTATAAAGTTGTATGACATAGTCTAATTTGTCATGCCCCTGTGACAGAACAGAAGTGAAGCTGTTTTTGTCATTTACTTACATTAGCTCCCTAAATCTGTTTTTTTTTTTTTTTTTTTTGGTGTTGAAGTTATGCAATTCACTTGCTAAGTCGTAATAAAATTTTGATTTCAGGAGAATAGAAAGGGAGATTAGAGAATAGGTTTAGGGTTCTCTAATCAGCCACTTAACTTTAGCAATGTTTTTGTTCGCGAGGGCTTCTATATTAAGCATTTTATTCAGTAGCGCGCTTTTGTTAATACTACATAGAACTGGTAGTCCTTCATGAAAGATCACCTGTTAGGTACTTTTTTCAGAACTCATAGTTCTTTAACCCCAGAAAAGGGCTTTTTTTTCTGTTTCAACCAAACATTATAAAGAGTGTCTAGGCTTGCGCAAAGCATTTCCAAACATCCAAATCCATGAAATAGATATTTATAATAATAATCCTAGTCTAGAATGACAATAATAATAATAGTATTCTAACAACTTTGACAAAAACGAAAATTATGTAATTGCATATTCTATTGTCTGATAGGCCGATATACTTCAGAAAATGTACCAAATTTCCATACTCCTTAATTTCCTTTACGTGCATAGATAGCCAATGGAAGAATGAAAAAGAAATCAGATGCAACAAATTTTGCTACGTCTTAGCAATATCTTGTAGAAAATTTTTAGAAGCTTATGTAACCAAAAATAAAGTGTTAGAAATCATAATTGGATCTCATTTTAAAGCTGATGATGAAATCTGCTCCTAGGATTCTAGTTCATAGTTTCCAGTAGCAGTGCCTTAGAAGGGCTGATTGTTGTTTTAACTTGTAAACAAACACTGTAAACTTAGAAATGTAGTATTTTATCCAGCTGAAGTATCGTATTACTTTGTGTTCCCACTCCAATAAGCAAAAATGAGTAGTTTTTCTTATTCTTGTCTTGGTCATGGATTTCCCCCGATTCACTATTTGTTAAACATCATAAATTTCATGTTGCACCTTTTCTTCTAATTTATGTTTGTTTACCTGCTTCCTGTGTTACAAATGTTCGTGGAATGTCTTTGTATTTGTTTCTCAGGAGAGAGTAATTGATACTTCAGCAAAGCCATCTAACTTTGCTGGCCGGCCCAATGTTGCTCCCTATGCTCCCCCAATGGTTACTATGGACAATGATGATGGCATCTCATACAAAGGTGTGGTTGTATACTTTCTAAACCTATTATGCACAGGTTTAAATATATTTTGATCGAACTTTGGCGTGTTTATACATCTTGTGCCTAAGGTAAATTCATTTATTAATACATTATTTACTTGGATCTACACACCCATTCCCACATACATATTGTTTTTGGCATTATTTTCTGAATCCCTAACCGCATGAGAAAGAATTATCACTTAAGGTATTTTGATTTTAGTAAAATCTTTATCATGCAGGCCCAAATATGTGCCTCTAATTGTGGTCACTGTGCTGATGTGCCCTTTGCTTATATTTCATAAGAATCTGTGTTTATGAGTTGGAGTAGCTTTTGTATGTAAATTACGGTTTCTCAATGGATCCCTGGCTAATTAAGGCTAAAATGTTGTCAATCATGTCAGGTTAGCCATAAGTAGTCAAATATCTGTTAAGAAGCTTAATTGACATATTTAAATTTTCATGAATCTTGAATTACATAGTCTCAGAGCATATGTGACATAGGATAGCCATGAAATCCTTGAACTTAGAGCTTTCTTGAAAAATAATGGTGGAGAAATACAATAATGAGTGTTTGAATGGAGCTGGTTTCAGATAAACCAAAACAAGCCTGACTCTTAATTCCAGAAGCCAAGGCAAGCCTTTATGGGGTCAACTTTATGAAGTTTGTGTGTGTTCCGATTCAATCATTTCCATTCAGATTGAATGCCTTATAATGCTGTTTCCTACCAATCAAAAACATCCTTCCCTGGCCTTTGACTTCATTTAGATATTGGACACAAACAACCAGACTGGCAGTATTCACTGTATCTTTTATTTGTTTGGGAGTATTCACTGACTTGGTTAATTTTATTCCAGTGGAAGTTGAATGCATACATCTGGATACTGGAAGTTGAGGACCCCTCTGGATTTCTTGTTTAGCTACTCAACCTGTATTGTTTTCTTGTAGGGCATTTAGGTATAAAAGAGTTCAAAATGACTTCTGTAGGTCTTTGGTTATTCACTTATTTTATTTATGATTGTGGTAGACTGGAAAGGAGAAAAGATTCATTTATTATTTTGATAATAGCAAGAGCCATTGAACTTAACATGTGTATTTTAGGTCTATTTTTGTAAAGTCTTATATTCATGGTCTCTCAGTTTCTCTATATCATATTATCAATGACTTAGGTATCATGAATTATGTCATTTCAAATTTCTAAAGTGTATTTGTTTTAATCTTTCAATCAATCATGTACTATTAGCCTAGATGGTTTACCTTACAAGCTTTGAAAGTGAATGAACAGTATATAGTTTCCACTTATTACCATTGACTGCTGCTGATGTTATGGACTTGGATGGAGGTTGTTTGCCTTGCAATTATTTGGGTTTCTGATATCTAGAGCTTCCTCTTTGAAGGTACTGTTGTAATGGTTTGTTTAAAAATTGCTTGTTCTGTTTGCAGCCATTGGTGGTATTACAGGAGAGCTTCTGGAGCAAAATGCACAAGCCCTGAATCAAATTTCTGCGAACCTTGCAGCTTTCCAGGTAGAGAGCTGTCATTATGCATTTGTTTCCTGTCATTCTAGCTATTAATTTATCTGAAAGCCAGATGGTATCAGGAAAATCTCAAAGCTAAAAGTTTTGCAATTGTGTATGCTTTTTATGTGTCAGTGATGAATATTGGCTTCCATTTCTTGGTAATTTCTAAATAATAAGCAGCACAACCCAGTAATTATATTTGTTATAGCATTAGACATACTCAAGGCATTTGCCTCAAATTTATTTTTTTTCTTTTAGAAACAAGACTTTATTAATAAAAGGAGATTGTACTATACAGAGGACAGTTTGTCCTCTAAAGCAAAAATGAAAACCCAAACCATCAGCCAACTACAACATGATGACAAAATATATCCCTCACATCAGCAGATCATTAGGAGACATCATTACAGTCTAGAAAAGTAGCAGAAATGCGCTCTTCCTAATTTCTGATGACACTCATGGCTAAAGAGATGCTTGTAGTCGAGACATTTGCCTCAGTTTTCTCCTTAACATTGTATTTGAATCTAATAACATAAGATACAACTTTTTATTCAGATGTTGCAATTGTTTCTAATGGATGGCTCAGCCATCTGGTTGATGAATTGGAGGATCACTTTATGTTTTTCTCTTTAAAATGCTATCCGACCGTTTCCGCAATTTTTAATGCAGATAATGCACTTACTTTTTAATGGATATTTACGAATATACTTTACATTCAGCTTGAATTAATGACACTCCACCATAACAAAACGTATCTGCTATGGGTAGCCATTGTTTGCTTTAAAATCAGTCAGTGTTTCTTTATGTTAATGGTATTTATGAACAACTTATTTATATAAATTTTAAGAAATGACTTGAGCTAAAGAATGATATAATGTCTTGGCAATAATGCCCTCTCAGATACATTCTTGATGCTTTTGTAATTGAAATGAGTCATTTTGTCCATCTGTTTTTTCAGATACAGGAGAACATCAACCTCTTCTGCCAAACTCGAGATAACATCCTCAAAATTATGAATGAGTATGCTATGAACTTTGTTTATATATGTTTTCTGTCATTATAAGTTGAAATTGGGATCACTTGACGCATTTCCTTTTTCTTTGCAATTGCATGGTTTTTTATTATTCTTTTTTGTTTCCCTTATATTCTTTCCATGTGCACGCAAATCACATATTTTATATTTATGTATTTTCTGTTGTAAGAACAGAAATTGACAATATGACATGCCTATGTTTGTTGCCACTGTGGTTCTTTCTACTAGCTTAGTAAGCCACATGTTTCCTAAATTAATGAATTCAGAGCTCATTAACAAAAGAGAAGAAGAAATATGAGGATTGTCATGTTTGGCATTCATGACTTTATTTATCTTGTCAATGATGGGCACTTGTGCCCATGGATTTACATAGTTTGACCTTTGCCATTATGTATGTAGGCTGTATCAAAATGACCTTGATTATTGAACCTTGGTCTACAAATGCACAAGTTCTCAAAATCCCCGTGATCAGCTAGTTGTTTTTTTGATCATTTTAAACTATTTGCATTCACTTCACAAATTCTTTATAGATTAAAATGATTGCTCCATCTGATCAACATTTCTAATGCAATACAATTGGTTCGAGTGTACAACGTGAATTCTTGAATGTTCAGTTACTAAACTTGTGTCATTGCATTGTTTCCAAGACTTCCCCAGCGACAATTGCTGACTTATCTGTGTTGTGCAAAAGAGTAGAAAATGCCTCCACTGATCTCATTTTCTGTTAAAAATATGAACATTGATGTGTGCTGACTTATTACATTTACATATAAATTCATCCATTTAATTTCCAAATTTCTCTGCAGCTTGAATGACATGCCAGACGTAATGAAGCAGATGCCACCGCTTCCAGTGAAAGTGAATGAGGAGCTAGCAACCCATGTGGGCATCCCACCCCATCAGATGCAATCATGATCTGCCTTCCGCATTTTGGTCTTTGTTTTCAAATGGGCTTCTTCTGATCGGTACTCAAACCAGCATCCAGCCTCCCAATGCGGCTGGAATTTCTCAAACCAAATCCTGACCTCCAGACAACAAAATTGGAGTTGACCCACCTTTCTCATCTCAAAAACTGCAGGGGATCTAATTGTTTATGCAGATGTCAGTTTTTCTTTTACCCTTATGTTTTAGTATTTCATGCTTGGTTTAATTTTTTTCCTTTGCATAGCTAGGCTAAGGCATGACTTAGCTGTCCTGTTGAAAGTAGGAAATAAAATTCTTTCTGTTATTTTTTGTATGTATTGGGGAATGAAAGAGTAATCATAATTACTTGATTTCATGTATTTTTCTTTGTATCCCTCGTCACACGTTTCGTGCTTCTATCTTCCGGCGCAGGCAGCTAATGATCAAGTAAAACATATGGTTGTTGCTGCATTGCTATATCAAATCTATTCTGCAGCTATCCAAATATACTGTCATGTGTTGCTAATGGTCCTTACAAAGCTCTAGTACACTAAGAGCGATTTAGGGTGCAGAAATGAGAGAAACTCAAAATGTGGACTTATTTTATTTCTGGTAGCATATAACCAGAAGACATTTGTATAAGTGGGCTACTAACTTACTATTGTAGATAGCACACGTCACTAGTAAACAGCTAGTGGTGATAGCTTTTGAGTGAAATCGGTGAATACGAAGAAACATGATAAATTGAATAAACTAGAAGCGGTTGGGCTCGGTTCCAACCGACAAATTGCCGTGTTGAACAAGCAGAACTTGACAAAATCACTGTTGAGATGAACATTGGAAATCATACCAGCAACAAGGCATGGCAGAGAAATCTTCAAGTTCTGTATAATAAATTGCTTGCACTCGTATGAAACTTTCAAATGACCTAAAATAGGATGAAGATGGATGTTGCTGATAGAATTTTAGATTGCCACGATGTGTTCATGCGTCTCCAACCATGTTGCCAACACTCTGGTATTTACAAATTCATCGTTTTGAACTCCCACTAAATACATCTTGTGTTTCATGTATCCTCAATTGCACCGATGGCAACAACATGAGAAGCTGAATGGGAGGAATATTCAAAATATCCTAATTACATGTTGATTAATTTAATTCCGTGGAAATGATTTCCTGTTTCAGACAACATTGGAAAATGCCCTATCACAAACTTGTATAAATAAGGTGGTCCATTTTTATAATAATATTCAAGATTGACGGAGTTTAAACATTGAATCATAAAGAAAGAATAAAATGACCAATGGGGTGTCAGTTGAATTGGCTCAGGTCTTTGGTGTGCTCCCAAGTGATTCTGGGTTGAAGCTCCTATGGTACCTGTGTGTGTGAGTTTCCTCTCTCTCCTTCATAATTTTAACCCAAAAAAAAAAGGCCGAGAAAATACCGAGCGAACATAAACTAGGTACAAAAAAGAAAAAAAAAATTGATGTAATGCTTTGAGCTTTTGTTTTGACTACTATAATTGCTTTGAGCTTATCTAGGTCTTTCATTCCATGCAAACTTTTTGCAAGTAATCTTCATCAACCCTCAAACGTCATGAATGAACGAGTAGAGCTCGAGCCTAAATCCATCTATCTGGTGATAGACGAGCAGCTCACGAGGTTTCGAGTCGAATATACCAAAAATCAGTCTTGTTTCCGCGAGCCGAGTTTTATACAAACCTGTAAATACATACATGCGAGCACTTTAACTTTATTATAACATGTGACCACCCTCCCAAGTGCTATATTCCACAGGTCAGAGCTAAATGGCAGCGGCCGCAGTTCGGGGCTATAAAAAGCAATGTGGATGGAGTTATTCACGTCGCATCAGGTCTTGGTGGGGTTGGTTTGTTGGCTCGAAACTATGAAATCTCTTTTCTTGCTTGCAAGTTGATAGTGCCACGGTGTCTCCAATATGCACTAAGAGAAGGCTTATTCTTTGCTGCCAAGTGGTCAGATCTGGTGTGCCATATTGAAGCAGATTCTCAAGGAGTGCTTCACTTAGTGCAACAAGGTCAAGCCTGATATGTCCCATCTAGATTGTTTAATTGAGGATTGTAAAACGCTATTGGGTAGACTGGAGACCACCTTATTGAGGTATATGGGGAAGACTGGTAATGGGGTTTATACTCTAGCATGTGTGGTATTCTTTTTTATTCTGGGATTTTTCCCGTGTGGTTTTTTCTGAGAAGATTTTAACGAGGTCACCAAAAACATGCCCAATATTTTCACTTTCCATAGAAATGAAATCTGTCATTTTTCTATAAAAACAAAAAACAAAAAACATTTGACCACCCAAAAAACACAAACCTTAAAGTTTTGCCACATTTTTTAGCCCATTATTTATGAAGGTATACCGATTAGGAGTAGGCCTATATCAACAACAGTCCTAACCTATCAAGGAAGGATCAACTTCCAAAGTGCATGCACATGTCACATCTTTGCTGCGTAGTGCATGTGGTACTTGCCCGGCGACTATAGTCTATATATCAACATCAATGGTCATCCATTTAACACAATGAAAGAACATCCACAAATTTAGGCAGGCAGCTTCCTTTTCTTTATTTATTGTGTTTTTTTGACTTTCCATTTGTTAGATATAAATAAAAGGAAGAGAGAGAGAGAGAGAGAGAGAGCCACCGTTTGGTTTTTCTTTTCCCTCACCTTTATCATGTTTTTGGGTTTTCTTTTAATGAATAAATGAAGTAGCGTCATGAGCTTTGACCGTTTTAGAACCTAGATGTGATTATACGCAAGAATGGAAATAGAAACAGAAGAATTATGCAAGTGACGAATATGCCCATGAGGCCCATGACCAGAAAGTCTTTAACTTGAACAGAACCACATTTGTTGTTTTTTGACTTTTTGAGAGAGAGGTTTTGGTAGGGAACTTATGTTATGTTTATTTATTAGGAATGGATATTGGAATGGTTTTAATTCATGTTTTTTTTTTAAATTTTTTTTTAAATATTTGCTAACACATGAGTATTGGAACGATTACAATTCCTCACTTCTCTCACCTTACTAACATATAAGTATTGGAATAAAAAAATCATGTGAGTGTCACGATAAAATCCGTAATCAAATACCCTCAAAATTAGGAATTAGATCAAATAAAAGGAGTAGTTGATTTGATTCCTATTTCTTAATTATCCTTTCTAAGTTACCTAATTCATGACTTCTCCCATTCTCCCATTCATGATAAGTAATCATGTTATTATTTCCAAACCCCATCAAGTTCGTACTTTTTTAAAGCTATATGATGAAGTAGTTGTATGTGAGAAATGGGTTAAGTTGGAAAAACCAAATCTCCTTCTCTCTCTCTCTCTCTCTCTCTCTCTCTCTCTCTCTCTCTCTCTCTCTCCGCACGCACAAATATATAGAAATGTTTGACACGGTTTCGTTCAGCTTCATACATTCTTATCTTTTATTTATTTATTTTTAATTACCAAGTAAAGTGGGGGTAACCTTTTCTTTAATCAGTTTGAAAATCAAGAAAAGATATTTCATGTTGTGGGTACCGGTACCAAATAAGAAATTCTAGAGGTGTTTCAGTTGAGGTTCTTGACTTGGGTTTTGGCCTCTTTAGACTTGGAGGACACCAACCAAGAAAAGCATTTGAAGAGTCCCAGTTTCTAGATGTATATTTACACACATATAAATTCGATGATCACTCTCATGGTTTTGAGAGAGATCATTCACTTGGCCGATCAGAGAAATATCAACGTTCTGTTAATTTGTTGAAGCAGTAATGATGATTTTGCAAAGAAGAATCCATTGAAGAAAAAAGCTTCCATATTCATTCAAGGTTTTGGGAAACCTTTACTTTTCATCTCTGAATTGCAGGTAACTTCAAGGAAAAAACTCATTCATTTCCTTTAGTCCTATCCTACGTTAATGGTTTCTAGTTTACAAACCTCTTTCTGGGAAAATTATTGGTAAACTTTTTCTTAATTTCGTATCGTTGATTGAACTTCATGATCATATTTCTTGATCTCAAAGTAAATTGTTAATTAAGGTGTAAATTTATGCTCAAATTTCTCTCCAACATGCATGAAAATATCAATGTTATATATTAAGCCCTTAATTAGAGTTACACGTCAGGTAAAGCTTTTTATATCATCATGCGCGTGTTGTAGTGGTTAAACAAAACCACTCCACAATTAACGACTTGACTTGTGGTTTTGTAATTAGAAACAAAATCTGATGTAATTTAATTTGGAGGAAATGTAATTACTCTATTTAATAAGAAACAAAAGGAAACCGTACCAAATATATATTACAATCATGCAAAACTTAATTTCGAACTCTTACCGTGTAATATTTCTCTCTCTCTCTCTCTCTCTCTCTCTCTCTCTCTCTCTCTCTCTCTCTCTCTCTCTCTCTGTGTGTGTCTCTGTGGTTAGGTTGATTCTGGGTTTTGGTCATTCCTTAAATTTGTGTGATTGGTGCAGCTTTTTCACTTTTGTGAGTAAGACCAATATATCTTAAGAAATATATATATATATATATACATGTTGGTCAATTTGCTTAGCTTGCAGCAAAATTGTGATCTTATTATGGATTTATTACTTATTTGGGCAGGTCAGAGATGGGCAGCTCAATAATTCTCAGGTACACCCTAGTTTCCATGATGGTGATTTTAGCCTTGAGGACACCAGAAATACAAGGACAATCCATTCCATCCGCTAACTTTGCACCCCCACAAGTCCAAGCAGGTGAGCATGCATTGATATCATATGTTCCTTTCTTTTCTTTTCTTTCCTTTTTTTTATTTATTTTTATATATATCTTTCAAAATAACTATTTTATGTAGTTGAAAGTTTCAGGTTTAAAATAATGAATTGACATTTGGAATGAGTTAAAAGTAAATTGGAGTTGGGATTAGAAATTAAAATAAAGCTAGATGAGGCCGAGAAACTAATTCATGTCTTCTTCTTTTTTTGGTTTTAATGGCAATCCTGCCTTTGGCCATCTTAGCTATTGCAAGTCAAGCAAGACTAGCTAGCCAAAAATGAAAGACATGATGGTAGAAAAAAAGAAAAATTTGCTTTGACCACAATATTTTCGTAAAAGACTTATGAGTCAAGTGATTCCCTGCATTCAAGGAGTGTTCAATATATTTGTTTTTGTTTCCTCTCTCCTCGCCTTGGCGCTTTAACCCTTTTATTCTTGTTGCCCATGCCCTCCCTTCCCCCCCTAACCCTACCACTTTTGCAAGCAAAATTATCAATTTTAAATTTCTCTGGTGGGTAGAATAGTTTTTTTCTTTTATTAAAAAAAGTCAATGAAGGGAAGACAATAGAAGTCACCGGAAAAATTATCAAAATTTTTGAAATTCCAAAAGACAGTTCTATTATGATTCCAAAATTTCAGAATTTCTATATGCCCTTCAAATTCAAAGTTTCAAGTTTCCAAATATGAAGAAGAATAAAAATTGAAACAGAACTCAATGACAAAACCATGCAAGAAATTACAATTCAATGGAATCTTAATAACTTCCTTAATTTTCTTCTTTCCAAGAGAGCAAATTGATTCAGGCAAACAATGCATCAGAGCCCATGAGACAGTCAGATAACACTGTGAGAGTGGATCCCTTAGATAATTTCAACAAATACAGAGGAGGATTTAACCTTACCAACAAGCATTACTGGAGTGTAAATCTCTCTCTCTCTCTCTCTCTCTCTCTCTCAATCCAAAAGTAATTAGTAAATTGACTTTGATGGTGTTGTTTTGTGCAGTCAACTGTATTTACTGGAGTTCATGGATATGCACTTGGGGTGCTGTGGCTTTTGTGTGGAATTTTATATGGGTGCTTCCTTTTAGCAACCAGACTTTGTTGTAAAAATAGGAAGAGGGGAAAGCTGAAGAAAAGACAACTTTGTCATAAGCAGTGTTACCTCTGGCAGTGGCACATTTTCCTTGCCATATTCTTTACACTCTTTGCAATGTAAGTCATTCAAACTCTGCACAATTTAAGACCGAAATTTAACCATCTTTTGCTTAAATTTCATATCCAAATTCTGTTTATTTGAAATGGAACATCAAGTTTCTCAATGTTTGTAATTCTATGAGACTAACAAGCAATATCCATGCAGAGTGGCATTTGGATTAGTTTTAGGGGGCAACGCGAGATTTCATTCGCAAGCAAAATCTGTGGTGAACATTATCATAACCACTGCAGACGAAGCATCAGGAACCATATACAACACAACAGGAGCAATGAAAGAAATGAGAAACAACTTAGATTCAACTGGAAATACTGAGGTTTCAAGCTTCCTCACCTCCACATCCCAGAAACTTGATACTGGAGCTGCAGATATAGAAAGGCAGGCTAAGAAGAACAGGCGTCTGATTGACAAGGGTCTCAAGATAGTGTAAGTAATCTTTTAATTCCAAAGCCTTCACAAATCCTAAGTTTCAACCCAATCTGAATCAGTGCATGTTAATAATAATAATGATATATTTGTGTCTGCAGGTATATAGTAACCACAGTGGCTATTTCCTTGAATTTGGTTGCAGTGATTGCTCTGTCAGGTGGGTGTGTGAGTTCATTTGTTTGCAAGTGTGTGTGATTTTTTATCAGTGGCTGTGAACATTATGGAGCTTAAGTAACGTTGAAATATTTCATCTGTAAATTGCATGAATTCATGAATATCATTCATCCGTAAATATCACTGAAGTTGTATTCTCCCTGCTGCAGTGTCTGGATTTTTGAAATTACAACGGCTAGTTTACATGTAAGTGTAGAATTTAAAAGGTGATTTGAACATGGAAAATACTTATATTCATTACTGGAGAACATTCAAATGCAATTTTCCTAATGGTATAATGCTTTTGCTTTCTTGCAGGCTCATTATACTATGCTGGTTCTTAACTGTTTTGTGCTGGATATTCTTTGGGCTGTATTTCTTCTTAGCAGAGTATGTCCATTTCTTTTCCTTTCCTGAAGTAATAATATATTCTCAAAGAGCATTTAGTATGGCTCCATAAATGAAGCAACAAGAAGCAATCCAGGCAAGAGGTTGGAGAGTACTAATTGGAACGAAACATGTCATTCTATTTCAGGTTTTCAAGTGACACATGCACAGCTCTTGAAAATTTCCAACAGAATCCCAACAACAACAGCTTGAGCTCAATCCTCCCCTGTGATGAATTGCTTTCAGCAAAATCAGTCCTAAATGATGTTGGTGCGGGGATCTACAGCCTTGTTAAAGTGGTAAGATTGATTCGTGTATTTTGGTATCGAAGGAACAAAGAAATAACTTTTTTCGAAGTTGCGGAGAAATATTTCATCCCTTCCAGTAACCTTAAAATTTGGTACATCAGATTCATGACCTTTTTTTATGTTATTTATCGTAAAATATTTTAAGACATGAAGTTTGTCAGTCATGAAATGTTGAAACCAAATATATGATTTACTCAAATATAATGGGATCAAAATTAATGAAGGAAATGAATTATGTCATTAAAGAATGAAAAGTAACAGAGAACCAAAGGCAAGCAGATAATAGGGGCCAATGCTCTGACTGATCAACTTTGCATTGAAGAAGCAATTGTTCAACTGCAAAAGGACACTTGTGACAAATTATTAGATACTATAGTTACATAATACAAAATACTTGTAACTCTTAAATCTTCAGGTGAATGCAAACATATCATCAACACAAGGAACATCATCTCAAAGTATAGAATATGTATGCAATCCCTTCTCAGAACCACCAGAGTACAATTACCAGCCAGAAAACTGTCCGGCTAATTCAGTACGAATCGGAGACATCCCAGAGGTATGCTAAAAATAAGTTCAATGATTTTAAGCAAGCTCTTATGTTTTCCACACTTCAAACTTATTACTACTTTTTTGAATAATTCACTATTTCAGTATGCCTGTTGAATCCATGTCTGTGTTTAATGTTGAAGGTCTTGAGGGAACTTAGTTGTTCAGATGCAAGCAATGGAAGCTGCGAAAATGGAGTGTTCATATCGGACAGCGATTACAAACTGGTGGAGCTTTACACAAGTTCCATACAAAATCTACTAAATTCATACCCGGGAATGGAAAGTCTAGTAGAATGTCAGACAGTGAAGGATGCTTTCTCTGAAATCCTTGTCAAACACTGCAAATCTTTGAAGCGATACGTTAAGATGGTTTGGGCGGCAATGGTCTTTCTTGCAACACTAATGGCGCTCTTGGTTCTGTTGTGGACAACACAAGCCAATCATGAGCAGAACCATCATTTGGCAGATGGTTTTGTGAACCCCCATTCTGCAGCAGTAATTAAGCTGGAGTTGAGCATAGCTACAGGACTTAAAAAGAACCCAAATCCTAGCATAGTTTAGAATATAGCAACACATACTCAAATCCAAGTATGGAACAAAAAGCGCAAGCGAGTTCCAACAAAGGTTTTAGTACAGGATAGACTACAGAGATACAAAATTGTACATACACTGGCAGAAATTTAAAAACACAGAAAGAAAAAAGAAAAGGAAGAACAGTCTCTGGTGGAGGATTAGAATTTGATTTTCGTGCCAGAAATCAGGTGCACAATTCTATCCTTCATTAATGTATAGTTCACCAAACATACAAATACACATTTTCAATCATGTGCATAAAACCACACAGAGAGGCCATAATTGGAGAGTCGAACTTGTAACCCGTGTCTCTGGACTAGCTTCTAGTTGTCAACTTCAGAAACTTGGGCTGTTTCCAGCAACAAACTGAAGCCGGGCACAAGGTGGGACCCAGCAATTTGGGCTGGCCCGAGTGAGTTTTGGTGCTGATGTCAGTGAGCTACAGTGCTACAGTGTGCTACAGTCTACAGTCCGCTACAGTCCGCGTGTCGCACTTTGGGCTCTCCGATCAGATTTTTTTTTCGCCAATCCAACGTAGCCAATTTTTGTGCAATAAAAAAATGAAAAAAATTACCAAAAAATAGAATTTTTTTTTCTATAAATACCAAAATTTTATCCGATTGTGATATGAATTTTATAATAAATATTGACACGTACGAACCCAAAAATCTTATCCAAAAATATTATCCAAATTAATTGTTTCGATAAACAAATTTGTGAAAAAAACAAAAAAATGAATAGATTTGCCATTTGCCATGGCAACGGGTGGAAACACACAACACTATTTGCAAGGGCAACCACTATTCACGTGAATAGTGGCTGCCCTAGCTCCCCCCTTGCCATGGCAAAGGGCAAATGGGTGGAGTTGCTCTTAAGGCCATCCCTCTTTTAACCTCATTTGTATAAAATTAAGAGCTTTTTAGATATAGGTCCATTTTCATCAAGATATAATGGATGTAGTCCACATGCTCACCCTTTTCAATTGCAGTCCATTCTCGTCAAGTAAGCAATTAGTATGTCCATAAATTTTAAGGAATTTGCAGTATAAATGGAATTATATCAAAACACTTTCCTAAAATTCAGAATTTTCCTTATATATATATATGTGTATATGTGTTTCCTTATATATGTGGGAACCGAATTACATCAGACCCTAGGTCAAATAATTCCTTCAATTTGGGGATTATTTGACCTAATTGGGATTTAATCAACCTAATTGGGAGTTACTCAGTTTAATTGGAGATTACCCAATTAAATGGAACGTTACCTAATTAGGTTGAGAATTGATTTGATTCTTACCACAATTCCCAATTAAATGAGGAGTTACCTAATTAAATTAGGATTTGATTTGATACCTACCACAATTAGGGATTTGATTTACCCTAATAAATCAAATCAATTCCAAATAGAGGAGGAATAATTCCCTTCCATCTACGGAATTATTCCTCTGAAACCCTAGCCTCCAAGACCACTATAAAAAGATGGCCACACACAAGGGTTGAGGTACGTCTGAAATCTCTACTGAAACTCTGCAGAAAATTCCTCTCAAACCCTAGCCATCTCTTTTCTCTCTCTCTTTTACACAAGACTCTGGCCTCCCGGTTTACACCTTAAACACATTTCCGTACCCTAGTTAGCTAGTGTTTTTCTTACAAACTCTTGAACTAATTTAGGCATCGGAGGGCCTTTGGCCAACACCCCCTGGGTGTGGTCCTCTTATTTGTTCTATTTTACAGGGAGAAAGAGGCGGCGGAGAAGAAAGGGGTATCTTTAGAACCGAATATTCTCGTGGGGAAATTTGCTCCCACAAATTGGTGCTTTCATTGAGAGCACGAGTTATACTCAACGAGTGCTCAAGGAATCCGTTCCTCCTATTTTTCAATCCACCGAAGCCTTTCAAACAACCATGGTTGGAAGCAAGAAGACGAGAGGCAAAATCGCCGCGATGGCTAAATAAGTGACAGCCCAAAGCCACTCCACCCAAGATCCCGCGATTGACACCACTATGCCACCTCCGGACTTGCAGTTGAGACCACCGCACCGGCCACCGCCGTCGAACATGGTGGAACCTCCCATCAAGGTGGGCTCATTACCACCGCAGACTTAGGCCCGGTCTTGGAGCAACTCCAAGCTTTCCCTCCATTGCCTCAACGTTTGACGCACGCTCCCGCGTACACCTCCTATGAAACCCTAGCCCGTGTGCAATTGGGCTCCACACACTTCTCTCCTCCCGATCCACGAAGTCAAGGAGACCTTAATCTGAGAGTTGACCAGCTAGCCCAGAGAATGGATGACCAAAGCAATCTAATGAGGCAGCTCCTCAACCAAATAACCTTGGCTCAAAACCTTGGCCTTGGACAACTGGCCGATGAGAGAAGGATGGACGAACGCCCCAGTAGACAACTCGATGGGTACCAAGCAGGCAGAGCAGGAGTGAGCAAACAAGGCGAGGGACAACAACATGATCGGCCTGCCGACATGTTGCAAGCATTTGTGATCCACATTCAGAGCAAATTGAGTCTAAGGGACAACGTGCACGAAAGGTTCGGCCCACGACTTGACATCTGCACCCTCTTGGGCCCGCAGGGAAATGTTAATCAAAGGCTAGGCCCCCAGGGAGGTCAGCTAGACAACCATCGCAATGAGGATCTTGAAGAAAGGCGTTCAGCTGTCTACTTGCAGAGGAGCATTCATGAAAGGCTAGGCCCCCAAGGAGGTCAACTGGATAACCCTCACAATGAGGACCATGAGGAAAGGCACTTCGTTGCTCATTCTCTAAGAGTCGATTCTCGTCGACAAGCTATTAAAAAACCTTCGCAAGCGCAGTCCACCAACACACCACGTAGGCAGCGTAAGCGAGAAGGTTGACCCTCGGAAACCAACGAGGAAGTCAGTCAGCATTGTCCAAATTGTGAAGGTCGCCAACGTGGCTGACCAGCAATGTGTGTGGAAGACGTGGAGAAGCTTGTGAATGACCGACTTCGAGACTTGAAGACCGACGAAAATTTCGAAGATGCACTACGTAAGGAGATAGACTAGGCAAACTCTACGCCTTTCATTGCCGAAATCGAGCAGGCTACTCCCCCGAAGTGATTCTCAACGCCCACATTCACGCACTTCAAGGGGGATTTCGATCCCGAGAGCCACCTAAAACACTTCAAAAGTGTCATGATACTCCACAAGGCCGACGATGCGCTGATGTGCAAGGCGTTTGCGATGACCTTGCGAGGAGCTGCCCAAGACTGGTTCCACACTTTGCCATCCGGGTCGATCAGCAGCTTCAAGGAGCTGACTTATGTCTTCACCAAAGAATACACCTCTTACCCGACAATTAAGAACAACCCTGACCACTTGTACAACTTGCGCAAGAAGTCCGATGAATCCCTTTGAGATTACATCAAGAGATTCAAAGTCGAAAAGGCCAACATTGTAGGATGTGACGACCAAATCGCTTCATCTGCTTTCAAGAAAAGCCCTCCGGCTAAGCATGACTTGTATCGCGAGTGACCATCACTCCCAGCCAGACTCTGGCAGAGGTCTACGAGACCGCGGAACGCTATGCGCTCTGGGATGACAACCGAATCGCAGCAAAGAAGTCTACTAAGCAGGAAGATCAACCGACTAAGCGGGCATGCCAAAGAAGCGATGGATTTAGCAATAGGAACAAGGACAAGAGCAGGTCGCACCCACAAGGGGACGCTAAGGTAGGGGAGAACTACAGCAAGTTCACCATCCCCATACATCAAATCTTGGCCCAAGTGAAGAACAAACCTTGGGTAAGAAGACCCGTACCCTTGAAAGGAGATCCGGACAAGAGGGATACTAGCAAACACTGTGTTTTTCATGGAACGCACGGGCACACAATGAACAACTGCTTCGCTTGGAAAGCGCATCTTGAAGAACTCGTGAGAGAAGGTCACTGCATGAAATTCATTGCGAAGCAGGCCATCCAGCGAATTGAAGATCGTGACATATCCAAGGAGCCACCCAAGAAGGTCATAAGGATTAACACAATCCTAGCCGACTCCAAGGAGTCTGGGTTGACCAGTAAGGAAAAGAAGAGGAAGATCAAACAGGCCACTATGATCTCCCAAATCTCGACCGACCTTCCACCAGTAGAAGACGATCCTATGATCAGCTTCCAAAAGAAAGATCTGATCGGCCTCGACATGCCACATAATGATGCCTTTGTCATCAGCATTCAAATCGCCCAGGCCATGGTCGACCGAATCTACGCAGATGAGTGCAGCGCAGCCAATATCCTGCAATTGGTGGTCATCCAACAGATGGGCTTAGAGACAAAGATCAACAAATTAGCCAGATCGCTGACCGACTTTAATGGTGCAACAACGGTTACTGTGGGCACGATAGACCTCGACGTCTACTCCCCACCTGTAATCAGCTCACAAATATTCATGGTCATTAATGAAGTCTCACCCTACAACGGCATCTTAGACAGACCATGGATTGGCAAGATCAACGCCATCACCTCCGCCACACATCAGAAAATTCGGTACCCAATCCTTGGGGGCGGTGTTGGCCAAATCAACAGCGATCAAGCGATGGCAAGGAAATGCTCCGCCCAAAGGCTGAAGAAAAGCAAACATGTGCACTTCCTTCCTGTGAGCCAGGTAGATCTGAAGGAGGTTGAACAATTGAATCTTGCTTCCTTATAGCAATCAAAGTGTCAGGACCAAGCTGAAGAAATTTGTCTGGCGGTCTCTCCTGAAGAAGGATGGAAACCCGAAGAGGACGTCGATTAATACCATTGGATCCTGACCAGCCAGACAAGAAAGCGCAGATCGGTTCACACTTAAGCTTATAAGAGAAGGTGGAGCTAACCACCTTCCTCTAGAACAACAAAGACATGTTCGCATGGTCGCCATCAAACATGCCTGGCATCGACCCGAACATCATCTGTCATCGACTCTACGTCAACCCTACTTGCAAGCCATTGGCGCAGAAAAGACGCAACTTCGCTCCCGAGTGGATCGCAATCATCGAAGCTGAGATTGACAAACTCTTAGCTGTCGGCTTCATCGAAGAGGTCTTTTACTCATAGTGGCTTGCCGACATTGTTCTGGTGGAAAAACAAGAAAAGGGCAAATGGAGAGTTTGCGTCGATTGTACAGACCTCAACAAAGCATGCCCTAAAGACAACTTTTCATTGCCAAGAATCGACCAACTCGTGGATTCCACTTCTGGCAATCAGCTGCTCAGCTTCATGGATGCATACTTCGGCTATAACCAAATCCTGATGCACGAGCATGATAAGGCGAAAACTTCTTTCATCATCGAGAGAGGGACCTATTGCTACAAGGTTATGCCCTTTGGGCTGAAGAACACCGGAGCAACCTACCAAAGGCTCGTGAATAAAATCTTCAAGGAGTAAATCGGCAAAACTATGGAGGTCTACGTGGATGACATGCTGGTGAAAGCCCCAAAACGTGCAGATCACATCAAAAATCTTGCTGAGGCATTCAGCCTGCTTTGCCAATATCGCATGAAGTTGAATCCGAATAAATGCACATTTGGTGTATCCTCAGGCCGATTCTTGGGATACCTAGTCACACAAAGAGGTATTGAGGCACACCCACGTCAAATCAAAGCCATTCTCGAGATGAAGTCGCCCTCCACGGTGAAGGAGATACAAAGTCTAACGGGTAGAGCAGCAACCCTCAATCGATTCCTCTCGAGATCAACTGATAAGTGCAGACCATTCTTCGAAACTTTGAAGAAAGGACAAAGAGACAAATCGGATGAGGAGTGCGAAGTAGCTTTCCATAATTTGAAGACTTATCTCACTTCACCTCCCCTGCTCTCAAAGCCAACCCCTGGCGAAGACTTGTTCGTGTACCTGGCAGTGTTCAACTCAGCTGTCAGTTTAGCTCTCATCTGAGAAGAGCTGGGGGCCCAACATCCATTATTCTATACGTCAAAAACTCTCCTCGATGCAGAGACTCGCTACCCGAAATTGGAGAAGCTCATTTTGGCCATGAAAAGTTTCCGTGAGAAAGTTGCGACCCTACTACCAAGCTCATCGAGTCATCGTCATGACCTACTTTCCTTTGAGATCAATCCTCCATAACCCTGACGCCTCTCAGTGACTCCTGAAATGGGCTATAGAGCTAAGCTAATATGACCTCCTCTATCAGCAAAAAGCTGCAATAAACGCCCAGGCTTTAGCAAACTTCGTAGCAGAATTCACCCCATCGGCCGAAGAAGAGAAATTAGTCAACAAAAAGAAGGAAAGTTTAAAAGCAAATGGGATGTCCGTTGAACCTAGCCAACCTAGAGACATGTGGCAATTGCGCATAAACGGGGCGTCGAACCAAAAGGAAGCTGGAGCTGGTGTCGTCATCACTACCCCAGATGGAACCGTGTTGGAGCAAGCTATCACGCTTGGCTTCCTGGCCTCGAACAACGAGGCAGAATACGAGGCATTGCTTTCCAGCTTGCGCTTGGCAAAGGAACTCGCAATCAAGAAGCTCGCTATCTACTCAGATTCCCAGTTGATCACAAACCAAGCCTCAGGTGAATACATGGCGAAGCACCCAAGGATGATCTTATACCTTGACAAAGTCCAAGAGCTATTGAAGGCTTTTCCTACCTTCACTATCCAACAAGTACGCCGGGCAGAGAACGCGCATGTAGACCCACTGGCAAGCCTAGGGTCAGCACTGGATACCCAGTTCAGACGTTCCATCCTAATCGAACACCTTGACCGACCAAGCATTAAAGAAATAGAGCCGATCGACACAATTAAGATTGACGAGGATCCCAGTTGGCAAGACCCCATCATCGACTACTTGGTGAATGAAAACTTGCCAGCGGACAAGTCCGAAGCTAGAAAGGTCCAGCAGAAGGCCGCGTGATGCTATATGCACAATAACAAACTCATCCGCAGATCATACTCCGGCCCTCATCCTACCTCCATAAAGTACCCTCAAACACTTGAGGTCTTTTGCAAAATTCACAACGGCGAGTGTGGCAACCACTCTGGTGGTAGGTCACTCACCGAGAAGGCTCTAAACATAGGCTACTTCTGGCCTACCATGCACCATGACTCCACTGAATATGTTAAGAAGTGTGATCATTGCCGGCGATACAAGCCGATCCCTAATCTGCCTGCTGAAGTTTACGATCCTCAAAATATTCCATGGCTATTCATGCAATGGGCTATCAACTTAGTGGGTCCCTTGCCACTGGCACCCTCCAAGAAAGAAATGATGATCGTCGCCACCGACTACTTTACTAAATGAATTGGGGTCGAAGCTCTATCCTCTACTAAAGAAGCCGATGTGGAGCGATTCATTTAGAGAAACATCATATGTCGGTTTGGCTGCCAGCAGTCACTGGTTACCGACAATGGCTCGCAGTTTATTGGCAAGCAAATCACCGCATTCTTTACAAAATACAAGATCAAGCAACACCTGTCTACCCCGAGGTATCCATAAGGAAATTGGCAGGCCGAGGCATCTAACAATGTCATATTGGACTGCTTGAAAAAAAGGCTAGAAGGTGCTGAAGGGAAATGGGTGGATGAACTCCCCGGAGTACTATGGGCTTATCGCACCACCGAACGAAGATCGACTGGAGAAACCTCATTCTCCCTCGCCTATGGGACAGAAGCGATCATCCTTCCTCACATCACAGTCCCCTCCACAAGCCTTGAGGTGGGCAGTGTTGATCAGAACTCCGAGCAGATGAGGCTCAACCTTGACTTACTTGAGGGCGAGCGCGAGAAGACCATTATCCGGGTCGCCTCCTATCAGTAGTGATTGAAGTCTTACTACGACAAAAGAGACAAGGTCAGACAATTTCAACCAGGCGACCTCGTGCTAAGGAAGGTTTTCATCACTGCACAAAGGCAAGGGTAAAAAAAGATGAATCCCAACTGGGAGGCCCCTCAACAGTTGCCCATAAGCAACTTCCTTCAGGAAACGCAGGGCAACGACCAGAAGCGTCCTTCAGGAGACGCAGCCCATAAGAAGCGTCCTAAGGGAGACGCAGCTGCACCAGGAATTTCCTAAAGGAGGTATCTAGGTTCCTATCCGTTCCCTAAGGGGTCCAGGATAGTCACACAGTTGCCCATAAGGAGCGTCCTAAGGGAGATGCGGGGTGACGACTAGATGCGTCTGTTTGGAGACGCAATCTGCTAAAAAAGCATCCTAAGGGAGACGCATGGTGCGCCAGGAATTTCTTAAAAGGAGGTCTCCATGCCTCATGCAGGAAGTATCTAGGTTCCTATCCGTTTCCTAAGGGAGGCAGGATAGTCACATAGTTGCCCATAAGGAGTGTCTTAGGGAGACGTAGGGCGACGGCTAGAAGCGTCCTTCAGGAGATGCAGCCCACTAAAAAGCGTCTTAAGGGAGACGCAGGGCGTGCATGAAATTTCCCAAAAGAAGGTCTTTATGCTTTTTGAGGGAGGTATCTAGGTTCTTATCCTTTTCCTAAGGGAGGCAGGATAGTCATGCAGTTGGCCATAAGCAGTGTCTTTCGGGAGATGCAGGGCGACAACCAAGGCTTCCTACAGGATGTGCAGTACACGCCCGGAGTTCCTCAAGGGGGACCCTGGCACTCGCCAATTTCCTAAGGGGAACCATCCTACGAGATATGCAGAGCACGCTCGAAGTCCTTCAACGGGGACCCTGTCACTCATGAATCTCCAAAGGGAAATGTGCGATCAAAACACAAGCTAGTTACGCAAGCAATTCACAACTCAATAGGAAAATTGAAGTTGAAAAAATAACTGAAATTTTCATAGCAAGCTGACCAACCCGCCAAGTTCAACAAAGAGAAGATGGTCAGATAAGACCAACTATTCTACATAAGAAAGCGGATTACAAAAGCTGAAAAGAAATAAAAGAGTCTTCATTTACTTTAAGACTCCAGCAGGAGATCCCTGATCTACATCCTCTTCGGTGTCAGGCTTGAGCAGCCACGTTCTCAGCAGCTCCACCTGCCTGATCCGCAATGTCTGTCACTACCTCATTTGCTGCATCCTCCTCTGCTTCATTCTCTTCAGCTACTGCATCTTTGACCTTCTGCTCTTCAGCTCCTTCCATGTTCACAATATCTCTGCATAGGAAGTAAGTCAGAACAGAGCATCCCGATGTCTCCATCTTCAATGGCATAGAAGGGATCATTTCCATTTGAGTAGTCCAAGTAGCCCAGCTTGTACGCATTCATGCATTCTTGCGCTCAAGATAGATGTAGGCATCTCTTCGGCTAATCAAGTCAGCAACAGAAGAGGGGGCAACAGTAGACGTATTTCATATAGTTTCAACAGCAAGAACTACTCCCTTTTGAAGCAGATGAAATGTTGTTTCCCCTTATTTTTCCAAGGGAAGACTTGAGACTATCTCAAGATCACTAGCCTGATGGATATGATTAACCAGCTTGAAGCAAGCAGACGGACTTCACAAAAAGTTTTTCTTGAGCAGATCAGACACAATTGCATCCTCTACAGGGCTGGACTTGTCCACCTTGGGATCAGCCGCTGACGTTGCAGAAGAGCCCTTCGCCCTGGGAGATGACTCTCTTGTCTCCTTAGTTGCCGCCATCCTCACCTCCAATGAAGTCAATAATGCTGAATCAACTCCACACTTGACTACCCGTGACTCAACAGTTGGATCATGAGTAAACCTCCTAGTTCAATCTTCATCCTTTGACTGAGGCAGACCGACCCGAACTTTGAAGAGGAATATCTGCATATATTTGCCTTTCAGCAGGTGAGCTAGATCGAGCATGGGCTATTCTACAAAGCAGATCATGGTTTTCAAACTTGTCAGTAGGAGGCTTGAATAGAACATCCCGAGCACTGCACGTACCACCAACCTTCTTGCTATCAGCACCAACAAGATATTTAACCCCAGCAGATGACGATGGAACAGATCCCACTTAAGTCTTCTCAGCATAAGGGAGCTTTGGCTTCTTCCTTAATGGAGACACATTCTTCGCCTACGAAGAAGTAGCTTCATCTCTTGAAGACTTGGCAACAACCTTCTTTTTTAAGTGGGGTTCCGGCAGAACACTCATTCTGCCCAGCCGGCAGATCATCAGAATCTATACTATTTTGCTTCCATCTCTCAACATCCTAGGCAGGGGGTAGACCACTGACTTCCTCTCAACTTATGCAGCTCACAACTCATGAGGCAAAGCACACTCCAGCCTAGACCTGCGATGATAGGGAGCAGCTGGTCCACCTACGCACACCTGCTCCACCATGGCTGCTGCTCACTGCCAGCCGTTGCCACGACGACAACCAGCTGGGCTTCCCCCAGCTGGCCTTTGCTGCAAAAAAGAAGAAAAGAAGAAGAAGAAGAAATATACGTGCTCGACTTACCTTGGGATGCACGGCAACTCCTCTCTTCGACAAGTAGTACGAATTCTCTAAGATCTTTCTCAAGCTAAAAAGTAGAGAAGTTAAGTTTGCGATGTGAAAAAGAGTGAAGAGAAGCCTTGCATTTACACAGGTTGGGCATCTTAGGTCAAGAAGGAATCGCAAGCCCATTCCTACTGAGAACCCAACTCCAAGAACAGTCAAAAGCTCACTTCAATTGGAAACCCAATCTGCAAAAGGAGTCCAACTCACTGAAGAAAGCCCAGTTACAGCTGGACAGCCCAACAGATAATTCACATCTCCTACATGCCACCACGCGCTATGCAGAAGCTGGAGGGCATTTGTGGAAACCGAATTACATCAGACCCTAGGTCAAATAATTCCTTCCATTTGGGGATTATTTGACCTAATTGGGAATTAATCAACCTAATTGGGAGTTACTCAATTTAATTGGGGATTACCCAATTAAATGGAACGTTACCTAATTAGGTTGAGAATTGATTTGATTCCTACCACAATTCCCAATTAAATGAGGAGTTACCTAGTTAAATTGGGATTTGATTTGATACCTACCACAATTAGGGATTTGATTTACCCTAATAAATCAAATCCCAAATTAATCAAGTCAATTCCAAATGGGGGAGGAATAATTCCCTTCCATCTACAGAATTATTCCTCTGAAACCCTAGCCTCCAAGACCACTATAAAAAGATGGCCATACACAAGGGTTGAGGTACGTCTGAAATCTCTACTGAAACTTTGCAGAAAATCCCTCTCAAACCCTAGCCACCTCTTTTCTCTCTCTTTTTTACATAAGGCTCTGGCCTCCCGGTTTACACCTTAAACACATCTCCGTACCCTAGTTAGCTAGTGTTTTTCTTACAAACTCTTGAACTAATTTAGGCAACGGAGGGCCTTTGGCCAACACCCCCTGGGTGTGGTCCTCTTATTTGTTCTATTTTGCAGGGAGAAAGAGGCGACGAAGAAGAAAATGGAATCTTTCGAACCGAATATTCTCGTGGGGAAATTTGCTCCCACAATATATATATCACACGTGTGTCAATTGATTTTTTAAAATGTTTTATTTCGTTTTTTTTTTTGGTAACTTTACTTTGTTTAGGTTCCAAATTTTGAGCATGGTTTTGCCATCATGTACAGGGTGTGCAAAGAGGCAATCCAAAGTTTTATTTCGTTTTAGAATTAAAAAAAAGATATGTGTTTCAGAAAAATAGGGTCTATTATTTGATTTTATTTTTAATTTTAATTTTTTGCACATGAAAAAGTGGAGACTAGAGAAAACATCTTAGTGTAGTGAATTCCCTATGTATAAGTGAACTCTTGTGCAACCAATCTGGCCTTAAATCTTTCTATCTTTCCATCCTACGATACCAATTGATTGGGGTAGGGGTGATGAGAGTCTCAAATTACATCTTTTAAATATTTTTTTGGAGGGTTTATGATATAAATTTTGCTTAATAAAGATAATTTCACTTGTTGTTACATTTCATTCTTACCAATTGGAATTATCAATTTTGTGTATTTAATTTGGTGAACTTATTAGGTGAATTTATCTTTTTGTAGAAAGTTGGAAAGCCAAAAGATGATATATATTTGTCCAAGTTCAAGCCAAGTGTGAAGAGAATGTTGGCGGATTTTATTGAAGAATTAATTGTGGGATTTTTCTGATCATAAAGAGAAGTAAAGAGAGAAGAGAAGAAAAAACCATTGAAGCTAAAGAGCCTATTTCATGTCATTTATAGCCATTTAACAGCCACTACCTCACCATTTCTTTTCCATTAACTCTCCACTATCAACACATATGTTTAATCCAATTAATCCCTCACTTAATCTCTTTATTATCCATCATGAATGTATTAACTTTCCACTTACACCATTGATTACTATAAATCACCCATCCACCCATCCACCCATCCACTCATTCAAAATTTAGTTATGTTTTTCTTTGCAATAAGTTGCTAGAACTCTAACTAAGGCTAAGAGAATGTTTTCTGAGTAAGTTTATGAAGTGCTCTTTAATCCGATATACGGTATAAATTACTAACTTATTTTATTTTTGGTTGTTCAATATTTTCGTATCCTTTTATTTTGATTGATGTTAAGTGCTACTATCTTTTTATGAGTTCAATTATATTTTTCTCATTGTTAAGAACTTACTTAGCATGCTCGTGGGAGAACTGATTGATGTTTAGCTCACTCGTGGAAGAACTATATCACTCATGCAGGTCAGAAATTCATAGGCAGGGTTTCTGAGTTTAGAGATAAATTATGTAGAAAGGTTCTAACATTGTGTACCTTAAAAATAAAAAGGAGAGAGTAAGTACACAATGTTCTAAAGAAAGTGTTTGATAGTTGTAGTTGGCATGTGCATGCACCATTGTGTCTTTCAATTGGTTTTCTTTAAGTATGGTAAGAAATTAGAAAAGAAAAGGGTTCAAAGCTATCAGTCGATTTCATATGGACACTTCGCTTGGTACATGGGAGCTATATCAAGTTCAAATCTCCATTCTTCTTGCTTGTTTTTCTTCTTCTTCTACTTCTTCTTCTCCTCTTCTTCTTTTGGGTTTGTGTCTTAACATATGCTCGAGGTCTCATGCCATAAGACTTCTTCTTCTTCTTCTTCTCGTCCTACTATATTTGGAAGATGTGGGGTTTTTAACAACAAAACTATATCAATTTCACTTTACAATGGCAATAATTTTTGTTGGATTATATTTTAACATATGCTCGAGGTTCGTATGCTTAAGATTGGGGATTTTGAGATGGCATACCTCATCATTATCTTCCATGTACTTGAGTCCAATTTGGATGTGTGTGTGTTGTGCATTTGTCTTTTATGACCGACAAGAAACATGTTGTCACCATTTTGTTTAAGGATTGTAAGTTGCCAAACGAATATATATAATTGTGTTGATGATATATTTGGGTTTTCTACACATGGCTAGGATGACCATACTCATACGGCAGAGAACGAATACATTGGGAAATATGTTGCATCATCTGGTCATTCATATTTAACTCACTCAAGTGGTTCAGAAGTTCACAAGTGGGGTTTTTGAGTTTAGAGATAAATTATGTAACTACGCCATTGAGAAAGGTTTTAAAGTATTGTATGATTTAGAATTAAAAGGAGAGAGTAAGTACATAGTGTTCTTAAAAAATTGCTTCGTAGTTGCATTTGGTGTGCGCATGAAACATAGTGTCCTTCAATTGGTTTACATTCGGAAGTTGGATAACAAACATACTTGCACTAGGTGAATTCCTGAGCAGAAGAGCACAATGATGTCATAAAAAATTATGTCATCTATTTTGGGTGAGAAAATCCATTCTAACACAATGATGAAACTGATTGAAACCGTCAAGGATTTCAAGAAGTACTATGGGTTGAGTATTTCGTATCACAATGGTTGGTATGGTTAAGAATTAGCAAAGAAAATGGTTCAAAGTGATCAGTCATTTTCATACAGGCATTAAGCTTGGTATGTTGGAGCTATATTAAGTTCATATCTTACTTTATTTAGTAGATGGGTTTTAACATATGCTCAAGGTTTGATGAGTTCTAGAATTCTTCTTCTTCTCCTCCATTTAGAAGGTAGGTTTTAACATAAGCTCGAGGTTTGATGAGCTCGATAATTCTTCTTCTTCTTCTCCAATTATATTTGGAAGGTGGATTTTTAAGAACAAAACTATATCAATTCCACTTTACAGTGGAATAACTTTTATGGGATTGTGTTTTAACATATGCTCGAGGTTTGATGAGCTTAAGATTGGGGCTTTTGAGATGACATACCTCATCTCCGATCATCTTCCATGTTTACTCGAGACCAATTTGGATGTGTGTGTGATACATTTGTCCTTTCTAACCGACAAGAAACATGTTGTCACTAGTGTTGTTAAGGAGTGTAAGTTGCCAGACAAGGATAATAGTGTTGATGATATATTTGGGTCTTCTATACCATCCAGTCATTCATATTTAGCTTTCTCGTGGAAGAACTATATCACAAATATTGTTTAGAAATGCACAGGTGGGGATTATGAGTTTATATATAAATTATGAAAGTACACCATTGAGGAATGTTTTAAGGTTGTGTACCTTCAAAATAAAAAGGAGAGAGTAAGTATACGTTATCTAAAAAAGTGTTTGATAGTTGTAGGTGGGCGTGTGCGTGCAACATTATGCCTTTCAATTTGGGTTTTTTTTATTTTTATTTTTTTTACATACAGAAGTGTTGAAAGAAAATGTGATCCTCCCAACATAATTTCACCACCACTAATTAAATAATGGAGTTTTATTATTTTAGGTTAGACCCATTCGAGACTTGGTGTCTCTTAATTACAATCCCTTACTTCAAGGGAACACCCTTAGATTCCATCATAAAGAAACAGAACGTGTGTTTTTGGTTTTGCGGCTGCTCCCAAGTCCAACCTCAGGGTGCCTACGTATTCCTTGTGGGAATCAAGCCACTCGTAGTTCAAAGAATTGCAATGAATGAATAACTCATTGCAAAAGGGGAAATTTGATTCAAAAAAGTGTTTGAGTGAATTTAGCTGAATAAACCAGGGATTTGATTTTGATATATGTTTTGGGGCGAATTTGGTTAAAAATAAACCATGGATTCAAATTTGGTTGCGGTTGCGTCTATTAGGATGCTAGATTGCCTACGTACCCTTGACGAGATCAAACCAACGTAGTTCAGAATTGATTTGTGTGGAGATAGATATCTGATTTGTGGGAATTTGGTTGATATAACCAGTGATTCAAATTTGGTTGCGGTTGTGTCTATTGAGATGCTAAACTGCCTACGTACCCTTGATGGGATCAAACCAGCGTAGTTCCAAATTTAGAAAATTAATAGGTAAGTGTGGCCCAATAATTTAGAATTTGTGTCTTTGAGTCAATTTGGAAATTTTCATAGGTAGATGACCTATGGGAAAAATTAGAAATTAATGGGTAAGTGTGGCCCACTAATTGAGAATTTGTGTTTGAGAGATTTGAATTGAATCTCATTGGAATTTTCATGGGTAGATGACCCCTTGGAAATTTTCATAGGTAGATGACCTATGAGAAAAATTGGAAATTAATGGGTGAGTATAGCCCAATAATTTAGAATTTGTGTCTTTGAGCCAATTTGGAAATTTTCATAGGTAGATGACCTATGAGAAAAATTGGAAATTAATGGGTAAGTGTGGCCCATTAATTGAGAATTTGTGTTTAAGAGATTTAAATTTAATCTCATTGAAATTTGCATGGGTAGATGACTCATGACAAAAAATTGAAAATTAATGGGTAAGTGTAGCCCACTTATTGAGAATTTGTGTTTGAGTGATTTGAATTTAATCTCATTGAAATTTGAATGGGTAGATGACTCATGGGAAAAATTGGATAGTTTTGTATCATTTTTCTTATTGTCGATGTCCAAGAAAAATAATGAGCAATTTTGATTAACCCACTAATTTTCTAAAATTGACATTTGCACTTGGACCCAAATATGGCTATGAGGATTTTTAAAATTGATTCATGAACCATATGATAGACAATTTGGGCCTCTGTAAATTTAATGGGTAATTATATGTATCACCCATTAAATATTTTGGGCTTTAGAGAACTAATGGGAAATTATTTTTGACAGCCCATTAATCTATTTCGAGCCTTTGATATTTGTTATCAGTTAGCCCATGAGGAAGAGTCCACATTAGAGAGACTTTGAGACCTAGCTGCCAATTGAAGCCAACCCGATAACTATAAAACTCTTGTAGAGTTTGTTTTGAAATATAACCAGGATTTACAACTCCCATATTTATCTGGAGTACTTGATATTAATTCAAATATCTTGTAATAGCCGTTCAAACAATCAAACAAAAATTTCCACACAGGTCTGCTGGTGCGAAGCAAGTTGGGAGAGAAAACCTACAGTGTGTTTTGTTTGTTTGTTTTTTTTTTTTTTATACTCGTTTTCCCCTTTTGCTGGCACCTTTTACTTTCCTTCATGTTGGCCTACAACCCACACTTTGTCCATATGCAAACTCAAACAAAGTGGTTGTATGCCACTTTCTTCTTCTTTTTGTTTTGTTTGTTTAACTTTTCTTCCCTTTTTTCTTTTTTGGTTTGTTGCTGCCATATGCAAACAACACCAAACCGCCAAAAGAAACGTGGCTGTTTTTTTTTTCTTTTTTTTTTGTTGGTTGCTACTATATGCAACGACACCAACCCAAGTCAAAAAACGTGGTTGTCTTCATATTTTTTTATTAAATTTTTTTTTTTCAGTTCGTCGCTTCTGTATGCACCAACACAACTCCTTCCTCTTGCTGTTTCATTTTTTTTTTTTGGCTATAACAAACCTTTTTCCAAAACAAAACACAAAGCCTCTCCTCCAAGCTTTTTGTTTGCTGACTACCCTATTTCCAAATGGGTCGGTAACAAATGGATCTGTTTAATTCAGGATTCCATGGCTGTGTTCCTTCCTTTGTTTTGACAGTTTGTATACAAACACCAAACTAGGAATTGATACAAGAGTTGGCTATGCAAAGGGACCTACTCCTTCAAACTCTTTTTTGTTTTGTTCTGTCTATATGCAAACAACTGATTTTTTTTTTTTTTATAAAATTTTATTTTAGAGCAGTCCAGACACAGAAGAAATTAGTTTGCCTTTTTTTGATAGAGAGGGAAAAAGTTGATCAGATTCTCCAAAGGCAGAGGTATTACCCTTTTTTGTTTGCATCTGCTACGAAAGTAGAGACCTATTTCATTTGCTAATTGTCATGGATCTTTGAACCCATTTTTTCAGATTTCTTTCATTCGCAGAGGTTCTGGGTTTCTCACCCATATGGATTTTTTACATCCAAATAATTTCGGGGTTACTCACCCATTGATTTGCACCCAAATAATTTCGGGGTTACTCATCCATGGATTTGCATCCAAGTAATTTCGGGGTTTTCACCCATGGATTTGTGGCATGCTAGGCCTAACATAGAAAAAAAAAAAATAGAGATGACAAAATACTTGTAGCAATTTTTTTCTCTTCTTTGCATTGCTCTAATTTCTCCAGCAGTCTTTCTGTCACTAGCTTTTTCTTCCTTTTTCTTTATTTTTTATGTTGTAGCCTTTGTAGGCCAACTAAATAAGACTCCCTTAAACAAATAGCACTTTTGAATTTCAAATAAGTGCTGATAAGATTCAGCCTCCCTTTTATCTCACCAATTTGAAACATAATAGATATCCCAAAATTTTGGGAACCCATGTTTGCTTGCATTTATCATTTAATTTTTTATTTGAAAAAAATGATAAAATTTATTTGGCCGATTTTTTTATTATTTCAACAGTTACCCCCTCAAGCTTTGTGCGTGTAATGTCTTTACGGGTGCGGAGCTTGAGAAGCTTTTGTCTTAAACTATGAACTAATTCCCTTATGCATTCTCAAATTCAGGTGATGAATGCACGTGGGAACCTTCGCCAAGAACATGCCCTCGATGCACGTGGAGAAGCAATCACGGTTGGTTCGAAATATATGAAATCCTTTCCTATGAACTCAATCAACCTCTCCTTACCCCCTGAGAGTCGCGTGACTTGGTTCAGTATTGATCAAGTGAGTAGTGGACATTTCAAGTTTAATCCTCTTGAAGAAAATAGAGTCATTCAGGTTTCCCAAGCAAAATGTGCTTACTTTCAAGCTCACTGTTTGACGTAAGTAAACAACTCGTTAGATGGGGAGAAAGAGTTTTTACCCAGAGATAAATTTTATCCGACTATGCACAAGATGCTTCGTGAGCAAATTGCATGGGAGAGCAATTTTAGGTTTCATGGTCGAGCTACCTTCCAACCATTCGTAATGGAATGGATAGAAACTATCTTGCACAATTTTGGAGATATTTTGCACCAAGCTGGTATTTTTGGTGCAGTGGTCGTTTCCTGTTACTCTTATGATTGTTGCTCTAATGTATGGAGAGAATTTTGTGAGTTATTGGGGCCTCTATCCAACACTTTCCATCACGGAAATGGAGAAATGAGCATTCTTTGTACGACTTGAAAGTTATTGGCGGGTTACCAATTTTGGGTCTCCCGTATGATGAGTTCATCCCTCTGAATGAAGAATTATACTGTGAAGATTTGTCATTCGAGTGTTGGTGAACTTTCGAGAATCCATGCATAGTTAAACATTTTCCATCATAAAGGTCAAGTCTACTGCAATCACTGGGTTGAGCATTTTTTCCAAGGAGAAGCTATATATGGTGCTACTGGAAATGGAAAGAACGTAATTCCTAAACAAGTAGCTGAGGCTAGTAAACTTCCTTTGAACATTTCTCACGAAGGTTAGCTGGCCGCTTTCTTAGCTTTTTGTCTTAGCCATTTTGTCATGCCTACTAACAAGGACATAAGGCCCTAGTGCTTCTATATGGCAAGTTTGATGGCTCGTGGGCTCAGAGTTGCACTTTCTCCAGTGGTATTAGGTGTTATTTACGATGCTCTTGGTACAGTTGCTACTCACCCTAGAGGCCCTGGCCTAGCAAACACATGTCTTCCCATTCACTATGTGCTTGAATGGTTAGGTGAGCATTTTCCTGACCTGACTACACGTTGATGTGATAGCGACTTTCCAGAATATTACCCATTTCTTGTGAGGTATAGCCAAATTGATGCCAAATATGTTGACCCCATTCGAGCTAGGATAATCTTCAGAAGTGATTCTGTGGTTTATCGCCCCAGTTTCTTCCTTACACAAGAAGATTGTATCCTTTTAGACATAGAGACACTAGCAGATGATACCTTTGAGTACTTGATTTGCATGCGGTCCGCATTACTTGCTGCAAGGGTGGGTAGCCAACTTTATTTGGAACCTTATTATCCGAACAGATTTTCTGGCCAATTTAGTTTTGGCCAAGGAGTTCCAGCGAACAAACATCTATTTAGCGTCTGTGAGAGACAACGATGTGGGATTGAAAAGTTGGGGAGAGCACAAGCTGTCCTTCTTCGCAAGGATATGACAATGCGTTTCTATATTCAGCGCTCTAGTCGCATAGAGAAGTGCTCTTTGTGGTATTACAGATGGTGGTTGATTGCCTGTGCACCTTATATGGGATTTTCTATGTCAAAAAATTTCTCAATTGTTGACAGGCACGTCCAAAGGAGGGACCACGTCTTTGTGACTGATAATTTGAGACGTATCTCGACAGGCATGGGCAAAAGAGGCTTCAATTCATCTTCACCTCCTCATGGTGCTTCTTGTAGCAGAGGACATAAGAAGAGAATTCGTAATGCTAGAGGGCAACAATTCTCAGGGGTTAATCACGTGATGCACCAATTACAAACGGTTAATGGAGACTCACACCTCAAACAGGCATGTCATGAAAATCACAACAGGGTTGAGGTTGGAAGCTCTAGCCATATACCCGAAGAAGAGAGTTCTAATCCGGTGCAAGGGAAATGAGATTTGATGACACCTATTTTCCTTTCGAAGCCTATTAATGCAGATAACCCAGCCTTTGAGTTCATTTCTTCAGGTGAAGAGGAAAGCATTCTTCATGAGAGCGCTAACTCCAACATGAATGACAGTGGGTCAGACCCCCTGGCTAAAAAATCTGAATTTCAACAAGTTCAAAATAGTCCAGCCGATAATCAATTTCCTGAAGGTATAGGGAACATAGCAGTTGTGCGACCCCTTCAGAATTTGGTATCAGTCGAGTATTTTGTTTGTCAGATTCTTGGGAATGGAGTGAACCAGAGAAGGCGGGAGTTTATCAGCAGAGAAATTGAAGGTATGTTCAGCCGACTTTCCTCCTTAGAGACACCTGCTCAATTCCGAGATCATCAAGGCCCTTCAACTTTTGGGGTCAACAGTTGACATTCTTAGGTGTGGTGAAACTGCATTTAAACAGTTTGCCCAGCTTATGGACTGGATTTTTGAGCCTGCCAGGCGACATTCCAAGAGCAGTGCTTATATTGAAGACTTAGGAAATGTGAATGTTGATGTGATTCACGATTTGATCCGCCAACACGAGGAATGTTTAAACACCAAGCTGGCTCTTGAGACAGAACTTATAGAGGTTGCTAAAGAGATTGAGGACTTGGATGTCAAGGAAGCTATTATCAGGCAAGCAGAAGAGATAGTTTGCCAGATACGGGAAGAGCATGAAGCTAAGAAAACTTCCCTTAATATGCAAAAGATGAACTTGGAGATTTCTTTGAAGCATCAAAATGAACAAGCAACACAGCTTTAACAATCCAGAATTGATGCTAAAGAAGATCTACTTCCCCAGATCGGGAGCACTCGACGGTCAGTGAAGGCTCAACAGCGAGAGATCCACCATCTGATCAATGCCCTGTTTTCTTCTTGTAGCGAGCTCTAAGAGATGAGCCTATTATTATTATTTTGTTTAGAATGCTCTTTCCCTTCAATAAGCATTCTTGTACTATGGTTCATCCACCAAGAATTCGTAGGTAGGCCTTTGCTTCAGTATTCTTTGCTCTTGTAATGTAGTTTTTCCACGAAGAACAATTTTTAGATTAAAGATTTTGTGGATTTTGCTTTCCTATTTCCTAGTTTATACTCATGTGAAGTTGGAGTTCTTGCGTAGTATAAAACAGTATAACCACGTGTTAACACCATTGGTGGACAGGAATGCATTTGTGATAATTTATTGCTGCACCTAGCTTTTGGGCTAGCTTGCCTACGTACCCTGTGAAGGGATCAAGGCGAACGTAGTTCACCCTCTCTGAATTGAGGTGATGAAAGGAGATTTTGTGACTTTTGACTGAATCTAGCTTTTTTAGGAACTAGACTGCCCACGTACCCTTATTGAGGGATCAAGTCAACTGTAGTTCTTTTGCTTGGGCTGCCTTTTCTGGTTTTCAGCCCACAAAGCTCTTTAATTTTTTTTTTTTTTGGTTTTTTGTTTTTTACTCTAATTTTGGCTTGGGCTACCCTTTCAGGTTTTCAGCCCAACGAGCATTTTTATTTACCTTAATTTTTGCTTGAACCGCCCTTTCTGGTTTTTAGTCCAACAGGCACCTTTTCTTTTTCTTTTCTTTTTTCCTTTTTTTTTATACTCTAATTTTTGCTTGGGCCGCCCTTTCGGTTTTTCAACCCAATGAGCATTTTTCCTAACCATTAGGCATAAAACTTCTTGATGCATTTCCCGTTCACACAAGGACATATGCACTTGCCTTTGGAGTTTGACAACTCGTAGGCACCCTTGGAGAAAACCTTAGTAATGATGTAGGACCCCTCCCACTTGGGTTCAAACTTACCATGCATTTTCCTAGTAATGACAAAGGGTCTTCGGACAATTAAAACCAAATCTCCAATTGAGAAAGATCTGAACTTAACTTTTTTGTTGAATGCCCTTTCAACCTAAGCTTGATATATTTCGAGCCTTTGTTGAGCTACTAGTCTTTTCTCATCGAGAGCTTCTAGTTCTACCAGTCTCACATTTGAGTTTTTGTCGGGGTTTGTCAGCTGTAAAGCTACCCTTAATGAAGCCAATTGGACTTCTAATGGTAGAACAGCCTCGGAGCCAAAGACCAAATTGTATGGTGTACATCTTGTTGAGTTGCGTATGGTCGTCGTATAAGCCCATAATGCTTTAGGGAGGCGTTCATGCCAATCTCTTTTATTTCCTGAGACCATATTCTTCAGGATATTGCACAATATCTTATTGAAAGCTTCAGCTTGACCGTTTGACGACGGATTGTAACTCGCAAAAAATGAGTGTTGAAACTTATACTTCTTGCACAACTTGGTCATGGACTTGCACTTGAAATACAATGCATTGTCAGATATTATCTTCGATGGAACCCTCAATACGACAATTTTCAAACAAGTCATCAACGTAACACTCAATGGTATTGTGAAGCATGTTATTGAAAATTGCAGTCATGGCTCTTTGGTAAGTTGCCTCTGCATTTTTCAACACAAAAGGCATCACAGTGTAGCAATATATTCCTTTTGGAGTACGGAAGGCAGTTTTCTCTTGATCTTCTGGAGCCATTTTTATTTGGTTGTAACCTGAGAATCCATCCATAAACGATAGAGCACTAAAACCGATTGTTGCGTCTACCAATAATTCTGTAATTGGGAGTAGAAACTCATCTTTTGGGCATGCATCATTGACGTCTCTATAGTCCACACATATACGTAGTGCCCCAGTTCTTTTGAAGACTGGAACAATATTGGACAACCAAGTGAGATATTGGACCTCTTGGATAAAAGCGGCAGCAATAAACTTGTAAATCTCGAAAACGGCATGGGGCTTGCTTCACCTATCGAGCCTTATAAAGTATCCCAAGTTTGTGAACTGCAATGTTTGGGTCTAAACTTGGCATGTCTTGATAACTCCATGCAAATACGTCTCGGTACTCTTGCCACAGTTGTGTGTATTCTTCTAACTCTTGCGGTGTTAACGAAGCATTGAAAAAGATAGGATTTGGGCTGTCAACTATACCAAGATTAATTTCTTGCAAATCATCAATTGTGGCGTGCCCTCCCTCCTCCATTTGTGGTGGAGCTGGTTGGGCTGTGTCAATGAATTCCTCGATATTTTGAGGATTATCGTCTTGGTCCACTGTTTCTTTGAAAGAGGTGCAATTGACTTGGACAAGGTCATCCTTTATTTTCACCTTTATGACTGTTTCGATCATAGCTTTCTCTTGACTCTTAACCTTCCATTTCCTTTTATTATGGACTTTCCCTTGTTCATAATTGGAAGGGTTCTCTAAGCTTTAAAAGACTGAGATGTGGGGTGGCTGTCTGCCCCCTGGGCGTTTGAACACAGAGATGCGAAGCAGCCTTATATTCACCTCATCTTCTCTAAACATAGCTTCTGGATATGGCCTTCGAAGAGACACTTTGAGCATGTCATTCTTGTTTTGAACTGTGAGGCCAGCATTGTTTTTCTTTGCTTTACGACCTTTGACTTTTATCTTTAATGGAGGAGATGTTGTTTCTGGCAATGATGCCTCTTTGTGAACAACTACACATTTACTTGGCCCATCGTTTTTGCCAAAAGTAGATGAAATGACCAAACTGCCCCTTGGGATAGACTGATTCATCTTACGAAGAGGACGAATGTAACTTGCCATCATCAGTGACTCCATTGTTTGTTTCAATGAGCTTGTTTCCTTTTCACTAGGCTATTTTGTTTGAAATCTTGATATTTATCTTTGGCTTAGGACCCTTTGCAGTCAGGACTTCTTCCACTTTTGAGGATGACGCACCACGAGGTGTTAGCTTCACTCGAATTACTTTTGAAGGTTTGGATACTTCTACCTTTTGTGATTTTCCTGCTTTAACAGTCACTCCTTTCTCCTTATCAACCTTTGATGGCTGTGTGAATGAGATACCAGGTGGACCGTAAAACTTCGCATCAGAATAACTTACCTTTTTGCCTCTGAACAGGTCTATGTCAGCTGAAACGCTCTTGACTTCCCCATTCACCAACTATTTGAAGCACTAGTGAAGTGTAGAAGAGACTACGCCATATGTATGGAGCCATAGACGTCCGTCCTAACAGGATGTTGCATGAAGTGTCAGCATCGATCACATGAAACAGGGCGTCTGAATATAGTTCCCCTATTTCTATTTGCAGTGCAATAGAGCCCATGGCTTTTTGCCCAAGTTGATTAAACCCTTGAATAGTTAGCATAGAGGGAGACAACTGTCGGGCACTCATCCCTATAGCATGGAGAGTCTTCATGGAATAAGATTCACGGCCGAACCACAATCTAACAAGATTCGATTAATGGTCGTGCCTCCAACTTCGCCAGTGACATAAAGAGGTCGATTATGAATTTGGACCCATGTAAAAAGTCATCTTCACCAAAGGTAATTGTAGCAAGACACGATACACAAAACTTCGAGGTTTCAGTTGTGTGGACATCTGCTAATTTAAAACATGACTTGTACAAATTCGAGCTCATTAAAGCCATTACAAGTGCTTCCCTAAGCTCTCTCGACATTTGTAAAGCGTCATAGACACTTAAAGGAGCGGGGATGCATTTAAGATGAGCCAAAATATCATACTTAATTGCATGTGATTGTGATGACTCCTTTGTTTTACCGGTATCCGGCTTAGGGTCTTTTGCTTTTGAGGAGGATGGTGAAACATCCCCTGCAGTAGTTTTTTCCGACGTGGAGGCCTTAATCTTTTTCGCCTTTGACTTCTTCTCAGCTTTAGAGGAAACAACTTCCCCATTTTGTTGTGCTTTACCAGCAAATGGGATGCTTCGACTGGAGCGGAGGTTAATCTCATCAACCTCTATGTCAACCTCATATTCCTCCACAGAAACCATGTTGCATTGAATAATTTCTTCCTCAACTTCGGATTCACTCGAGAAGAACTCAATTGGCAAAAACTCAGTGAGTGTGATAGGGACCCTTGCGGGTTGCTCATATTCATTCTCTTAAGGGATTTGAGCTTTCTTTTATGCCTTCTTCTTCTTCCTCTTATTTTTCAAGGACGGCATGCCTCGAATCTTGATACCAAGACGAGTAATAGATCTGTGATTGGGTGGGAAATGTTTGGCCATGTGCTTGGCTCTTTTAACAAATGTCTTCCACCCCTCAGCAGATTCATCTGCCGAAGAATCTTCGCATGTCTCTAGATTGGGTGTAGCCATGAGCTCATGAAGAGTGAGGATTTGAAGATCATTAGACCGTTGTGGATTCGGACAGGCATCTACAATTGTGCCTCCATTGTCAGTATTAATACCTGCAAATTTCGCTCCATCTAGTAATGCAGTAGTGGGTGTGAGCTTTTCCTCTCTCATATTTGTAGCAGCTGATTGATGTCGAGGAGAAAAGTCTATCTCCAAACCACCATTGTTGAGGAGCTTTTAGATTTTGCCATTCAGGATATAACAATCCTTTAGCGTCAAAAAGTCCTACATCAAAAGAAAGGCGCGGAAGGTGGAAAACGGCCATATGGTGGATCCCTGTGCACGCCTACTGCCTGGGGGCGCAAAACATTAAAAAGGGTGAGTGGACCCAAAAACAAAGTTTAGAAAATAGCATAAGAACATACTAACCCCATTGTAAAAACAGTTATACAAACTAAATTATTCTCTTTATTACTGAAATCAATGCACTCATATAATTACACACGTATATAAGCCAATCATACTCATGGTCAACATAAATTTCTTAAGGCATTGAAAACAGTTTAAAACTACCACCTAGATGTACCCTTTATTTCCGTCAATTCCTTATATCCGTCAATTCCTTGCATCACCATGGGTGATACGTACTCGCAGGTCTCAGTGACACAAGGTTAGTCCGAGCCGCAACTCCCAGGATTCAGGGGACCGTAGTCCACTTGATCCGCATTACTCGCTCCACACGAGTTCGAGTACCAAAGAACTCATGGGGCAACTGTCAAGCATGCTGACTAAACTGAAGGCTACCGATAAAATCCGAAGGCAACATTTGATCTGAAGGCAACTTATTTACATAAGGCAACATTTATATATGTGGGTACCTAAGGTGGTTTAGGAAAATATAAAGTTTCTGAAAAAAATCTGTTGAATAACTGAATTTTTGTTAAATCTAAAACTCTTCTGTCATTTATCTGATAATCTGAGAATTAACTCGAATTTCTTTTCCTATATCCTTTAAAGGAGATTTTACTCGGCAGCATGCAGAACAAAATATTTAAAAGCATATAACAGCTTGTAAAACACTAATCTTTGAATAAAACTTATTCAAGATCAATAACTGTAACTGAACTGCTTAAATTCATTTACAAAAACAAAGAGTCCACTCACTGATGGTTCGTGCTCGCTGGACCTCTTGAAGGTCCCTCCTACAGGTTAACTGGTGCCGGGTGCTTGATTCAATGACCATAATATTCTATTAATACAATACGCAATATAGTACTAATTTAACAACCCTAACCCTCGGCTCCTAGAAGTATGTGCGTCAAATTAAAGTTATTCCTATGCCCATAAAAGTTTTCCTTCCACTTGGGATAGTTTAGCAGTATCTTAGGACTCAAAAAGTCAACACGGGACCCTGCGGTCCAGACCTCGCAATTATGATCCGGAAGCCTCTAGAAGTTCCAATATATCTAGGACACATGTCCCGAGGGTTCGGTTTTGATCGGACGGTCAGATTGATCACGATCGTACAATCGCACGATTTCTAAACCTTAGCCCTAGGGTTCGCGATTTCGGAGTATCCGGGACTTCGATTCACGATCCGTCAAATCCTAAATGATCCTGGAATGGCCTAAATTAACATATCTGAAACTGACTACGATCCAACGGCTCAACAGTATTGAACCAGGAAATTGCACAATATGTAAAATCCGTTCGAGGCTCAAACGGTATCCAAATTGAGATCCGCAAATTCCTACGCTGTCGTGACAACTTAAGGATCTCATCGAGACACAGTGCCAAGTCACTACCCTCTCCCATGCGCCGCCACACGCGCTGGCAGCGCTGGGTGCCCAAAGCGATTACATATCGCGGGATCTCACAAACTCCTACCCTAGGTATAACACCCTGTTTGGAGCCACTTTTGTTCTTGGACCTACCCCAAAAACTGACCGAAAGTGGCAGGAATCGAGATCCCAAAATCGGCCAAATTCCAATTCAAAAATCCAGCTACCTACGTTCAAAATCGATGCAATCCTACCCAACCATCAGCTAGAACATGGAAAATAGGTAGAAATTCATACCTTACTCGTCAAATTTGGAGGAGAAATGAGGGAGAACGAGCGGTTGCAAAATCTGTGAAAACTGGCTCGTTTTTGGGCGTTTTCCGGTGAAAACCGCGACAGTTGAGCGGCAGGGAAGGGCGCGCTGAGCGGCAAAGCTAACGTCGGTGCGATTGGGTCTGTTCCAGCTGGTTGGGACGAGGTGTAGCGGTGGCTGGGTGGTTATGGAGGTTCCGCTGGGGGGAGGGCGCACGAGAAGGAGACTGCAAGGAAAGAGAAGAGAAACTGAGGGAGAAGAGAGAGAAGTGAGGTTTTGTAAAGAAAATCTGATTTTTAAAATTACCGTTGCGCCCCTCGTAGTATTTTAACCGTAGTTTCGTCGTTAAAGCTCCGATTCAAGTCCACTTCGTGTCTACGAACTCGTTTCGTCGTGCTCTACGCGACGGTGTGTGTGAAAGTGTCATATTCCTTCTCGGTCAAAAAGTCAACTTTTCCTTAGTAAATTATTCCAAGGGCAAAATTTTCTTTTCCTCTTAATAAATTACTAATTAAATATTAATTTAGGTTTGGGTTATTACAATAATTCCCATATATAAGTCCTTTACAGGCCCTCGGACCATAATTTTCCTTAAGTGTAAGATTCTTTTCTAGTTAAGACAGATCATATACTCAATCCTGGAATCTATCCTGGTTAGGGCATAAATATAACAAGTTGGATTCATTACGTTCTAGAAAACGAGAAAACTAAGCAAACCATTATTTTTAGTCAAGCAGTAATGTAATTCACCACACTTAATCACAAGAAGCTAATTGATTTATATTGCGAGTTCTGCCTCAAATTCATCTTCCAATTTACTAGATGCAAAGCCCAAAGGTGATTAGTC
Organism: Prunus dulcis; assembly: GCF_902201215.1. NCBI lineage: Eukaryota > Viridiplantae > Streptophyta > Magnoliopsida > Rosales > Rosaceae > Prunus > Prunus dulcis. The sequence continues at coordinate 18,129,515 of NC_047650.1, read as the reverse complement.
AAAGAACTTAAACAAATAGCAACAATTAAAATAGTGATTAAACATTCATCTAAAAGAAACTAAGAGGCCCCACTCTTTTTTTCCTCTTCTCAACATCATCATCCACAAAATAACCTACAAAGTGCGGGTCTCCGTCGTCCTCCAACTTCTTTTCAAAAGCCTTTTGATACTTCAATTCCCCTTCCAACAATGAATAGGTGGAATTCCACCTTGTACACACATCTAAGGCACAAGCCCTTTGATACCAAGTTTCTCAAAGGCAACCCATCTTCTCCAACTTTCCAACTTTGCAGCGTAAGAGTGGATGTACCTCACTAAATTAGTTATCCAATTCTTTGAACCCTTCAAACATAAGAGAATATGTGCACAACATCGCACATACAAACAATCACCACCAAACATAAGTGTCTTGCTCTTGGTCAACCTACCCTTTATATAACTTATAAATTTATCATTAGGCGTAACATTATCAATAGTAATAGTAAACACCTTTCCTATAGCCCAATCATTCAAACAATAATCTAAAAGCTTTCCAATATTGGAAGGAAGTTGTTTCCTTTCATGGTTTATAAGAACCAATACTTTAGAAATACTAAATAGGATATGGTCCTAGTGGAGGCAAAGTTAGGCCGCATCTTGGTCTGGACTTGGAATATACATATATGTATATATTTGGTTAAATTAATATTCCTTTTTATTAATTAGAAATTCATTTTTTAAAAAGAATCATTATATGAAATTCAAATATGTTAAACAGTTATTATAACTGTTGGATGAAGAGGTATTAGACCTCTATATATTGACAATTCATCCAAACCAGAAGACATATAATTTGGAATTGAATTATCATTCTCACACATAAATACTTCCTGAAAGAAAGCATATACTGTTTGCTAGAAATCAAAGCCACAGTGCCTAGGCTTTGATTTGTGATAGTTTAATCCTGGTGGGCAGACTCCTATCAAACTATAAGCACAAGAGTAGAGGAGAAATATTTCTGAAGGACACCGTAACTTTGCAGGACTCTATCATCTATCCAAGGAAGTATTTGTATTTCATACTATTGTTGTATTAATTCGATTTGATTATTTAATTAGAATATATTTTATGTTATTTTTATTCTGTTATTTGGTTTTATTTTGATTGTTCTACAACAATCTTTAAACAGTAACATGGAATAATCAAGAAGTAAGACTTCTCATGCCGAAAAGCCTGAGAAATTCGAAGGCACCGACTTCAAACATTGGTGGCAAAAGATGTTGTTCTATCTAACAACATTAAATCTAGCCCATATTCTTAGACAGGATGCCCCTGTGTTGAATGAGAATCCTGCAACCAGAGAGACCGTCGCTGCAATTGATGCATGGACACAATCTGATTTCCTGTGCAAGAACGATATCTTGAATGGCCTCGATGACACACTGTATGATATTTATGTAGCATTCTAGACGGCTGGAGAAGTTTTGGAATCTCTTGAGAAAAAGTATAAAATTGAAGATGCAGGATCCAAGAAATTTGTTGGCAGATTTTTGGATTTGAAGATAGTATATTCCAAACCTGTTCTCAAACAAGTTGAAGACCTTTAGAGAATTATCCATGAGATTCTTACTAAAGGCATGAAGATCAATGAATCTTTTCAAGCGGCTTTGATTGAAAAACTTCCACAAATTTGGAAAGAATTCAAGAGTTATTTGAAACACAAGAGAAATGAGATGAGTGTAGAGGATTTTCAAACACGGGAGCCAAGGCAAACATAGTTGAAGGAAGCTCATCAAAACCAAAATCCAATCCCAAAAAGAATAAGAAGAATTTCATTCCTTGAGCAAAAGGAAAGGACTTCAAAAAGATTAAAGGAGCATGTTGGGTTTGTGGGAAAGCAGGCCATAAGGCTAAAGACTGCAGGCACATAGGGGATTAGAATCATGCCAATCCTGCTAATCTAAACAACAACAGACCAAGGAACAATCAAGTTAATGTGACTGAAGAGAACCTGGCTGTAGTGGTGATTAATACTGGAGCCAACCGCCATATGTGGTGATAAGAATGCATTTCTTGCTTACCAAGAGATACATGGTGGTGAGCAACTATTTATGGGAAATGACTCTACATCTGCTCTTGTTGAAAAGGAAAAAGTGCTCCTGAAATTCACCTCTAGAAATGAACTAACCCTCCTAGATGTGCTACATCTGCCAGACATACGAAGGAACTTGGTATCTAGACCTGTTCTAAGCAACAAAGGATTCAAACTAGTTTTCGAATCCAACAAAGTTGTTCTAACTAAGGTGGAAATGTTTGTGGGAAAGGGTTACCTTGCTAATGGGTTGTTCAAACTTAATGTATCTGCCAATTCTATCAATAATAACATAAATAAGGCTTCCCCTTATATTGTTGACTCCTCTTCTACTTTATGGCATGCTAGATTAGGACATGTTAATTTTCGTTCTTTTCATAGAATGTATAATGTAGGATTGCTGCCTAAGTAAGATTCTATTGAAAATGTTAAATGTGAAACTTGTACATAATCTAAATTTGCTAGACAATGTTTTAAATATGTACATAATAGGTCCAATAAGTTGCTAGGCTTAATTAATAGTGACTTGTGTGATTTTCGATCAACACCAAGTCGTGGAGGAAAGCACTATTATGTGACTTTCATTGATGATTGCAGTAAGTATTGCTATGTATATTTATTACATAGCAAAGATGAGACCTTGGATATGTTTAAGACCTATAAAGTTGAAGTTGAGAATCAAGTCAACAGAAAAATTAAAGTCCTAAGATCAGACAGAGGAGGGGAAATCCACTGTCTTTGGTGAATTTTGTGCCACAAATTGTACAGCTCATCAAACGATAGCTCCTTATACACCACAGCAAAACGGTGTTCTTGAAAGGAAAAATATGACATTTAAAGAGATGATAAATTCTATGCTAAATTGCTGTAGGCTTCCACATAATATGTGGGATGAAGCCTTACTTACTGCAAATACTATCTTGAATCGAATCCCACATAAAATGAGTAATAAGTCACCATATGAAGTATGGAAATGAAGGTTACCAACTTATTTATACTCAAAGTGTGGGGTTGCCTAGCAAAAGTTCAGGTTCCTTTGCCAAAGAGAACCAAACTTGGTCCCAAAACTATATATTGTGTCTACATTGGACTTGCATCTAATAGTGCTGCTTATAAATTTTTAATCTTTCATTCTAAAGTTTTTGATATACATGTGAATATGATATTAGAATTTGTGGATGCAATATTCTTTGAGGACATTTTTCCTTACAAACAAGGAAGGTCCAATGTAAATAGAAAGAGGACTATTGATAATTCTATAATAAATGAGAATTCTGGAATAGAAGATAGTAATCCTACTTCATCTAGTGTTCAAGAAAATGAACAAGATCAAGAACCTAGAGAAAGTAAAGGACAAGAATACCAAACAATTTTGGACCTGATTTCTTAACCATGATAGCTGAAGCTGAGCCTCAAACATATAAAGAGGCAATATCAAGTCCTGAAGCTGCATTTTGGAAAGAAGCAATCAATAATGAAGTTGAATCCATTTTGCAAAATCATACATAGGAATTGGTTGATTTACCACCCGGTAATAAACTAATTGGGTACAAATGGATCTTTAAGAAGAAATTAAAACCAAATGGTACAATTGATAAGTATAAGGCTCGATTGGTAGCCAAAGGATGATACCGTCAAAAGAAAGGTTTGGATTTCTTTGATACATATTCACTCGTGACAAGAATAACATAAATAAGGATGTTGATTGCTATAGCATCAATTTATGACATGGAAATACATCAAATAGATGTAAAAATCGGCTTTCTTAAATGAAGAGTTGGATGAGAAACTATATATGGAACAACTCGAGGGGTTTGTAGTAAAAGGTCAAGAAAAAAAGTTTGCAAAGTCTTTCTATGGACTAAAACAAGCTCCAAAGCAATGGCATGAAACATTTGACCATACTATGATGACACATGGATTTAAAATAAATGAATGTGATAAATGTGTCTATATTAAGACACATAAGAACGCATGTGTTATAGTTTGTCTATATGTAGATGACATGCTCATAATTGGGACAAACAAGGACATCATTAACTCTACCAAGAAAATTTTAAACTCTAGTTTTGACATGAAAGACTTAGGTCTTGCTGATGTGATTCTTGGCATTATAGTTAAAAGAAATTAAGTTGGTTATATATTAACACAGTCCCATTATGTAGAAATTATTCTTAGAAAGTATGACCATTTTGGAAGTAATCATGTTGTGACATCTTTTGATACAAGTTGTAAATTAAAGAAGAATGATCGTGAAGCTGTTTCACAAAAGAAATATTCACAAATCATTGGAAGTCTTATGTACATTATGAATTGTACAAATCCAGGACATGATCATTGGGAAGCATTTATCATAGTTTTAAGATATTTGAATTACACTTTGGAGTATGGATTACATTATACTAAATATCCTCCAGTACTAGAGGGATACAGTGATGTCAATTGGATTTCTAATGATTTAGAAACAAATTCTACTAGTGGATATGTTTTTATACTAGGAGGAGCATCCATATCTTGGAAATCTACAAATTCTACAATGGAATCAGAATTTATAGCTTTAGATAAGGCTGGCGAAAAAGCTTAGTGAGTAAGAATTTTTTTGAAGGATATTCGTATTTGGCTGAAAAATAATGTATACAATGGAAAGTCTAGACATATTAGACAAAGGCATAATACAATCAAGTAGTTGCTCTCAAATGGAATGACTTCCATTGACTATATAAGGTCAAAATAAAATCTTGCAGATCCGTTTACAGAAGGCTTGTCAACAAAGAAATATTATCTAAAGGACACTGCAACTCTGCAGGACTCTATCATCTATCAAAGTCAGTATTTTGTATTTCATACTATTGTTGTATTAATTCGATTTGATTCTTTAATTAGAATATATTTCGCATTGTTTTTATTATGTTATTTGGTTTTATTCTGATTGTTCTATAACAATGTGATGGGTGACTTAACACACTCTTGATTTTACCCTTCTCTAATTGAAAGAGGTTCCACAAATCTCTAGCAATTGTCCAATGAGATGGTGAATCAAACTTTGGTTGGACTTCCCACATTAAATCTCTAAACCTCCACATTCTCTACATGGCTAAATGGGAGCTCGTCACAGATAATCATCTGTGCACATGCAAGTCTAGATCTCTCCTTACTAAATGACCAACTCACTATACTACCCCGATCCTCCTTCTTGTCAAATGATATGAGTTTTTTACTTTTGACATCTCTAAGAGGAGATGTCTTACACAACCCTTTAAATGATACAATAAGGAAGAAGTACCATTACGGGAGTCACATCCATAATCTTGCTTACAATACTTACATATACACCTAAGTTCATCGTCATTCGTACCTTCTTCCTTCTTTATCTTATCAAAATGTTCCACACATTAGACCGAGAAGCAGCTTTTCTTTTTAAGTTATTCGTTGGTGGAAGTGGGGGAAGGACATTTGATGAACTATCCCTAGTTAGAGTATAGCTTGGTGTTGGAGTAATTTGTAAATTCTACTTACAACAAGCCTAATTGAATTAAACAAATAATTATACAGTCCAACCAACAACATAAAATAAACTGATATTTAATAAAGCATACGGACTTATTTAGGGCCCCTTATTTAATAAACAATTATTCAATTAAAGTAATTGATTGGATGCAGAGCTTGTGCAATTATTATTGTAATTTCTATGATGGAAATACTTGTGCAAACAATTATTCAATTGAACAAACAATTATTTAATTACTCATGAATAGAAATACCTGTGCAATTGAAGCAAAGTCTAGAGGATTCACATCAAATCTTTCAAACACCTCACTAACATTTTGACCTGACTCCATCTCCAGTGTTGAATTAAAAATTCATAGGTTCCCTTGTAACTCTCTCAAAACTGAAAACTAATTAAAAAGCCAATTAAAAAGAACAAGCAGGGAGTGAAGAGTAAAAAGAGCAGAAAAACAAACCTCATGCAACCAATGATAACCCAAAATGATGTCGCACAATATTGTGGGTTAGAGACTGCGACGGTGCTTGTGAGCTGCTTGTGGGTTAGAGACGGTGATGGTGCAGTTGATTTGAGTTGACAGAAAGATGAGATATTAGATGCTTGAGGGGGTTAGAGATTGGGTGTTTGAGGTTTGAGTGGTTGAATGAGAAAAAAAAAAAAAAGGGTTAATTTAGGGTTATGTTGTGATGTCTTCTAGTGTTTTGCAGCATTGGATAACTTTCAACTCCATCACTAATAAGTTGACATGTATATATTAGTCTTTAAATACTAAAAAAATTATAAATATTAGTACGGATCGAATCAGAATAATTAAAATTAACCAAACATTTCAGCACGGATTGAATCATAATAATTAAAATTAAAAAATAATTATTTAATCAAACCAAATCAAATCATCGATACGATACGGTGGGTACGCGGATAATTCGAATAAGATGCCCACCCCTACTTAGGATCATAATTTCAGGCTTATGAAATCAGGAAAGTTATGTAATAACCCGATCCTAAATTAATATTTAATTAAAAGACAATTTTACCCCGGGAATATTTTAATGGTTTAAAAGTTGACTTTTTATTCGGGAAGGAATCTGGGGATTTCAATTGTACCGTTGTGTAGAGCATGTCGAAATAGTGGGCTCAAATCGGAGTTATGATGAAGAAGTTATGATCTACGGAAGCTCAGTGGCATAATCTTAAATTTCTCCCGAGCTCCACGACCAGCCAACTTCAGACAAAGATTTCTCCTATGTCCAGTGACCGATTCCAACGCCAGAACTTGCAAAACTCTTCATCTTTCTCTCTTCTTCATATTCATACCAATTTCCAGCCCTCAAATCCAAATAATTAAACCCAAAATTCGAGCCAAAACCGAGCCAAATAGGTTGTTTTCAAACAGCAGCTTCTGACGCGTATTCTAGCCAACTCCGGCCACCCCAAGCTTTGCAATCGTACCCAAAACACTCCCATACCCCCCTATGTGTTTTCCCTCAAAGACCCGACCCAATTTCAAGTAGAAATTGTCAAATCCAAACCCAAAAATTTCTAGGTTTTCAAGAGACAAAATCGTTCGTTCGAGGGCTTTAACGGTGGAATTGATCTTCGAGCCAAGGTGTAAAGTTACTCCCCTTGAAGTCCTTGATCTGTAAGTATGATTATTGGTCTGGGGTTTGGAGTTTTTCGATCGCCGTAAAATCACTCTAGACACCCGCTGGTGGTAGCGGAGCTTGTCGGTGGGGTGTCAAGGTTGGGTTTTTATCTTAGAATGACCCTACATCATCCCAAGCACGATGGTATGCTCGGATTTCAATTTGGTTACCGTTTGACTATCGATCGGATATCACATATTAGGCGTTATCTAGGTTCGATATGTTTGGACCGTTGGATTGACTTCATTTTCAAATGTGTTGATCTAGGCAACCTCTAGGGAGAAATTCACAGATCAAGAATTGGAGTCCCGGATACTCATATTCAATAGTTCAAAGTTTAGATAAACGATAACCATCCGATCATGCAATTGTGAGTTATCCGACAGTTCGATTCGGACCAAACTTGAAGGACAAGTTTAGTAAACCTTGTTGAACCCGTAGGAACTCTCGGTTCAGAAATGGAAAGTCATGGGCCTCGCGGGTCCCGTTGACCCAATTTAGAAAGTTTGACCCTCGGTTGACCGTGAGTCTTTTGAGGTAGTTTCACCCTTCGAGAAGTGCTAGAATGACCATGTAAACGAGGCTTGATTTTTATGTGAACTATTTTGTTTATGTTTGGATTTTGAGTTTAAGTTATAGTGTTTTATGGTATTCTTGGGTGTTATTTTGATATTCGAAGATTATCTTGTTATTTCTCTGTTATTATTATTATTAATAAAGTATATGACTGAGTGATATCTGGTTATCTATGAAAGCCTATTGTTTTAATAGTGGAATATAGTATTATTTGAAATTTATATGTAAACAAGTGTTGATTAATATTTGAATTACCTTGGGATTTTGACGGGTTTACAAGATTATGGTTGAGATTATCGGACTTTAATTTGATATTGAGGTTTGTGAATATTTTGTATCTTTATGAGCTTTATGGTTGAGAAAGGATTTTGGCTACCCATGTAAGAACTAATTTTGGGAAGTTGAGAAAAGATTTGGAAAATGGGTTCGTGAAAGCGGATTTGTGGAATAAGAGAAATTTTATGATAAGTGTCATAATATGGTTTTCAAACCCACCACAAGAGTACACCCCCACCCCCTCCGGGTGCCTTTGAAACACTTTTGTCAATTATAACAATGCCCCACGAGTTTCAGGGATGCTGAAAAATGTGGTGCGAGGATATGCATTCTCGGGTTGACTACATGTCCCCCGAGTTCTGTGAGGATGTGCGGCTCAAGTTGACTAGGTGTCCCTTGAGTCTTAAGAGGAATGTTGCTCGAGTTAACTCTGTGTTTCCGAGACTTGCGAGGATGTCTCATTTATGTGATACTTGGAATTGACGGAATATGATTGGAATTGACGGAATATCATTTGAATTGATGAATCATTAATGGGGGTACGCCTAGGTGGAGAGTATTTAAGTTTTGAGATGTTTTAAACTAAAAATTGATGATTTTATCTTGGTATTTATGAGCGAAGGTTTTAATATATGTTTTCCCACTTAAGAGACAAGGATTAAGGGTTTTCTAAGTTTTAATGATTTTGTATAATTCACGATTATTTTCTTAAGTGAAGTTTTATTTTACTATGTCATTACTTGATTTTCTATACCCGTTTTGTTCTCTATGTGTTTCTTTTCCAGTTTAAAAGTTATTCTCCTATCATTATTTTATTTTTCCTTTTAATTTCTTTTCTTATTTGATTTTGCAAAACATGTGGTAAACATAAAAGTTGAGTACATAACTTGTCAATAAAATAATGGGAAAGAACTACATGTGGCTTGATCCCTTGTTAAGGGTACGTAGGCAACCTAGAGTTACTAGGTGCAGCACAAGACCAAGTGATTGAAAAAGTGTTCAGTTAAGTTATTTTGAAATCAGTTAACGTATTCATGTTGTTCCAAAAGTTGGGATCAATTTCAATTGGCAGAATGAATTATTTGATTTAAAGAGGCTTGAGGCCATAAAGATTTCAGGTTTGGTTGCATGAATTCTATTATTGTGCATGCTGAATGGTTGTGGTTATTTATATTGCTTGTTGTACAGTTGAAAAAGTTTGGGAATTGAGCACTTTATAGGGGAGACTCTACCGATTTTCGGCAGAAGTCAAACCCTAAAGAAACTTTGGATTTCGTTATAAGGGCAATTTGGTCTAGTGTGCTTGGCACCTGCCAGGTGTCGAACATGCACAGGGTTCAGCTCAAATTCCAAAGGGGAATTTGGGTCGAGTCCTGTCAAGTTATCTATGATGGTGTTTGCTTTGCTTTGCTTCCATCTTTCTGAATCTTTTAGTTTTTTTTGGGATTGAGTTGTTGTTCATGGTTCTATTATTTCTCCTGATATCACAACCTTGTTTCATTGTAACCTCAACTATATTTGTCTTAATTTGATTGTTAAACAACTCTACTAATCATTGAATAGCATCTAAACTTGTGGTTAATTCAAACCATGTGAATTATAGTGATTGTGCCTTCTTTTGAAGGAGTCAGGACCTCTAGCCAGCTATTAATAAGGCTCATACGACCGCCATAGGAATAAAGCCTCATTGTAAACCTTAATGAGGTTTACATAAGCTATCTTATTGTTATTGTTTTCTCTAATTCTGACTATGAATTGTATCTCAGCCCAATTGCTCAGTTTTGCTTTGTGCACTCTTTTCAGTTACATTTTCACATATTGTATATTTGTGATCCTCACACTCACTTGTGGCCATATATAGTTCCTTACTGACCTTTGTAGCTCACCCTTTTCCCTTCCATTTCATATTAGCTCAAAGCAGAAGATTGGCTAATTGTGATGTATTGACTGCTCTAATGAAGAATTGTTTGTTTGGAAACTTTAGATTGTAATGTTGTACAAAAATTGAAATCACTGTGTGGAAATCGAAGTGTGTAAAGAGTTTGATTGGGTAACCTTGTAGATCCTGGTACTTCTAATTGAGCAAGTTAATGAGTGTAAATTTAATTATACTTTTAGTGAATTTGGTGTGAATTTGGTGTCTTAAGATCATGAGGAATCTTTCCAATTGTTAAAACAAAAGATCACCGAGGCCCCGGTGTTGGCCTTGCCAATCTACAAAAGCCATATCAAGTTAAAGAAGATGAGTCTAACTATGCCAAGGGAGCCATTTGATTTAATGATGAAAACCAGTAGCTTGCCATCCTGAGATGTTTAGTGGACCAGTATTGAACTATACGACTTACAAAAAGTCACTATGTGCATTATATCAAGCAGTGAAGCATTGGAGAGCTTACTTTTTAAGGAACGAAGTTGTGGTTCACTCATACCATAAATATCTTCAGTTTTTAAATACACAGTCAAAGTTGCAACAAGATCGACATATGAAATGGATGTCTTACCTACAACAATTTAATATTGTGATTAAGTACAAGAAAGGAGCAACAAATAAGTTGTGAGATATGTTATCTCGACCCTCTACACTAGCAACTTTCGCATTTCTGGTGGCTATGGAAATCCAGCATATAGTTCCTTCCGAGTATGCCAAAGGATATGACACATATGCTTATTTTAGTTCAACTTAGAAAAAGTTGCATATATATATATAGGTGTAATTTGTGGGTTCCCAAAAAAAAAGACAATTAACCCCTGCTCTCTCTTCTCTTCAAATTCAAAACGTCACCCCATGAACTGATTTGACCCCTCCAATTTTATCTCATTCTTCTCCTTTTTCAGCTTTCTCACAATCATTTCCAATTTTCCATCATATTCAAACTCCTTCACCATTATAATAAAAATCCTTTGCCATTATTAGTTTACTCCATTATAACCAGTTAAAGTATAGCACTCTATACTTTGGAGTGTTATTTAGATCACTGTATTTGTATAAAGATTGGAAATGTTGGGGAAGGAAGCGATGTCATTTAAATGGGTGTTATAGGTAGCCATCTGTGAGTAATACGGCTAAATCTTGGGCTTTACTTACTTAGTTGGGTCAGAGAAATCATCTACTTGAGCTATGTTTGGGTGATATTAAGTAGATCCTACGTAATGAAGAGAAGGACAAGTTTCCTCCTAGAAGTGAGTTGACTCTCAATATGCCATTAATAATGTATCGATATCATGTCACCAACTAAGTTAACTTATGTAACTCGATCAACTTTTAACTCATTGTTCTTGATCAACTATAATCTTATCCTGCTTAGCCTTTGTTGCCCACTAAGAAGAAATGTCCAGTGAAGAAGTTTTTATTCTCTAACTTTTCTTTACACACAATCGATCAAGGTTGATTCTACTTAACTCCGCTGACATCCACAAATCTTCAAAGGCAAAAGTACTAAGGGTGTGGGAACCCTTGGACAATTCATACACTAAAGGTTATACGTTGCCAAGAAGGTTCAGTTATTGTGTTTCTTTGCGAGATGTGATGTACTCAACATCACATGTGAAAATGTTGACAACATTAGTTTAATCACATGTTTGGGCAATAAGCATCCACAAATGTTCATGGGTGAGGGAGGCGAGGTGGGATTTAGCACTTATGTGGAAAGATCATGTAGATTTGTTTGTCAAGGAAATATTAAGATAATTTTATTGGTGAAAATATTGAAAATGTTGGGGAAGCAAAGTGATGGTGTCTTTTACTGGGTTTTATGGGTCGCCACTGTTGAGTAATACGGATGATTCTTAGGCATTACTTACTCAGTTGAGTAAAATAAATCATTATCAAGTCAATTTGTGGGTGGTTTAACCAGATCCTGCGAGATGAAGAGAAGGAGGGGTTCCTCCTAGAAGTGAGTAGACTCTGGATATCTTTTTCGCCAATATCGATACAATATTGATGCACAATCGCTCGTTATAGTTATGCATATCATTATGGCTTTAAATATATTGAGAATTTTTGTGCTTATGAAGTGTTGTGAAATAGATGAAATATGGGAGTAGAATTGTATTTACTCTTAAGATGCTACAGCTGATATTTGCTCTCTTGTAGTTTTTCTTCACTGACAAATAGTGTTTCATAGGATTTCCTCATCGTTTCAACTTTATTTCCTGTCCGTCTTCAAATACTTGAAGATTTTATCATTTTATAGGTGAACGTCTTTCTTCTTATCATTTTATACTTGAAGACTTTATTTCAGTCTTTATTTTTCAACTTCAATTTGCATATTGTCTTGTGAACTACTTGAGTAACAGACTAGTGTCTTGGCTGTACATTTCCCTTAGGATTTTGGCAAAACCTAAGGTCCCCCTTGAGGGACTCTTGGCGTATTCTGCATTTTCCAGAAAACACTTAGGACCCTTCTGGTCGCTGCCCTGCATCTCCCTTAGGACACTGCTTATGGACAACTGTATGACTATCCTGCCTCCCTTAGAAAACGGATAGGAACCTGGATACCTTCTTTAGAAAATTTCAAGTGCACCTTGCGGCTCCCTTAAACTCTGCTTTGCAGGTTGCGTCTCCCGAAGGATGCTTCTAGTCGTCGCCCTGCGTCACTCCCTTAGGACGCTTTTTATGGGCAACTGTTTGACTATCCTAACCCCCCGTAGGAAACAAATAAGAACCTGGATACTTCCCGCAGGAAGCATGGTGATCTCTTTTTAAGAAATTTCTGGCACACCCAGCGTTTCACTTAAGACGTTGCTTTGCGGGCTACGTCTCTTGAAGGACGCTTCTGGTCTTCACCCTGCGTCTCCATTAAGATGTTTTTTTATGAGCAACTATATGACTATCCTGCCCCCCTCAGGAAACGAATAAGAACCTGGATACTTCCCTTAGGAATTTTCTAGCGCACCCTGCGTCTCCCTTAGGAAGCTTCTTTGAGGGCTGCATCTCTCGAAGGATATTTTTGGTTGTCACCCTACATCTCCCGAATAATGCTACTTATGGACAACTGTATTTTTTTTTTTTTTGGACACTCTGGAATGAGAAACTTAACTTTTATTGATGATCATGAGATTACATCACTTTATTCGAAATGGAAATAACTTAATAAAGAAATCGAAAATTCCAGCAGTTGCTTCTCTTCTTTAGAGATCTGCAGTGCTCAGTCATCTGTTGGAGACTGAGCAAGTAGGAGGAAGCATCATGGATAGTATATTTGGAGGTTGCAGGCATTCCATTGTCGCAGAATCTCCTTCCCTTTATGGTGTCAAGTTTATAGCTTCCTCTGGCCCTGGACCGGCTGATCACGTAACGGCCTTCCCAATTAGGTTTCATCTTTTTAGACCCTTGTCTTTGTGCAGTGATGAAGGTCTTTCTTAGCATAAGGTCGCCCGGTTGACACTGTCTGATCTTGGCTCTTTTGTCGTAGTAAGACTTCAACAGCTGTTGATAGGAGGCGACTTGGACAATGGCTTTCTCGCGCTCGCCTTCAGGTAAGTCAAGGTTGAGCCTCATCTGGTTGGAGTTCTGCTCAATGCTGCCCACTTCAATGCCTATAGACGGCACAGTGACGTGAGGATGAATGATTACTTCAATTTCATAGGCAAGGGAAAACGGAGTTTCGCCAATTGATCTTTGCTTGGTGCGATAAGCCCATAGTATTCCAGGGAGCTCATCTACCCATTTTCCTTCGGCTCCCTTTAATCTCTTCTTGAAAAAATCCAAAATTATTTTGTTGGATGCTTCGGCCTGGCCTTTGCCCTGAGGATATCTTGGGGTACATAGATGCTGCTTGATCCCATACTTTTTGAAGAAGGTAGTGATCATTTTGCCGATGAATTGTGAGCCATTGTCGGTAACTAGTGATTGTACGCAACCAAACCGGCATATAATGTTTCTCTAGATAAATCATTCCAAATCGGCTTCTTTAGTAGAGGATAAAGCTTCAGCCTCGATCTATTTAGTAAAGTAATTAGTGGCGACGATCATCATTTCTTTCTTGGCAAGTGCCATTAGCATGGGGCCTACTAAGTCGATAGCCCATTGCATGAAAGGTCATGGGCTATTCTGCGGATGGTAGATTTCAGCAGGCGGGTTAGGAATTGCCACATGTCGTTAGGTAGGTTCGAATCTGTGGGGGAGGTGTCATCTGCTTTTTCCTTACTTTTCGTGACCAGCTTCTCTTCTTCGGTTGTCAGAGTAAACTCTACAACAAAATCTGCTAAAGCTTGAATTTTATAGCAGTCTTCGGTCGGTAGAGGAGGTCGTATTAACTGAGTTCAATAGCTCATTTCATGAGTCGCTGAGAAGCGTAGGGGCTGTGAAGGATCGATCTCAAAGGAAATTCCGTCATGACAATTATCCGATGTGCTTGATAGTAGGGCCTTAGTTTTCTTGCGAAAACCGCAAGCAAAAAAATGTGGTTCTTCATTTTCAAATAGCGAGTTTCTGCATCGAGGAGAGCTTTTGAAGTGTAGAATACTGAACGTTGTGGCCCCTGCTCTTCTCGGATAAAAGCTGAGCTTACAGCTAAGTCGGACACCGCCATTTAGATATACAAATCTTCGCCTGGTATCTGTTTTGAGAGTAAAGGAGGTGAAGTGAGGTAGGTTGAGAGCTGCCGCTTTACCCGTTACACTTTGTATCTACTTTGTTGTGGTAGGTAACTTCATATTGAGTATGGCCTTGATTTGATTTGGATGTGCCTTAATTCCTCTTTGGGTGACTAAGTATCCCAGGAATCGGCCAGACAAGACTCGGGAAGGTACACTGAATGCCTCGGCAAGGTTCTTGACGTGGTCTGCTCGCTCGGGAGCTTTGACTAACATGTCGTCTACTAGACCTCCATAGTCTTGTCGATTTGCTCCTTGAAAATTTTGTTCACCAGCCTTTGGTAGGTTGCTGCAACGTTCTTCAGCCCAAAGGGCATGATAGCAGTATGTTCCTCTTTCGATGATGAAAGATGCCTTTGCCTTGTCGTCTTCATGCATCATGATTTGATTGTAGCCTGAGTAGGCGTCCATGAAGCTTAGCAATTGATTGCTGGAAGTTGAATCGACGATCTAATCAATTCTTTGCAGTGGAAAATTGTCTTTAGGGCATGCTTTGTTGAGGTTGGTGTAGTTGACGCACACTCTCCATAGGCCTTTATCTTATTTTGCTACTAGAACAACTTTCGCTAGCCATTCTGCCTAAGAGACTTCTTCAATGAAACCGATAGCTAGAAGCTTATCGATCTCGACTTCAATGATGGCAACCCGCTAGGGGGTGAAGTTGTCTCTCTTCTACGCTATAGGCTTGATAGCTGGGTTGATGTGTAGGCGATGGTAGATAATCTAGGGATCGATGCCTGGAGAAGGCTGCAAGCTCTACCTTTTCCTCTTGGCTTAGGAGCGAGCCGATCCGCGCTTTTCTCTCTGGCTTGTCAGGATCAAGGGCTACTAGCTCAACATCCTCTTCGAGCTTCCATCCTTCTTCAGGAGAGACCTCCGGATGGATTCCCTCAACTTGGCCCTGATTCTTTGATTGCTATTGGGGAGTAGTTATTTCCTTTCCTTTTTGGTATGCTCGGCTGTCAGGAACAGGATCTTCTTTCTCCTCTGCTGGTTCTACTCCCTTTAGATCTGCTTGATTCAGAGGGAAGAACTGTGTTTGCTTGCTTCTCTTCAACCCTTGAGCTGAGCATTTCCTCGCCATTGCCTGATGGCTATTGATTTGGCGGATACCGCCTCCAGGGATTGGGTAACGGATCTTCTACGAGATGCACTTTTCAAGCAAAGCAATTATTCGTATTGTGCCCATGTGTCCCATGAAAAGCACAATACTTTCTGGTATCCCTCTTATTCGGATCTCCTTTCAAGGGTGGCGGCCTTTTTACCCAAGGTTTGTCCTTCACTTGGGCTAAAATTTGATGCATATGGATGGAGAACTTGGTGTAGTTCTCCTTTGTCGTGGCTTCTCCTTGTGGGCGCGACCTGCGATTGTCTTTGTTCCTGCTGCCAAGCTTGTCACTTCTTTCGTATGCTCACTTAGTCGGCAGATCTTCATGCTCAGTAGACATCTTCGAGGCGATTCGATCATCATCCCAGAACGCGTAGCGTTCCACAGTCGTGAAAACCTCTACCAGAGTCTGGCTGGGAGTGATAGTCAACTCACGGTATAACTCGTGTTCTGCTGGAAGACCTTTCTTGATTGCAGAGGATGCGATTCGGTTATCATATCCTACGATGTTGACCTTTTTGGCTTTGAATCTCTTGATGTAAGCTCGAAAGGATTTGTCGGGCTTCTTGCCTAGGTTGTACAAGTGGTCAGGGTTCTTTTTTATCATCTGGTAAGAAGTGTACTCTTTGGTAAAAACATAAGCAAGCTTCTTGAAGTTGTTGATTAACCCTGATAGCAGGGTATGGAACCAATCCTGAGCTGCTCCTTGCAAAGTCATTGCAAACACTTTGCACATTAGCGGGTCTTCAGTTTTGTAGAGGATCATAAGGCTCTTGAAATACTTCAAATGGCTTTCAGGATTGGAATCCCCTTTGAAGCATGTGAAAGTGGGCGTTGGCAATCATTTCGGAGGAGCAGCTTGCTCGATTTTGGCGGTGAAAGGTGAGGAGTTTGCTCGGTCTACCTCCATGCGTAGTGCATCTTCAAAATTTACGACAATCCTAAAGTCTCGCAGTCGGTTACTTACAGGCTTCTCAAGTCTTCCAAACATATGGTTGGTCTGTCACATTGATGACCTTTACGATTTGGGCGAGGCTGGTTAACCTCCTCTTTAGTTTGCAAGGGTCAACTTTCTTGGTTGCGCTGCATAGGCGGCGTGTTGGAGGACTGCGCTTGTGAGGGATTTTCTGTAGCTTGGTAACGAGAATTGATTCTTCAAGAACGAGCAATGGAGCACCTTTCTTCACGATCCTCGTTGCAATGGCTGTCAGGTTGACCTCCTTGGAAGCCTAGCCTTTTGTGAATATTTCTCTGCGAGTGGGCATCGGAGCTCTTTTCTTCACAATCCTCAATGCGATGGTTGTCAGTTTGACGTTCCTGGGAGCCTAGCCTTTCATGAACATTTCCCTGCGGACCTAAGTGAGCATGGATGTCAAGTCTTGGGCCCAGCCTATCGCGCACGTTCGTCCTTAAATTCAATCTGGATGGGAGACTTCGTCTGCTCTGAGTGTGGCTTGCAGATGCTTGGGACATGTTGGCAAGCTAATTACATTGTTGGGCATCTCATTGTCTGCTTACTACTGCTCCACCTGCTTGGTATCCATCGAACTGCCTATCGGCGCATTTGTCCATCCTTCTCTCTTCGCCCTGTTGTCTAAGGCCAAGGTTTTGAGCTAAGTTTACTTGGTTGAGGAGCTGCCTCATCAAATTGTTTTAGTCGTCCATTCTCTGAGTTAGCACGTCAACTCTCAGATTAAGGTCTACTCGACTTCATGGATCGGGAAGAGAGAAATGTGCAGAGCCCGATTGCACACGGACTAGGGTTTCATTGGAGGTGTACGTGGGAGCATGGAGGCAATAGAGGGAATGCTTGAAGTTGCTCCAAGATTGGACCAAAGTCGGTGGTGGTAGTGAGCCCACCCTGATGCAAGGTTCCACCATGCTCGGTTGCAGTGCCATGAAGGTGGCTAGATCTAGCCATGGGGCCTTGAGATGGTACGACAATGGCAGAGGCCGGTGCAGTGGTCCCAGCTGCTAGTCCGGCAGGTGGCACAGTGGTTCCAGCCGAGAGGCCTTGCTGTTGTAGTGCAACGGCTTATCAAGATGGTGTTCCCGGTCGCAGGATTGAGAGGAGGAGGAGCAATGACAGCCTCAGTGCCATAAGGGCATGCCACGGTCTTGGTTGTGGTGTTAGATTGTCTCAAAGTCACGGCGTCCTGGTGGTTCGAGCCTGTCGTGGATTGGGCCATCACAGCAGTCTTGCCCCTTGTTTTCTTGCTTCTAACCATGGTTGTTTGGAAGGCTTCGGTGGATTGGAAAATAGGAGAAACGGATTTCCTGAGCACGCTTTGAGTATAACTCATGCTCTCAATGAAAGCACCAAACATTTGTGCAAATAATCTCATGGGAGAATATTCGCTTTTAGATCCTTCAACCTTCGATCTTTCTTCTTTCTCTTCCTCGATTCCTGTAAAAAAGACCGGAGTAAATAGACTACACCCGAGGGGTGTTGGCCAAAGACTCTCAGATGCCTAAGTCAGTTCAAGTGTTTGTAGGAAAATAATAGCTAAGCAAAGGGTACGGAGTTGTATGTATGGTGTGAATCGGACGGTCGGAGCCATGTGGAGAAAATATGGAGAGTGGAGAGAGAGAGAGAGAGCTTCAGGTATTTTTCTCAAGTTTAGGAGTAGGTTTAGATGTATCTTGAATGATGAATGAAGTCATCTATTTATAGGAGCCTCGGGGCAAGAGTTTTGTAGAGAATAAACTCTTATTATAATGAGTGTATTCTTTACCCAAATTCATAGGGATCAAGTCAGACTTGATTATATCTCTTTATTGAGATAATATCTGAATTAATGATATTATCTTCTCTTTATTAGGATAATATTTGAATTAATGATATTATCTTATTAAATATTAATTCATATATTATCCCTATTAATTAATTGGCCAAATAAATTGGTTCAATTAATTAATTTAAGAGACAATCTTCTTTTTCACGTGAAGTGCCGTGATTGGAAATAAAAATATTTGCTCCCACAGGACTCATGGGTGGGAGGTGCTATTTGAATTCCTAGAGAACTAACCCATCAAGATATCTTTTTTACCTACTATATCCTTCAAATTTCAAATTTGTAATCCACTTCAATTTAACAACAATGACATTTTAGTAATCAAATTGGTTTCAATTCCGATTCATGGGAATTTAGTAAACAACTTAAGGAATCGATACCATTCTTATCCCGATACCAAATAATTTAGTAAACAGCTTCAATGGAAATATAGATTTTGACTCCTCAACTCAATTCCTTCTCACCTGATTATGGATTAATAAACATGTCATTAATTTTTTGTGTGCCTTGCCTATAGATGCACCACCAAGTATTTAGCTGCAATAAACGTTGCTTATTCATCTTTCACTACTACATCAAGTATCCACATTTATATTACAATAATTTATAATTTAAAAAATTTAGTAAAAAAATCCCCAAAAGAAACAAGCTCCTCTCAAACACACCCAAAATATTTTCAAAATGGTAGAAAAGCCCCTTATCTTAAACATCAACGACATGCAAGTCCTAGGCCTCTCTCCTCCACAAAAGACCAAAGCAACATGTGAAGTTCTTGTATTTTTCCACCAGCAGCACAGTAATAGTGGCACCAACACAGTAACAGTGTTAGCAGCAGCAACAACAGTGCAGTAGCCCATATTTTTAAAGCTTTATTTGTTTATGCATGTGAATACATATGAAATAGGCATGTGAATTCGTTGGATTGTATAGTGTGTGCATGTAAAGTGCATATGTAAATTCAAAAGTATGTAGAGTGCTAAGAGAGATAGAGAGATAGAAAGGAGAGCTCCTCTTCTTATTCTTAGCGAAGTCGGTGAAAATGGTGTATATAGTTTGTAACTTCGAAGAGAGAAGAACAATAATACCGGAGAAGAAAAACTCTCAGTACTTCCTCCTTCAGTTTTCAATCAATAAAACTCCCTTTGTTCATACACTTTCTTTTATTCTCTTATTATACTCCCTTAATCCGACCACTATTAATACCCGATCATAATAGTTCCAACAACAAAAGCAATTAAGTATGTCTTTTTCTCTTTTATTTTTGGTTTTCTTAGTAGACTTCTTGTCCAAAACAGGGAAACACTTTTCATAATTATGTAATTATCTTGCAAAACTGACGATCAATACTTTGTTTGAGCACTTGGTCATGTTTTATATTTGCCATAACAATAATTGGATGTCTGTCAGGGAACCTCTGAGTTTAGAAGACCTCTGAGTTTTGCTCCATAGCCCTTTAAGTTGGCGTCTTTGCAGTTCCATATTCTAGGCATGGTGTTTGGTTATTATTTTTGCCTTTAGAAACCCTGCGAAAATAATTGCATAAGAGCTTCAGTTTAGCACCTTAACCTTTAGTTTAGCACCTTAATAATATAATTATAACAGTAAAGTACCTTGAGGACAGAAGTCAATCAACACAACTGATAAAAACCAATGTTTTATAACTTGTTAAAATTTTGTTAGTTACCAGAATCACCAGTTAAGAATGGTAAACCCTTTGCATGTTTGGCCCTTGGTAGGCACCTATTAGAATAAAAGAAAGGTTACAAGAATTAAAGAGACAAAGCTAAATACCAAATAGAAATTAGGAATCTATAAGAACTGATAAAATCACCAAAAGTAAATAATTATCCAAGAAAAAAATTAGAAGTACAGAATAGCATAATAAGAAACCAGTATCATTTAGGAGTTTGTAAAGAATTTGTAGAAGCATTTCAAGAGTATTTAGGCATCTTAAAAGAAAAAGGTGGGCTTAGATAAATTTTAATTATATGATAGAGTACCTTAATTTAGAAATTAGTGAACAACAAAAGAAAAGATTAACCTTAGATAATAATACATTGGTTTGTTATTTTTCACAAAAAGAACACAAACATCTATTACATAGCAGTAATACTCCTTTAGAAAATAGTATTATTGACCTTTTAATTAGCCAATGAGAAAGTGTAAAATTTGAACACAATAAACATAATAGAATAATTCAACAGTTATTAGAATATTTTCAAAAAATCAAAACTTAGACTATATAACATCTCAATTAGAAGATAATAATAAGAATATTCAAAGATTTCATAGTAAGAAAGAAATTAAAGATATAGATTTTATAGATAGCAAGCCAAAACAAGTAGAACTCCAATCATTAGAAATTATTGGGCAATTAAAAATAGAAGTGCAAAAAATACAATTAGTGTTATATAACTAAGGGAATTTGTAAAGAGAAATGAAGAGTAGAGGAAGACAATAGAAATTGTTCAATCAACTTGTATATCTCATCCATTCATCTATGGTAGAGCCATATATTTATAGGCTTACAAGATAGAAGATTAAGTACTACATTTACAACATATGAATAAGTTACAACCATTAACTACAAATATTTAATATATAAGTTACATAGAATTAAAAAGGGTGGAAGGCTAAGAGGTATGATGGTCATCCACCAACTCATGCATTTACAATAATTAGCACAAAAAACATTAACTGAACAAGTAGAAAAGTTACATAATAAAATAGACAGACTTTTAGTTTAATGACATATTCTAAAATTAATAATAAATATATCAATGCACTAAAAGAAGTTGGTAAACTAGATAATGAGTAGTAATATCCCCATAACACAAAATAATTTAATTATCCAACTAATTTTAAATCTAGCTGAAAAAGTAGATCAATTAGAAGAACAAATAACAAAAATTAATCAAGTAGTGCACAATACTATTTCTACACTACCCAATAGTTGATAAATTAGAAAATTTAAGGAAATAATCCTCATAAAGGAAAAAGTTGAATAAATCTATTTGATAATAGCAAATGGAACTCTTTAGGAGAAAAGGAAAGAAATAGTTAGAACATAAGATATATACCCTAGTGAACAAGAAGCACAAGAATTTCCTAGAAAATATTTTGAAAAATCTCAGAAAAATAAATATAATTTATAGCAATTAGGAAGATTTGAAAATAAACATAATATTGTAAGTAGCATTAGTCAACATGAAGTAAGTTGTATAAATAAAGAAGTAACTCTTAATTTCTTAGTAACACAACAATAGAACATCTTAAAAATTCACACTATCAACAAATTCATATAGGAACAATTATAATAGGAATAGCTGAACTCACAAGAGCACAAGTAGGAACTAAAACATTAGTATACATATATGATGATAGATGGGATAACCATCAGCAACAGCTATTGCCACAACAGAAGTAGATCTTAGCACAAACCTAGCTGTCATGGGATGTATGTCATGAATATTAGAGAATTTAGTAAACATATTGAAATTAGCATAAGAACAAAAAATTATAATATGAATAGAGAATACAAAAATTTTAGTATTAGTCTTATGTATGTAAGAAAATTTTCAAATAACTATAACTATAAATTTAATGTAGAATTTCAAATTTTAGTATAAACTTTTGGTAGTAAACATGTTAATATGATAGAAGCAAAACCAGTAGATAATAACTTTTAGAATGAACAGAATGGATTTTACCCAATTTACAAGTAGCAAAAAATAAACAACTTGATAAAGCACAAATTTTTGAAAATCATATAGGTGAAACAATTGTAAGATTTACTAATTATAAACCAATAAATGATATAGAAGACTCAGAAAGTGAATTAGATGAAGAAATACACGTGACATTTGATAATTTAGAAATAAATATGATTGAGCATAATTTTGATAATATAGTTGATAAACTCATAGATGACATAGATAATTTAGATGATGAAGAATATATAGAAAAATATAGAACTTATGATTTAGGATTACATAGATTATCAGATAAAGAAATGGAAGATTTAATTTTAAATATAAGATTAGAACATATTTTAGGAGAAAATAAATATCAAAATATGTTAATTGAAGTAGAATGCATGCCAGTAGAAGATCAGTATAGTTCAACCGGACCATTTGTAGCCCTTGCAAGTAGAACAGATCAACAAAATCTTAGACAAACCAATGAACCATACCGAGAAAATAATGAAGAAACCGGTAGAAATGCTTTTCAACAAGAAGCATTTGGAATAAGAAAAAATAAAATCCCTTATAAAGGAATTGAACAAATTAGTTTAGCAGGAAATATATTAAATTTAGTTCATGTAGACCCATAGGATTGGGAAAAAACTATAGAAAGATGGGAAAAAGGATGTGTACATGCAACATTAATGTTAGATTTTAGTAATAATAAAGACATGTTAGATTACTTTGAACATACTTTAGATGGAATGGTTTTTTATTATTTCCAAGCATGGAAAACTAAAAATCCAAGAGAACATCAAGCAGCAAAAGAAATGTTTAATATAGATGCTTTTGTTAAATTAATTAAATATGAATTTTTAGATCATAATAGATTAGATGGTAGAAATGAACAAGAACAAATTAGAGCTATAAGAAATTTAGAACAACTATAAATTTGTGATTTGCAATATATTAGTGAATATACTTCAGACTTTTTCAAGTATTTAGGTAGAATATGTAGAATTGATGATCTTAATTTATTAGATACTTATATGACAAAAATTAAAGGACCAATAGGAGAAAGAATTTGGAATGAATGGCAAAAACACCCTAGGAAACTAGATGTATCTATAGGAGCAAGAATACAACATATATATGATATATTACGATCAGAATGTAGTCAAATAAAAAGCAAAAGGACAAATTAGAAAACAGTTTTACATGAGTTGTAAAAATATAGATTTACCTAAACAATATGGATCTCATAGAAAATTTAAGCAGAAAAAGCTATAGAAAATATAAACCTTATAAAAAACAGTATAAAAATTTTAGAATTCAACCT
>NC_047650.1:18098102-18105551 GCF_902201215.1 Prunus dulcis | reverse complement strand
TCAAAAACTTTTAGAAGAAGAAAATATATCCCTAAACAAGTTATGAAAAGAACAAATAAACCATGGATTAGAAAGTATAAAGTACCTAATAAAAGTACGTGTAAATGTTATCTTTGTGGTGAAATAAGACATATTAGACCTAAGTATCCCAAATTAGGAAAACAACCTAGAGAAAAATTACAATTAATTGAACAATTTCAATTAGAAGATGATGAGGACTTAGAATCAATTTATAGTCTAGATGATAACCTAAGTGATAATGAAAGTATTTATAGTGTTAATGCCTTAAACTCATAATCAAAATTAAATTACTCTAGTAATTTCGATAGTGAATTAGATGAATATACGTGTATGTTTGAAGAACAAACAGAGCATGAAGAATTTAAATATGTTAATCTAGGATGGCCCCAAGAATGTAAACAATGTAAGAAAATAGTAGTAGAAAAATATTATATTAAGACAATAGTTTATTGTAAACCTTGTTTTAATAATTAACCAATAGAAATAAATACAGTTGAAATAGATAACAATAATCAAAAGAATAATTGCCCTAGTATAGAAAAACAAAAGACTAGTTTATTAATAACAATAAATTGTAAGTTAGAATTATCAAAAGAAAATAAAATTCAAACAACAGCCATGATAGATACAAGAAGCACAAAAAATGTAATAAAAAAAGAGTTAGTGCCAGAACAATTTAGGCAAAAGCTGACTAGACTAGTAAGAATTATACAGTTTGATACAAGACATGTATACTTAACACATTGTATTAATAATATACCAATTAGGATAGAAAGACAACATTTTAATTTACCCTTAACCTTTATATCTCCAGTATGATCATATCCCTTTATCTTAGGATTAAATTTCTTAAAAAGTTTACAAGGAGGATTTTTATATACACCTCCAGACATTATATTTTTTTAAGAAAGGAATAACCACAACATATCATAGTAATATATTAGAATCTTATAATAGTATTAACATAGAAGAACAAAATTTTAAATATAACATGGAAGAATTAGAAGAAATAAGTAAAGAAAAAACAGATGAACAATATAATCTAGAATATGATGACATAATATTTGATCATGAGTATCCAATTATAGGAAACCTAGAACCTTTAGAAATCATGGAAATAGATAGACCAAAAAATTTAGAAGAATTGTTACAATTAGCTGAACAAACTAGAATTATAGGAGAAGATCCCCAATTACATTGGAATAAGAATAAGATATTAGCAAAAGTAGACATTATTAATCCAGACTTAACAATTAAAACAGCAGATATGCCTTGTAACTTCTTAGATAAGCAAGAATTTGAACAACAAATAAAAGAACTTTTAAACCTAAAAGTAATTAGACCTTCAAAATCTAGACATAGATCAGTAGCCTTTGTAGTTAGAAAACATTCAGAACTTAAGAGAGGTAAAGCTAGAATAGTGTATAATTATAGGAGATTAAATGATAATACTTATGAAGATAGTTATAAATTACCAAATAAAGATGAATTATGAATAAAATTCAAGAAAGTAAATACTTTAGGAAATTTGATTGTAAATTAGGATTTTGGCAAATTAAATTAGGAGAAGAATCAATCCAATGGACAACATTTACTTGTCCAGAAGGACATTTCGAATGGCTTGTTATGCCATTTGGATTAAAAAATGCACCATCAATCTTTCAAAGAAAGATGGAGCAAATTTTAAGAAGTATGATAATTTTTGTAGTGTATATCAAGGATTAAAATATCAGCCGTGCAGATAATATCGGGGGATATATCGTTATCATTTTATGTATCAGGAAAAAATCAACAAAAATAACATATACAGGCATTGAAACACATAATTTTAGTGTAAAACTTTCATAGATGTTATGTACATTATCAATGAATATATTGAACAAATAAAACTCAAAATCTACTAATAATAAGATATACATATGATGAAATATAAGTGGTATGTAATGCGCGAATGAAAAGCAACCATCTAGATTCATACAATAGTCATATCAAGTCATGTAACCCGAGTAGTTGGTAAGCCATGTTTGAACATGGTGCACATATGTCTCTCTTGAGCTCCCTACTATCCTCCCATATATGGGATATTAGGATTAACCCAACTAGTAGGTCCATAATCTGTTTCATCATCTTCAGCTCCATAACTAGTTTCACTATAATCATACATGACATAACCATAACCATCATAAGATTCATTTGAGTTAGTACTAGGTCTAGTTCCTATGGTCATAGATCCAAAACTGATTGCCATGTCCTCTTCAGATGGATTGATTGGTTGGCTTCTTTTCTTTGAGTATTGCTTCCCAGTTGCGCCAATGCCTGGTCCAGCTTCTCTGCATCCATGATCCTCATCTTGAGTCGCATGAGTAAAAACCACACTCGATAGTAAATGGGCTATATTGTCTTCCTTATTCATTACCTCCTGATCCAGCATTATTTCCTCCATCATTATCTGACGAATTGGATGAACTTTCCTTTCTATTAGCACTGGCATTGTCTCTCAAGGGACGTCTTTGACCTTGTCGAGGACCAAGCATATCCCTTTCAAATGATGAAGTATCTCCACTCCTAACATCTTTGGATATGACTCTATCAACATCAACTCCTTCTTGGGCAGCATGTTATACTATAACGGCATCAGGGTTGCCTTGTTCATCATCCAAGTGAGTTGTCATAATCCATTGTTGAATTGGATTATTATCATCATTAGATGGTTGCCCTGCAATGTCAAGAAGGTCTATGTAGTCATTTTCTGCAACCTTTTTCATTTCAGCCTCTTCAGCACGTAGCTTAAGTTTCATATTAAAATAGCAAAAGACAATCTTTTCCAGCCTAGTATATGCGAGACGGTTCCTTTGTTTCGTGTGAATAAGAGCAAATGTACTCCAATTTCACTCACGTGCCAATGATGATGTTGTCTGTGACAATATATGCATAGTAATTCTTTGCAAGTTCGGGGCAGAATCACCATGAAGATTCCACCATTCTGCTGGGGGGGATCGATTTTCTTGATTTGACGGCCATCTCAGTGCGAAATGTCTTTCTATAGTCTCTAAAATTTATCACCTGGATTCACAATGTTTTGTGTTCAAGATGCATAAAACTAAATTTAATGAGGAACACATTGTTTTGTGTTCACTTACCTCGGCCCCAAATGCTTACAAACCTCTATCCCCAGTTGGGTTCAACCTTTCAAATACGCGTTGGAGTCCTGAAAGTAACTCTTTATTGTGTCCAACCCCTGTTTCATATTCATATTGATATCTAGGGTTCAAGTAGTGGGCACAAATATGAAGATTAGTTAATACCCGTTGTATAAATTTAAAAATTGATGCACATTTTTACTAAAAGATTAATGCATACCAGCTTGATGTAATGGACGAGATAATGTGACATCCCATTTGTGATTGATGATTTTGAGAAGCCATTTTTTTCCCTTCAACTTAGAAATCTTCTCTTTCATTATGTGAAACATATCATATAAGATAGGCATGGTAGGAACTACCTCTGTGTCAACAATTCGCAGGATGCTACACAAAGGCTCATTGATGGATTGCACTCTTTCCATGGCATCCCAAAATCTATGATCAAGGACTCGACTTTCAATTATCTTCCCCTCTTCTGATTCACTGAATCGACTATTATACCATTCCTCACTTGTAAAAAGTTGCCTCAACTCAGCTTTCTTATTTAAGATGTTATTGATGGTGATGTAGTTTGTAGCAAATTGAGTTGCACTGGGTCTGACCAAATCTGCTTGACAGAAGATCCTCATCTGAGCCAATAGCCAACCATGATTGTAAATGTAGTTGGTTAATTTCCTAGCCTTATTTATGACATTAGCCACCGACTCTTGCTTCCCAATATCTTCAAATATAGATCAATGCAATGTGTAGCACAAGGAGTCCAATAAATAGGGTACCGCTCCAGCATCATCTCTCCAGCCTTAACAAAGGCTGAACCATTGTCGGTGACAATATGAACAACATTCGACGGCCCAACCTCTTTTATGACATCCCGCAACAATTTGGCAGTGTACTTTGCATCCTTGGTTTTATCTGAAGCATCCATTGGTTTCAAAAAAAATTGTTTTCCAGTTTGGGTAGACCATGAAATTTATTGGGGCCAGTCCATCCATCACTCATGATGGTGCATCCATACACGCCCCAATCTTCCTATACCTTTTCCACATAGACTTGCATGTTTATGTGTTTCATATCTAAGTACTTATGCTTTATTTCATACAACGATGGTGTGGCTACGCCTTGACCTAATATAATCGAACTTATATTAGTAATTGGTATGTTTAGAATATTAAAGTTCAAGAAAGGAAAGTCATAAGGAATAAAGCAAAACCTGCTTGTTGGGCTGCAGCAATCATATTCTTGAAATGAGGGGAACTTTCTTTTTGAGGAGCCATGTTCTCAAGTATGAAGAATTTGCTGCAGTATCTTCCAAGTACCTCTACTGAGTTTCTAATCATGCCTTTGATTGTTCTCTATTTTGCTCTAGTGTTCTTGTGTGGCATTGGTACCGGAGGAGATCGAAGTAGGTCTCGAAGGCTTTGAGTGAGACGGTATTACGGTTGACTACTACCACTTGCTCCCCCTGCAAATCGTTTCCTTCCCATTCCATAAACTCCTCCTTGTCTAAACTGTTCTTCTTGCTTCGACGCTCTAATGGCAGCAAGGTACTTCAACGCTCAAATGGCAGCAAGGTACTTCAACGCTCTAATGGAAGCAAGGTAATCTTCTTTCTCTGCAGGGTGCATGTCTGGAGGATATGTATATACATCCTCATCATCGTCGTCGTCATCATCATCAATAGGATTGCTACTTTTATTGCCCATGTATCCCCCTCTTGCTGTAGATCTTGTGTTTATCTTCAGCAGATTTCTTATGTTGTTTGCTAGACTCTTTCTCCTTTATCCATGCAATTACCTCCTTCTTAATATCTGGCAGTACTTCTTTACACTCTTATGTGGATCAAATCTGGCCACATGATACTTTAACCGTGTAATTCCACCACTTTTAAATGTGGATTCACAAAATGTGCATATGGTGCCATGCTTATTGCCTTCTATTGGACGAGCATATTTCCATGCCACATCAAGACCACCAGGCACACTAGCTCTACTCGGTCCACTACTACTTGCCATTTTTAATCTATCACACTTAAAATATATTAAATTAACTTACAATATCAAATCTATCATATAAAAAATACAGACCATAAGGTAGAGCCACATACCTGAAATAATAGTCAAAGAGAACTTGCAAACAAGGAAAGAAGCTCACAGACTAAATAAAAATTGAAAAGCTCGCAGAGAAAGAAAAAAAGAGAAGGGAAGATTTGGTGCCCCAAAAAAAAAAAGCAAAATAGCCTCTAATTTAAAGAGGGTTCTTTCATGATAATAGTGGGAAGTTTTGGGGGTCGGGGGACAATGGTATATGGGCTTTGCAAACTTTATTTTATGGATTCCAGTTGGATGATTCTCTGACTTTGATGGAACTAAAACTAGTCAAATTTTTTGGAGGTATGTGGGCAGTGAATTGCATATTGCCAATTGTTTGACTTCGAAAAGTGAAAAAGAAACAGCCAAAAAATGAAACAAATATTAAATGATAAAGAGTTCCACAAGAAGCTCAAACTTTGAGTGGAATATAGCATTTCTAGTTAATTTACCTAAAGGACCGAACTTAGATAAAAGCTTTCAACAATTTAAAGGCCGAACAATAAGCCAAAAAAGAGAACCCCAAAGCTCAAAACAGTCTTCCAAGCACGAAGTAAAGAATCAATTCTTCTTCCAAGTTCTTCTTTTCATGGCTCAAAAAACAGTCACTCACATTCTTTACATATTAATTATTATTATACTAATATTTTGTGTATCATATAATCTACAAATTTACAAATATAGTGGCTGTGATCAATACACGTTAGACCAAAAGATGGGAAGCCAAGCCAGTGGCAAATAAGCTTGAGATAAGATATGTATGTCCCCTCAATTGACTGTGCATAGATTCTTCATAGTAATAATTAATGCATACTCCAAAACATCTTTTGAATTGGATATTGCCAAAAGCCTTCACACATATCTAATCACTGCCCACAATACTCCAAAAAATCTTTTGGGTTTCAATTTGCTACAATACTTTTGAATTTTTTTTGGGTTTTGTTATGGGTATCAGGAAATATCGAGGATATCGGCAAAATATCGGGGATATATCGCTGATATAGGAAGATATGGCCTACCCTCCAAAGAGGTCAACAGCTGAAAATATCGACGATCACAGTAATGGCTGATATTTCAATCCTGGTGTATATGTAGATGATATACTTGTTCATAGTAAAATAAAAAATAAACATAGAAATGCTTACACCATAATGAACCGAGCAGTCCCAAAGATCGCTACACTAGCACCAAGGCAACCACTTTTCTCCCATGCCGAAGGAAGACACACTTCCCAAGGTCGAGCAGTCCCAGCATCAAAGCGACTAGCACCAAGGCAACCACGCCTTCTCCCATGCCGAAGGAAGACACACTTCCAAGGTCGGGCAGACCCAGCATCAAAGCGACTAGCACCAAGGCAACCACGCCTTCTCCCATGCCGAAGGAAGACACACTTCCAAGGTCGAGCAGACCCAGCCACAAAGCGACTAGCACCAAGGCAACCATGCCTTCTCCCATGCCGAAGGAAAACACACTTCCGAGGTGCCAGACACCTGCCGAAGCTCCCAAATGCCAAACCTAATCTCCAGGACACGTGTCCCCACCACAACGGCTTGCACAAAGTCCCACATTGGAACTTTGTGCAAAGCTCCCACTTTCACTTCCCTATAAATAGGGAACAGTACCCAGGTAAAACCAAGAGACCATTCCCCTACTTTCACTGTTACTCTGCCAGAATTACTACCTGTAACTGACTTAGGCATCGGAGAGCCTTCGGCCGACACCACACCGGTGTCCGAAGCTTAACGGTTGCTTCTCCTCTTTTTACCTTCTGCAGGTCTTACCAATCCATTTCACCCAAGGGCTTCAGCCCTCTTCCCTGCTGAAGACCTAGTACCTCTAATCACTAAGTTGGACTCAAATAGTGGCCGAGCCATTTTGAGCATCAACAGTTTGGCGCCGACTGTGGGAATTCGACACTTGAATCCCTTCTTTCTCTATCAGCCCAGCTGGCTCCTTCACCCCTCAGGCCCCGTCGCCTCTTCTTCACCCCACATTCTGCTATGCCGACCGAGGATAGCCGCGATACCCAGCACCAGACCCCCCGAGAGGGTACTTCCCGAAGGAAATCTCCGGGAGACGCCTCTCTCCAGGCAGAAGTGGAGCGCCTCCGTGATAGTATGACTAAGATGTCGGAGAAGTACGAGCATCTTCATACCCGGAATGCTGAGCTAGAGCATGACTTTCGTGTTCTAAAGCGG
>NC_047650.1:17979845-18098002 GCF_902201215.1 Prunus dulcis | reverse complement strand
CCTTTATAGCAGTTGCTTTAGCCAGGAATGTCATATATGACCTTTAAAGTTGTTGGCTTTGAATGTTGAGTTTGGAAAATATGTGTAATTCTATAATCTACTGTGTTGATGTTATCAATGTATGATTTCTTTGTTTTCCTTGTAATCTCTTCTTAATTAGTTTTATCTTATTTTATATAGACTGATGACATTCTTCCGAGCTTGGAAGATCAGGGAGTGCATCAACTGTATCCAAAAGGCCCAAACATTGGTATGCCTCCCTCTGTTCTAGTTTTAATTATTTGTATTGTCATGTGAAATTACTGCTCTTGAAATTTCTGATTGATTGCCATAGTTTTCTAGGTTATGGCGTATATCCAATCCATACTAGAAAATGTTGTCATGCATGATAAATCCGACATTACGACTAAAATATGATCCCTTAATGAGCCTTCTTTAGTGCAATACAGATGTCCTCTCTAGAAAGGAGAAGAGTGTTAGGGGGTATGTATCATCTGGTTTGCAGAGCATGATTTTATTG
The DNA here is from genome assembly GCF_902201215.1 of Prunus dulcis. NCBI lineage: Eukaryota > Viridiplantae > Streptophyta > Magnoliopsida > Rosales > Rosaceae > Prunus > Prunus dulcis. Next base: position 18,097,482 of record NC_047650.1, on the reverse strand, counting down.
ATAATAACTAACAAGAAACAAATAAGAACTGCCTGTGCACATGCGTGTATGTTTGTTTATTCTAGTGTCTATATATATATATATATATATATTGTGCATATGCATGTGTTTGTTTTTCGCCTTTAAAATGTTTTATGCTTCCCTGACAAAAATTGTGATCCTTCTTAGATTTTAAGAAGGAACTGAGGTCACTTAACAGAGAATTGCAGCTGCACATTTTGGAGCTGGCTGATATTCTTGTAGAGAGACCATCACAATACGCGAGGAGAGTGGAAGATATCTTATCTTCAAGAACTTGCATCATCTTCTCAACTCATTGCGTCCCCATCAAGTAAGATAGTTTTGGGTCTTAGAATGCACTGTATTGGTTTGTGTTTTGAGGTACTTTATTTTGTAATGTATTTTATCAAACAGGCTAGGGTAACGTTAATTCACATTCTAGAACTTCAGATACAACGTCGTAAACAAGCTGTGGAGGATATAAAAAGGTATGCTTTCAACAATTACTGGAAATATTTGTGGTCTGAGGCTGAAATGTTTTGCTTTGTTTTCCAAAACAGTTGAAAGAAAATTTCTTTGTCCTTCGATCATTGAAATGAATCGCTTATATAGCATTTTATTTAGAGTAAAAGTACTTGAATCTACTAGGCTATTCTTTTGGTGCATTGTAGAAGTTGTTGTAGAAAACTCCCCTGTTCTTGTATGTGAGGCATCGAAATGTTGATTTTTAGTTTCTTTCAACCTTGAATTATGAGGTTAAAAGTAAACTGCGGTGTGTGCATGGTCAGTGTAAGAGTTCGAAGATGCATATAAATTCCTTAAATCTACTGGTATTGTGACTGTGTAATCAATCTGCCATGTGGATTGGATGTTACATAATTGCTTGTGACTATTTGCTTCACTTTCTTGTTTAGGAGGAGAGAAGAAGCACGAAGACTTCTCAAGGAGTCTATTGGAACGTTGGAGGACACCGACGCATCTTTTGTGCTAAAGTAAGGGCGTGTGCTCATGTTCGTTCTGCCACCGATTGAAGCCTCTTGGAGAGTTGCATCTCAATACCTTCATCATGCTTCATGTATTAGAAAAATTATAGGTTCAATTGTCATTGTCATCAGAGTAAAAGCAATTTGATAGCGTGCATGATAGTGTTCTCTCTTGCTCTGCTGCTATGAAATTCTTATTTACCGATTGGCAAAGAAGAAAACATAGTTTCGACAAAGTCAATAGATCATTACAAGAACCCTAGAATACACTAGCGGAACTAGGACAAAGGCTACAGTTGGCTGTAGCCTAGGGAGGTTTTGGGGTTAAACAAAAATCAAACCTATATATTTGCCTCATTTGAAATGCAAAGCAATAGGCTCTTTAAATTGTAGTCTGTAATGGATGTCGGATGTACTTAAAGATGTCGGATGTCCCCACTGATACTTAAAGATGTCGGATGTACCCCTCCAAACGAGCATGTCAGTTACCCTATTGCATGTGTATTGTACTAATATTGCCTTTGTATTGCATAGATATTGTATGCATATTGCCACCCTATTGCAAGTTTATTGTGCTACTATTGTTGTTGTATTGCTGCTATATAACTCTAATATTGCCTCTCTAGTGCATGTATATTGGCCACATATTGCCATTATATTGTATGTATATTGAGTACGGCTTATCAATGGGTTTACAATTTGATTCAAAAAGAAGACGAGGACGAGAACGAAACAACGTGCCTTTCAAAAACAGGCAATCAGATGCATAATAATTGCACCGTAAGACATTGTAAGAAATTATTTTTAAAAATAACGTACACAAAAAGGAAGGTATGAATAAATATGCAAATGCTTCGTGATGGGTTGAAGAAAAGGATGATTACATTTGGTGGTTTGATTATGTTTGGTGATACGATATGTTCTTCATCTTAATCTTCTTCATATATGTACTTGTTGTATTATTAATTCACACAAATTCATCTCGTAATCATCCAACTATTAAAGCTAAGTAAATGAAATGAAACAAAAGAAGAAGCCCAAAATAAACAGAAACAGCAATTTCTAGCACCCTTTTATCGCCTCTCTATCACTAGTGTATCACCAACCTATCACCAGTTTATTGCGTTTTAGGCAGAAACAAATTATGCACTTCCTCTGTTTTTTTTTTTTGACATATGTCCATTGTTTGACCTCCATTTTCCTGTAAGGAAAACAAAGAACACATGAATTTAATTTGGAATGGATAGATAGCTTTCCATTAAACCTTTTGACAAAAAAAAAAGTAAACAGCAGAGCTTCTCCTAGCAAGCAAAGGCAGGATTGAGGTGATGACCATTAGTTCAAACATTATGTGATCTAATAGGGATAACTAATTTTGGGAACAAGTAATGAATCTTCAAAACGATAAAGAACAACTAGTAAACTAATTTATGCATTTTAACTTTGCACGGGTCATAGCGCTGAACATGATATTTGGTAACCATCTCTATACTTAGGGGTCACAGTGCTCAACATGATATTTGGTAACCATCTCTATACTTTACAGTTATGAAATTGACATGTACATTTCTTTTCCCCAAACCAAAGGTTTTTAAAAATTCCACAAAGTTTATGTATAATACTTGACTGTATGCAAACTCAAAGAATTCGATTAATGTATGAATAACAAATAATTCTTCATATATGCAAAAATCAACCACATGACTCGAAATTAGAAATTCTCACTGCACACAAATCCACCATTACTACATACAAATAAACATCCACAATTCCATAAGGCAAAAGGCAAGTTCTAAGGGATACACAAGGAAAGAAAGAAAAAAATATTTCCAAGAACAGCCAATGAGAAATAATGTTACAGACCAAAAGCAAACAAGGCAAAGTTAAACCACCATTCTTAAGACAAAAAGCACCAGACAATTTCTATTTATTGAATCAGCTCACAGAAAATGGTCGATGTGTATCACTTCAGGTCTCTCTTTGTCTAGATCAATTCATTAATTTGCCATTGCACTTCTGATATCTAGGAAAATCCATTGGCTCAAAAGACACCATCAGCTTCAACTCTGAAATTATGCATGGTTGACTACACAAGTTGTTTTGACCTCCAAACATGGGAAAAATTCTCAAGCCTGCAAGTACGCATAAAACATCTCAAGAATGGAATGATAAACAAACTCTGCGAAAAATAAAATAAAATACTACATGTAAAAAAAAAAAACAAAAAGATAATTAAACTGAACACAATAACTTACAGCAACATTTAGTAATCTAATTCATGGATACAAAGAAAAAATTGACTTGATTTGCTTTCTCTTATGAGCTTTAGTATTATTAAACTGCAGCATCCTATTAAGTGCCTACAAGAATCGTAAGATATTTTCTGAAACCCCATATTTTTAGAATAAATAAAGAGAAAACAACATCAGCAAAATTGTTAAAACATTAGTCAAATTGTTGAGAATATAAAATCTCACATCCACTATTCTAAGCCTTGCATTTCAATATATAAAATTATGAACCTCTTCAGCCATTATCACCATAGTACTAGACTTCGCTGACAAATAATGCATAACAAGTGGATGTCGCAACAAGTGGATGTCTCATCAAATAGAACTTTGTAGCTAAAGGAATAATTAATTACATGATACATATGCAATAAACAAAGGAGCTGGAAATTAAATGAAACCAGGATGGGCAAATCTATTTCTTCAATCACAGAAGCATTTAATGGGTAAATTGAACAAACAACATATAGGTTCATGGGCTGAGGTAGAATTTCTTCATTCATCGTTAGCCACCTTAGTCCTTAAGAAGAAGAAATACATTAATCCCTAACCCTCCTCTTCCTCAAATTTCTTTCCTTCCATGCCTTGAATTCTATCCCTATTCATGCACCCATGACATGATCAGTCAAAGAGCAGTATCAACAAGCTACAAAAACAAGTCTCCTCATGACCCATTCGAACCATGCTCAAATGACACCCAAAAACAGAGTGATGTTAAAACACTTCCTTCTGAGCCACAAAACATGACGAAGAAGTAACCAGGCTAGATCACAGGCAAAAAGTACTTCATAATGAGAGCAGCAGAGTCACTGCTCTGTCGAAGAACTCTGTACTAGAAAACCATCATATGATGACAGTCAAAGTGAGGATTTGCAAGGTTTGTCATGTCATGCAATAATACCAGTCCATCGAACACATCTACCTAGTGAATAAAAAAAATATACATTCCAACCTTAAATATGAATGGAATTGATTTCGTTTAGATTTGAAACTCTGCACCATCTTACAAAGTAAACAACCTATATTTTCACATAAGAGGACTAGTAAACATCTAACAAAATTTAAGACCCTGTTGCACCACATATGCACTTGTTTATTTGAATTGAACCTAGAAAGAAACCTCACCCATAATTTTTTAGCAACACCTATAAATGACACATACAATTTTCCTTCTTTAGATGGAAAAAAAAACAACAGGAAACACAGACTTCAATTGCAAAAATCACAAAAACCATTAAAACCATAATGAAACGAGAATAAAATCATAATAAAGTAGCAATACAACAGCACTAAAATGCCAATACACAACCACTAAATTGGCAATACGATAGCAAAAAACAGAACTAAAACATCAATAAAACATCAATAACAACAACAAAACGACAGCAAAATAACAGAATTCCAAATCAAACGCAAGAATCAATCCACAAAGAATAAACCCATTCAATGTTTCAAATACGGAATCATCAGAATCAGACAATTTCAAAGGAACCCCTCAACCCTAAACCAATTTCAGACAAACCCCTAAACCCTAAACCAATTTCAGAGAAACCCCTAATCCAATTTCAGAGATACTCCTAAACCCTAAACCAATTTGAAGAAACCCCTAAACCAATTTCATAGAAACCCATAAACCCTAAACCAACTTCAGAGAAACCCATAAACCAATTCAAATTGACGATGAACAGTACCTTTTGCAGGTGAACGATGGAAGAGGAAGACCACTGCTTCATAGAGAGAGAGAGAGAGAGAGAGAGAGAGAGAGAGAGAGAGAGAGAGAGAGAGTTGTGCAAGAGAGCCCCTAGAGCTTCCCACGACAGTAAAAGAGAGAAGAAAGTGTGAGAGCTGATCGAACAGAGAGTGAGACCTGAGCAATAAAGACAGAGAGAGCTGAGTGACAAAGAGAGAACAAAATTTTAGCAAAAGTGATGTGTGCAATAAGTGGACAATAAATATATATTTATAGGTGATAGTTGCAAAATTTTTGGGAAGATGTGGTATTTTCAGTTAAAATTATAAAAATGATGGCATTTAGAGCTATTTCCCTTAATGTTTTGGGTCATTCTTAATATGGGCTCTAGGGTATCAATTTCATCAATTTACACCCCCCAATGTTTTCAAATCTGACCAATTTGAGCCTTCCATTAAGTTGACCATTGATCAGACGTTAAATGATGACATTTCTATTGTGGGACCCAGTAACCAATTCCTAAAAAAGATTTATATAAAATGATAAAATAACATTTTTTTTAAAGCTTTAATGACCTCTTCTAGCTCCATTCTACGCAGAGACAAAAGCTACTCTGCTCCTCCATCAGGTTTCAATTTCAAAGCTTTTATGCCCATAAAAGCAACCCAACAAACCAAATCTCAATATTATGAGCTCACGATAACAATTATGAGTCATATGTAGGTGGAAATTCATGGAACTCAAAACCTTCCATAGAACCCAAATGGTTCCTCAACAAAGATACAAAATCTACCATTTTGGTAATTCTCTTAAAAGTTGTTATTTGATGAACAAAGAAACTAAATCAAAGACTCAACTGGGTCTTGCCTAAGTGCTCTTACACCCCTTGAATAGCTAGCGAGCTCAACAAACCTCGAATCCGAGGCCGAGAGAAACCTCCTAATGCCAGCTAGAGAAATAACCACATTGAGATCTTCGACCTTGACATCAGGCACAAATGGACATGAGGCTGGTGCCGGTAAGTTCCTTCTTGTTGATGACCTTGACGGCGACACTCTGGCCGTTACACACACTGGTGTGACCGATGAGCTTTCCCAATTCGTATATCCCGAACAGGGCATTGTCGGGGACCCACGGAGCAGGCGACTGCTGCTGCTGTTCGATCTCTATCATCCTGGTTTTGATTGGTTGAGAGAGAGAGAGAGAGAGAGAGAGAGTGATTTTTGTCGTCGGAGGAAGATGGGAGTTGAGGTCTAGGGCTAGGTTGTTGGCCATGGAAGTGGCTAAGGTCTAGGTTTTATTTAAGCTTTTTCATTTAAAAATGTTATTTTATTATTTTATATAATATTTTTTAAGGAATTGGTTAGTGGATGAGTCCCATAGTGGACATATCATCAGTTAACATATGACCATATTGAAGTGTAAATTGATGAAATTGAAACTCGAGGGCCCATATTGAAGTTATCCCTAAAAAATTTCTAATTTAATATTTTGCAACGCTTGCAACTTATCGGATGTTTGTGCACAACTATGTCGCAAGAAAGATTAAACAAACTAGCTTTGATTACAATTGAAAGTAAACTTCTAGAAAAAAAAACTTGATTATGAACATTTGATTGATGATTTCTCTTCTAAAAATTCAAGAAGATCAATTTTCAAACATTAGTATTGTACTGGCTATGTTTTTTTTCTTTTGGGGTAAAAGCTCTTGTAATAGTTCTAATTCTTCAAATAAGACAGCAAATACAATGTGAATGATTTTTGGATAATTAGGTATGTTTTTGTTGTTGCTTTTGTGTTTAATGCAATATAATCTAATTTGTTAATGACATTTGTGTGCAACTACTCTTTAATTTGTGATTGCCAATTTTTTTTTTCCTATTAAACATAGATTGCTTATTGGAGGCAACAAGGGACCTTATAGGGGCACAAGGAGCACATTTTTGTACCAACAAAACTAATATTTAACTTTATCAAATGGAAACATTTAAATTTTTATGAATTTGATTTCTGAACTGTAACTACCCCTCTTGGATGGCCCCTGACTGGGACCACCCATATCAAACTATCGCCTACAGGAATCACCCCGTGCTTGGACCATCGTCTGGCTGCACTCGACCAATGAGGCAAACATCACCAAATCTGCAAAGGTAGTCAGCCGTTGACTAATCACAATGTCTCAGATAGAAGTCTTCAACCCTCTTGTTAACAGTTGACACTTCTTCCTTTCATCATCTACCAGTGAAACACAATATTTAAACAACTTATTGAACTTCTTTTCGCACTCCAACACGGTCATCATCCCATGTTCCAATTGCAAGAATTTCATTCTTCATATTCTGGTATACTTGTGGATAGTATTGGCTATCAAACGCTGCTCTGAACACTGGCCATATGATGACTGATGGTCCTGATATCTCCTCTTGATTGCTTCCTACCAGTGTCTAGCATTTCTGACCAAAAAGAAAGCAGCCAGGGTCACTCTGCAATCGTGTGGAACAGCCATCACTTCCATGATCCGCTCTATCCTCTTTATCCACTCCTCGGCTACTACAAGGTCACAATCACCATTAAAATCGGTGGCCACAATCCTCTTAGCCTGGTCGGCATAACTCAGGGAGGGATCTCTAGGTTGCCCAGTCCTGGATAGAGCCTGGGTCAACATCTCTATAGTATGCTGGAAGTTGGGATCTCCTGGGAATGTGGTCATCGCTGATGTGGCCCATGATGGGCCTCCATCAATTAGCTTCTCCATCGGTCCAGGTACCGGTGCAAGAATATGGAATTCCTCTTGTTCAGTCTGGGATCCTGTCCCCGAAGTCGGGACGACTGTCTTGTCCCTCTTCAAGTACCACCACACTTAGGGCCTATGATTCTGTCACAAGAAACAAAAACTCATTAAAACTGAAATGCACACAAAGTGCGGAGTCTACAGGAAATTAAACCTAATGCTCTAATACCAAGTTGACAGGACCCGACCCAAATTCCACTTTGGAACCCGAGACGAACCATGTACGTGTCCCACATTTGGCTGGTGTCGAGCACATATGACCTAATTGCCCTTCTATTCAAAGTTCGATAAAATATCAAGCTTGACTCCTACCGAATATTTGGTAGAGTCTCCCCTGTAATTTGATCATTTCCCAAATTTTACACCTGTGAAACAAGCATATATATACAATCCAACTGCTAGCATGCGTATATATATACATTCTAACAGTTAACTCTAAGTCCAAGTTATCAGAGCAACCACTAAGAAATTCCAAAAGAAGTCAACTCATTCACAGAAGAGCCCTACATCATAATGGGGAAGTGCGGGAAGTGGGAACGGTCTTGTGGTGGATCATTGTGCACGCCTACTGCCTGGGGGCACAAAACATTGAAAATTTTGAGTGGACCAAAAACAAAGTTTTAGAAAATTGTACAAGAACATACTAACCCCACTATAAAAATAGTTATAAAAACTTAATCAAGTTTTTCAGCTATACTCATACGAAAATCATGTATTCATATTTATACATATATTACCATTCTCGAACTTATACAAAACTTAATCCTGCTGAAAAACATTGAAGGTATAGTTCATCCTACCACCTAGGTAGACCTATTTATTTCCATCAATTTCCTTTATTACTATCAATTCCTCTTGTCACCGTGGTGACACACCCTCGCAGGACTCAGGAGACACTCGGTTAGCCTAATCTACCCTCCTCGCAAGACTCAAGGGACACTAAGCCCATCTGATTTCTAAAACCCTTATTTCCACTATTCCTTAAGTACTCTCGACTCGATAGCAAATAAATAAAATACTTAATCTTAGCTACACATGCTAGAAAGCCCTCGATCTATTGCATACTTATTCAAGATCAAATAATGAATTTAAATTGCATAAAATTATTTATGACAGCAAAGGTCCACTCACTCCTGGCCCAAGCTAGCTGGACCTCTTAAAGGTCCTTCCTGCGGGTCAGTCTGGGCCCGTGTGCCTGATTAAACCATCATAAATATTTAATTAATAAAGTTGCTCAGTATAAGTATTGAATTAAAACCCTGACCCCCGGCTCTTAGAAGTGCGTGCACTAACTTTAAAGTCATTCCTATGCCCACATAAGCTTCTCTCAAGTATAGAATGGTCTAGAGAAGATCCGAGACTCCGATTTATGATCCGTCGACTCCTATATGATAATGTAATTATCTAGATCAACCTATTTGAAAATGACTATAATCCAACGGCTCAAACGTATCGAACCCGGAAATCGCACAATAGGTGAGATCCATTCGGGGTTCAAACGTTATCCAATTTGAAATTTGCGAGTACCTACGCGCTCGTGAGGACCAAGAGATCATTCTAGGACTGATTGTGGTCCCCACCATGATGCCCAAGCGCCACCACAAGCGCTGGCAGCGTGTGGGTGGCTCGATAAATTTCTGGTGGACGGAAAAACTCCAAACCGCCAGCCCAAACTCCTTCTCTATGTGTAAAACCCTATTTGAAACCACTTTTGTTCTTAGACCTACCCAAAAACTGATCAGAAGTGGCAAGAATTGCGATCCCAAAACGAGCTGAACCCTAACTCGAAAATCGAACTATCTATGCTTCGAATAGATGAAAACCTACCCAACCATAAGCTAGAGTATGAAAAATAGCTAGAAATCCATACCTCAATCAATCGATTTGGCTGCCGAAAGAGAGAGATCGAGAGATTTGAAATTCTGAGAAAAATCCGATCAAAACCTTCGGTTTTCGGTGGCTATGGCGTCCACGGGATGGGGGAAGGCGTCAGCTGTGATGATGGGAGTTGGGCGGTGCGGTTGGGTTCAGTTCGGTGGGGTGTGACGGTGGCTGGGTGATTATGGAGGTTTGGAGCGGTCGAACGAAAAGCAGGGAAGGAGGGAAGACACGGGGAGAGCGAGAGAGAATGAAAGAGAGAGAGAAGGTTTTTCTAAAAATCTGACTCGGCAATTTACCAATTTGCCCCTCAACTTAATTTGATCGTACTTTCTTCGTTATAACCCCGACTCGAGCCCACTACGTGTCTATGGACTCATTTCGTCGCGCCCTACGCAACGATGCAAACTAAATTTTCAAATTTCTTCCCAGTCAAAAAGTCAACTTTTTCTTTACTAATTTATTCTAGGGGCAAAATTGTTTGTCTCTCTAATAAATTAATAATTAAATATTATTTAAGGACCGGGTTATTACAGGTGAGGTGTCATTTGGCAATTGAGTTGTTGCCTAGCGATTGAAGAGGTGTCATTCGGCAATTGATGGGTGCTGTTAGTGAGATGTATCGCCCAAGCAGTGTCGTTCGGTAGTGTCATAGGTACTATTTGGAGGCGTTGCCAAAGAGCTACCATTCGGTGGGTGCTATTAGTGTCGTACTAAAGAGGTGTCTACATAAGGTGTCGTTCCACAGGTGTCCTAAGCGTTGTATGTCCATGGATGCCATTCAGTAGTGGAATTAGGGCCGAATCGGAGGCACAGTCCACAAGGTGCCATTCGGAAACGCATGGGTATCATTAGTTATGTTTATACCGTATATTAACGACCAATGACCACCTGACACGTGGACGGAGTCAACACTTAACACTGCAGGCCCTTCGGCAAGAATCCTACCGAATCCTATACATCTTGATGCTTCTTACTCTGGGACACGTGTCATGCTCACGACCAGCTCCTACAGTCCCACATCGGAAATATGAGCATAATGCACGCCTCCCAAGGCCTATATAAGGAGACCCCTATTCCCAAAAGAGAGGGACAGAACCATCAACGGTACGCTATCGCTTGATCTGTAATCTGACATTTACTAAATCCGTACTTAGTTAAGCATCGGAGAGCCTTCGGCCGGTACTGCACCGGTACCCCAAGGTCTTACCGAACGTTCCCTTTTGCAGGAACTTGATCTTCCGAAGGCTAACTCCCTTCCGAAGACACAATATCACTAAGTTGGGCGAACCACGTGTCAAACCACTTTTTCGCATCAACAGTTTGGCACCGTCTGTGGGAAACGAAAAACAATTAACCCACTATCCCCTAAACACATGGGGACCACTTCAATACCCACTTTTCTATCGGAGGACGGGGCACCGTTCGGAAGGCAAGCTGGGGCTAGCCCAGCGCTACCCCCATGCACTCCCTACGGAAACGCCCCATCAACCCAAACAGCCGCCGAGGCCGAGCTAGTAGCCCAAATCGCATCTCTGCGAAAGGACATGGCTAGGCTTCAGGAGCACAACCACCACCTTTCGTCCAAAGTGGACGAAACCCAACGGCAGCTGCACCAGCAGCACCGCAGAACATCCAGACGACTCACTCTTCCGAAAGCTTGGGAACCCCTCATAGGAGGAGGCACCGAAGGGCAGCAAGGGCAACGCCCGCGCCCTCCAAACAACTGGTGGTGCCGACACCTAGGGACCAACCGCACATACCGAAGAAGGTCTACTCTGATTGCCGACACCGGCTTAACGATCGGGAGGCAGAGAGACAGAGATCCCTGATCAGGATTAGCGCTCGACTACGGGAATCCCGGATGAACGCCGGGGAAGTAAGTCACCTATTCGGAAGGTCCAAGGATTGAACTCCACGGAGTCTGCATCCGAGTATATCCCTTCCGATGCGCAAACGTCCACCTACCGTTCGGTATCAACTCAATACTTGGGGGATAACTCCGTGAGCCCGCGAAGGCGCTTGGAAGACTATGATGCCGAAGGAATCCCAAGCCGAGACCCTGTTGTCCGACTCCTTTTTCAGAAGGTCCAAAAAATGGAAAACGACAAGGCTCGCTCCCAGGAACCCGAGTGGGGAAAGCTTCGGCCCGGGCCGTTCACGAGACGCATCCGTCGCTCTCGGCAGGATCGGGAAGTGCAGCCCTTGCGCATACCATTCTACACTGGTACCGAAGATCCTTTAACCCACCTTCATTCATTTCAGTCTGCCATCGGATGCAAGGGTCTGAGCGACGAGGGGCAGTGCCTGCTATTCCCGTCTTCACTTACCGAGGCAGCCCTGAATTGGTTCTACCGTCTGGAGCCGGAAACGGTGGATTCTTTTGACGAGCTGAAGCAAATTTTCCTCAATCACTTCATGATCCAAACGGACCGTCTTTACTCTGCCGATGATCTGTACACGATTCGGCAGAGAGAGGACGAGCCACTGAGAGAGTATGCGGCGCGTTTCAGTCACGAGTACTCAAGGTGTCCGGAAACAGATGATAGGGCAGCCTACGGCGCCTTCAAGAGTGGCCTTCGGTCCTCGCATTTTCGATACCTAGTACACAGCAGCAACTGGCGCACGTATGATGAGCTGATGAAGCAGGCGGCGGTGCACGCCAAGGCCGAGTACTTCAACTCAAAACCAAGCGCTTCGGCACGCCGAGAGGATGCCAAGCCAAGCGCTTATCCTGCGAAGGCGCCATCCTACGATAGGACCGACTCATATTCGGCGGGCCATAAGCGGAAAGACAACCGTGACGATCGGAGAGATCAGCCAAAGAAAGGGAAAGGTCGGTATGGTCGCAACGACAACCGAGGACCCCTGCCCAACCGTGACCACGGCAACGAGGTCTTCACCCTGCTGAATACCACGTATGAAACCGTTCTGATGAACGAACAGGAGGCCATACCGAAGCCGAATGTTAGAAGACCCAATCGGCAAGACAACCGGGAGACCGGTAAATTCTGCCGATACCATCAGCACAACAGCCACAACACGGAAGATTGTATAAGTTTGAGAAAGATTGTGGAGCGGCTGATCCGAGAGGGGAAACTGGACCAGTATATCGCCCGGCAGCCATCGGCGCCGGTGCCGAACCCCACTCGGCAGATAAACATGATCAGCACTATCAGCGGAGGACCTACCGTTGCGGGGATGAGCCACCGTTCGATGAAACAGTATGTGCGTGCCGCACAGTTTCCTCAGGTGCTCGGAATAGAGGTGAATCGGTTCCAGGAAACACCAAAAGTTCATTGGGAGCCGATCACATTTTGCCAAGAGGAAGAAGAGGGAATCCTCTATCCCCACGACGACCCAATGATCATCCGAGCTGAAATTGCCGATTACGATGTAGGGCGAGTGCTGATCGATACCGGGAGCTCCGTAAGCGTAATCTTTGCTGAAGCTTTCAGAGAGATGGGAATCAATGACAACCAAGTCGACCGGCAGTTGACACCTCTGTTAAGCTTCTCTGGAGACTTGGTGCAACCAATCGGTAGTGTCAGACTGCCAATTACATTTGGCACGGCACCGAGAAAAAGCAACAACGTACGATCAGTTCCTCATCGTCGACTGCCCGACGGCATACAACGTTATCGTTGGCCGGACGGCACTGACGAGGATCAAGGCGCATCTTTCGCCCCACATGCTGTTGATGAAGTTCCCAACCCCGAACGGCACGGGGGCAATCCGGGGAAATCAGTTGAGCGCGCGGACTTACTACGCTACGGCGCTCAGGGCAACCTCGTTCAAACTCCCCAACGAGACCATGACGGTGCAGGGTTTACCGAACGGTACTGGACCGGTTGACGACCCTAGAGATGAATCTCCCACCCCTCACACACAACCTGCCGAAGAATTGGAGACCATAACCTTGAGCGATGAGCAGCCCGATCGACAGGTTAGAATCGGCACTAGACTCACTGCGAACCTCCGAACGCAATTCATAGACTTCTTGCGGCATCATTCGGAAGTTTTCGCATGGTCTTACGAGGACATGCCCGGCATCGCCCCGGACGTGATTAGCCATAAACTCACCATCTCCTCCGCCTATAAGCCCGTAAGGCAGAAGCGCCGATCATACGATGCCGAACGGTATGAGGCGATACGCACGGAAGTCGAGAAACTTCAAACCATCGGTTTCATCCGGGAAGCAACGTATCCGGTATGGCTTGCCAACTCCGTCATGGTAAGAAAGTCCACGGGCGGGTGGCGAATGTGCCAAGACTATACCGATCTCAACAAGGCCTGCCCGAAGGATAGCTTTCCGTTGCCACGGATAGACCAGCTCGTGGATGCCACTGCCGGCCACGAACTGCTGAGCTTTATGGATGCCTACTCCGGCTATAACCAGATATTCATGCACCCCTCCCGACAGCGAACATACCGCATTCATAACGGACAAAGGGTTGTACTGTTATAATGTCATGCCGTTCGGTCTGAAGAACGCAGGGGCAACTTATCAAAGGCTCGTCAACAAAATCTTCGCCGGTTACATCGGCAACATCATGGAGGTTTATGTTGACGACATGTTGGTAAAAAGCAGAACTGCCGAAGATCACCTGCAGAACTTATCGATCATGTTCGGCATACTAAAAGACTACAGGATGAGGCTGAACCCGAAGAAATGCGCCGTCGGTGTATCTTCCGGGAAATTCCTCGGATTCATGATCAGTCAGAGGGGGATTGAGGCGAATCCCGAGAAAATAAAGGCAATCATCGATATGGAGAGGCCGAAGACGACGAAGGACATTCAAGAGCCTTACCGGACGCGTGGCCGCCCTGACCCGTTTCATATCGAAGGCTACCGATAAATGTGTACCGTTCTTCAAAGCCTTGAAAGGGGGCAAACGGGATATCACATGGACTGCCGAATGCGATAACGCATTTCAAGCCTTGAAGAACTACATGAGCAAAGCCCCCCTTTTGTCAAAACCGCTGCCTGGGGAAATTCTCTACCTCTACCTTTCGGTATCCGGAACTGCCGTCAGCTCGGTATTAATTCGGAAGCCAGAGAAGGCAGAATTACCAATTTTCTACGTTCAGCAAGGCACTCCAGAGCGCGGAACTTCGGTATCCACCATTAGAGCAGCTGGCTCTAGCCCTTGTTGTCTCGGCACGAAGACTTCGGCCATACTTCCAGGCACACGGGATCAAAGTCCTGACCAACCAACCCCTCCGGCAAGTCCTCCAGAAACCAGAAATTTCGGGCCGATTGATCAAATGGGCGATCGAACTCGGGGAATTCGACATACAGTTCGTTCCGAGGCCCGCGGAGAAGGGCCAGGCTGTTGCCGATTTTATCTCCGAGCTTACCCCAGCGACAGTACAACCGACATCTGAGGCAATTACCGAGACCATCTTGCCGGATCAACCAGGCGCCGAACGCCTCGACACATCAACTCCCGTCTGGGGTTTGCACGTCGATGGCTCGGCAAACCAGCAAGGATGCGGAGCGGGCTTGGTGCTGACAACACCGGACGGACTCAAAATTGAGTACGCCCTCCGATTCGACTTCCGGACATCCAACAATGAAGCGGAATACGAAGCCCTCTTGGCCGGCCTTCGGTTAGCCAAGAGCATGAATGCAAAGCAAATCCGAATTCACAGCGACTCCCAGCTCATTGTGAACCAGGTAACGGCAGACTTCGCCGCCAAGGATGCCTCCATGTACGCCTACCTTTCAACCGCCCATCAGCTACTCCGAAGTTTCCAAGCATACGAGATCAAACAGATCCCCAGAGGCGAAAACAGCCATGCCGATGCTTTGGCAAGACTCGCTTCGGCGATAAACGACAAAGTCGGAAGAAAGGTACCAGTGGAGATCCTTGCCCAACCGAGCACGGTAACCTCCGAAGCGTGTGCCGTACGGTATGAGGATACATGGATGTCTCCTATCTACTTCATACCTGACGAACGGCACCCTTCCTGAGGATAAAGCCCAGGCCCGGAAGCTGAGATACCGATCGGCAAGATACACTGTCATCAACGATGTGCTCTACAAGCGTGGCTACACCACCCCATATCTCAAATGTCTTACGGCAGAGCAGGGGGACTACGTCCTTCGGGAAATTCATAACGGTGTATGTGGCGATCATTCCGGGTCCCGATCTCTCGCCTACAAAGTCTTTCGGCAGGGATACTTTTGGCCAACCATGCATCAGGACGCCAATACACTGGTGAAGAAGTGTGACAAATGCCAGCGCTTCGGTAACATCCCACATATCCCTGCTGAACCTCTCACGCCGATCGTGAGTCCTTGGCCTTTCGCACAATGGGGACTGGACCTGATTGGCCCAATGCCGCAAGGCAAGGGGCAGGTAAAATATGCAGTGGTTGCCGTTGACTACTTCACCAAATGGGTAGAAGCCGAACCTCTTGCAACCATAACGGCAGCAAAGATTGAAGATTTCGTCTGGACTCACATTTGTTGCCGATTCGGTATCCCATATGCTATCATCACCGATAACGGCAGGCAATTCGATTCGGAACTCTTCAGACAATTTTGCACCCGTTTGAAAATCAACTTGTTTTTTGCATCACCAGCCCATCCCCAGTCGAACGGTCAGGTCGAAGCAATAAACAAAATAGTGAAGAAACTGCTGAAACGGCAGTTGGACAAGGCAAAAGGAGCCTGGCCGGAAAAGCTTCCCGAGGCACTGTGGGCCATTCGAACGTCTTACCGAACGTCCACTGGGGAAACCCCTTTTTCTATGGTCTTTGGATCGGAAGCAGTGGTACCCGTGGAAATCGGCGAACCTTCCTACCGAACGGAAGCCTTCGCACCGAAGGAGAACGAGGAGGCCATGTCTCTAAGCCTTGACCTACTCGAGGAGCACCGAGCACAGGCCAACCTTCGGAACGAAGCCTACAAACAGCGCGTGTCTCGGTATTACGACTCTAGGGTCCGACCCCGCTCTTTCCGAATCGGGGACTGGGTCATGCGCAAGGTATCGCTTGCAACGAAGGATACCACGGAAGGAACCCTCGGACCTTCCTGGGAAGGACCTTATGAAATCATCGGTATCCTTCGCTCGGGAACCTACCGACTAAGAGGCTCCAACGGCAAGGCCCTCGGCCATCCTTGGAACGTAGAACATCTCAAGTACTACTACAAGTGACCTAGCCTACGGCAGGTTGGAACTGTAATTACTCGATGTATTTGTTCTACTGGAATTAATGGAAAGCCCTCGGCACTATTTCTTTAGCCTCCCTCTAATTATCATTTTTGCCCACGGCAACTAAATGTTAACATCCTACGGCATTCTATACTAGCCTACGGCAATGAATGACCGATCCGATTTTTTTATCCTACAGATCCCTTCGGGACTTTAAACTCAAAACATCCAATAGCGTCCTTATTTGCCTACGGTAATAAGTGACCTTCAATCAGCAGTTAGCCTACGGCAACTAGCAGTTATAATTCGCGAAACTCGATTCCAAACGATCTACGGGCAATTAGCCCACGGCAATTAGCAATTATAACGCACTCACACTTGGGTTAAAATTCGAAATTTGGACGAATGCCTGTTGAATTAAAAAGCTCAAATTTCAATTAAAAGATGCCCTCGGCATCAAGGTTTCCAGAACAAACAGGAATAAAAACTAAACTATTACATAGATAAGAATGCCCTCAGGCAGCAGCTTCGTCTTCAGCGGCCTCGGGCCTCAGCATTCGCCTCGGCAGCGTCTTCCCCCTCATATTCTTCAACCATTTCCTCCGTCAGCCCTTCCGGTAGAGGGGGAGGATCGGCAATGAAATTGAGGTTCAGCTTCTTCCCGGGGTTATACCGTTTGAACCGGTACAACAAGTCCGCCATCTCTAAGCCCACCTCCTTGTCCAGAAGGATAGAGAACTCGGTCGACGAACGGTACCCCTGGACAGCCGACTGAACCGCAGCATCGATCTCCGCGGCCTTAGCCCGTTCCGATTCCTCCAGGGCCGCCTGCGCCGCAGCTTTCGCCCGCTCCGCCTCCTCCAAAGCAGCCTGCACCCTGTCTTTGGAAGCCTCGGCATCCTTTGTCGCTTCCAACGCTGCCTCCAGGAGCACCTTCATCTCCTCCACCTGCCGTTCGGCAGAGTCTTTCTCCTTGACCAAGAGGGCGTGCTCCTGAAGCGCTTTTCCTGCCTCGGCAACCTTGGACCTGCCTTCCTCATACGCCTTCTTGGCGCGCTCGGCAGCAGTGGTGGCCCGCTTGACGCAGAGCCACATGTCCATGGAGGCCTGCACAAAACAGGTCAGAAAAACAAAACAAAACAACAAAAAAAAAAGGAGAAAAAGAAAAAAGTCTTACCGCAGCCTGAAGCCGAAAGGCGCGTCCAGCCTCCTCCCGAAGGAACTTCTTCGGCAGTTCATCGATCTCCGGCAGCTCCATCTGAGAGCCGAGGATCATGTGGTTGATGAACTGGACGGTCTTCGCCGGGCAGGCGATGGTGACAGCCTCGGAAGGACCATCATCGTCCTCTGCCGCAAGGACGGCCCTGGGAATCTCCGGTCGGCGAGAGCGCTTGGGAACCGGCTCGGCCTCCAGATCGACCGTCTCCGGTCGCTTGCCGGCAGCCTTAGAGGTGGCAGCCTCGGGATCACGTTGCCTCGAGACGGCCTCGGTATTAAGCTCCCGAAGGCGATCAGCCAGGGTCTGGTCCTCCGGATCCGGCACCGATTGCCGAACGGCAGCTGCCTCGGGCTGTTTTCTTTTCCTCTTGCTCTCGAGGCCCATCATGAGGCGCCTCTTAGAAGACTCGTTCATCCTCTTGGCCTCGGCAGCCTGCCTTGCATCCGTCACTGATCGAAGACAACCTGTTAGTCGGCATGCACACAAAAAAAGAGAGGAGAACAACGGAAGTAAAAGCAAGTAAACTTACTCTCGGCAGGGTTGGCGAGCCCGGCTTTGACTAGGTTGCTGGTGAAGAGAAAGCAAGGATACACCTGCTCGGCAGCAGGGACTCTCAGCCTCACCCTGTCGATCTGCCGAATCTCGCTTTGTGCAGGAGTCGGCTGCTTGAGTTTGCCTGTCAGATGAAGAAAAATCAGTAAAACACAATGGGTAATAGAAGCCAGCATACCGATCGGTAGCTCGAAAACCTACCGGCAGTCTGGAAAGTCGTGGGGACTCGGAAGTTGGGGGGCGTTCCCGATGGCGACTCCCAATTGCCGGAAAGCAACCCCCGCCGATTCCTCCACGACTTCTGGGAAGTCGGAACCGAGCTAACAAAATGCCCCCGCTCGGCAGCCTTCAGGCAGTTTGCCTGAACCCAGCCGCCGTGATCGGCGCTCTTGGATTTGGTGACGCTATACAAGAATGAGAATTGCTCGTAGGAAGGCTCCCCCTCCCCGGCAATCCCGAACGCTGTAATCACCCCCATCAGGGCCACCCAGAAGTTAGGGTTGTACTGGCCCGGAGCATACCCTATCTGCGCTAAGATCCTCTGCACAGCAGGTTGCAACGGCAACCGAACCCCTTGCAGAAGGACGTCGGTGAAGAAGGTCACCTCGCCGTCCGCTGGATTGCTGAGGGACTCAACCGGGCTCGGAATCCTCATCCTTACCGAATCAGGTATGAGGTATTCGGCCCTGATTTTCTCCAACTCCCGTTCGGTGATCTTGTTGGGCTCTAGGTAATCGACCCTGAAGAGAACCCTCTGAGGAACACCCACCGGTACCCTAGGCGGCCCTCGGTGGACGATAGTCACCCTCGGTCGAGAGGGACCGGCGGTACCCTCACTGCGACCGGAGGTAGAAGCCACAGGTTGGGTATCAAACGGCCCGACGCGGGTACCGTCCTTATACACCGCGACCAAGGGTAGCGGTTGCCCCATCATAAGCCCCTTGCCGACGCCATGGACGGGAGCAGACTGCACCTCCTCACCGAATAACTCATCATCGGTGTCTTCTACGCCTTCGACGCCGAGGCTCACGGCCTCGCTGGACGTATCCCAACCCGAGGACAACTCCCCGTCGAAGGCGTTGGGCTCATTACGGAACGGTGACTCGCTATCGGACATCTACAAAACAGAGAAAGGGAAACTAAGGCTCGTACCATGCTACCCTACCGATACCTACATCACTACCTATGGCCCCTAGACTACCGAAGGAAATCCTAAGTTACGATCGGCAAGCCTACGCCATAAGGAGATATATTCAAATAAAAAGAGTGAGGATACCGACCGGTATCTTACCTTGGGTGTTGTTGGAAGCTTTGATTGCCGAGAACTCCTCAGAAAATCGCCTTGGTTGCCGTTAACGCTCCTCAGAAATCGCCTACGCAGAGCTCTCGCTTCAACTCTCAAATGCAAAGTGAGTTTTGCGCCTGGAGCAACCTCTATTTATAGGGAGATGGCTGCAACGGTACGCCTCGGGAAACCAAACGGCTCATAATTGCAGCCGTCAGACGTCACTTCGCCAGCCGCGTGTCGCTCAACGGGTGGCGATGTGGGCTGCACGCCGGGTACAGAAGACGAAGCGTCTCTGCACGCCCGGTGCAGAAGACGAAGCGTCTCCACGCGCCAGGCACGGGAAACGAGGCGTCTCTGCCCTCTCCCCTCTGAGCATCGGCGATCCATCGGGTCCCAGGGGAACCTCCCCCAAACGAACTTGCCGAACGGCAGGGCACCTGCGAACCCTCAGGGGAGAACCAAATTCCCTTCCGAAGAACCTTCGGAAGAGAACTTGGGGGACTACTGTTTATACCGTATATTAACGACCAATGACCACCTGACACGTGGACGGAGTCAACACTTAACACTGCAGGCCCTTCGGCAAGAATCCTACCGAATCCTATACATCTTGATGCTTCTTACTCTGGGACACGTGTCATGCTCACGACCAGCTCCTACAGTCCCACATCGGAAATATGAGCATAATGCACGCCTCCCAAGGCCTATATAAGGAGACCCCTATTCCCAAAAGAGAGGGACAGAACCATCAACGGTACGCTATCGCTTGATCTGTAATCTGACATTTACTAAATCCGTACTTACTTAAGCATCGGAGAGCTTTCGGCCGGTACCGCACCGGTACCCCAAGGTCTTACCGAACGTTCCCTTTTGCAGGAACTTGATCTTCCGAAGGCTAACTCCCTTCCGAAGACACAATATCACTAAGTTGGGCGAACCACGTGTCAAACCACTTTTTCGCATCAACAAGTTAGGTGCCTTAGGAGTTGTTGATTGGTTGGGGACTGCCGTAGGTGCTATCATTTGGAGCTTCCATAAGCACTGCCATAAGAGTTTTAAATTGGAGTTGTCGTAAGAGTTGTCGTAGGTTCTACGATTGGGGATGCTTAGATCTTGCCGTTCGGTAAGGTATGGGTGTCGTTAGGCAGTTGATGATTGGGCTGCAGATAGGAGCTGCCGTATGTTGTGCGAGCTGTTGATTGGAGTTCCTGGAGCAATCAAAAAGGAATAATGATTAAACCATGGGTATCGATCACGTCTCATGTTATCAATAATATAGTATACTGTTTAAATACTAGGAAAGGTTGTATGCCACTTATATTATAGAGGCTTCGGCATGTGATGCTCTAGGCTCCAAAAAGGAGAAAACTACTGCCATGCCTTTCAGAAATTTGGCTTGGCATTAGAGAGAGTTGTTCCTGTGCCGAACGGCAGTGTGTATCTTCTGCATGTAGCTCTAGTTGCAGGAGCCGGATGCTGATTGTAGGGGAGCCTAGGGGCACTGATTGTAGGGGTGCCCAGGGGCACTAAAGAAGTGGAGAATGACATAATCTTTTGTGTTGATTCCCATAGATGGCACCAATCTGTTTGTGCTCAAAACTGGATGACTAATAGTGGGCCTAAACTTAAAGATGTGATGTGTTGGATGATGGGTAAAGGTGAGGACCTTCAAAAAGTGTGAGAATTCGGTAGGCAAATAAACATGCATGGAGAATTCAGATATATGTGGTTCACCCTAATGAATGGGCTACGTCCACGAAGAATGATATTCTCATTATGATAATGTGTGTTTACATTGTACAAGGGTTTAGACCCAAAGAGAAGAGGAGGAAGGGTGAAGGCCGAAGGTAAAGGATCAGGTAGAAGACCAAGGATCCAAGGACCAGCAAATGGGCTCATGGGTTGGCCCATGAGGCCCAATGAGCAATATAGAACCCCAGGAGAGATCCGAGTCAAAAAGTCCCAGTCCTTTTGTTGGTGGTGAAAGGTCTCCTTTTATAAGTGAGGGGGAGTCCCCTCCTCTTGTGTTTTGTCGATGTGGGACTCCATTTCCTTTGCTTGGAAATGGCTTGGCAGTGCTTGGCCAGATATGATACAAACATCGCAAAAACTTTCATTTTCAATGTTAGTGGATGACAGTTTTAATCGACATATAAATTGTGATTTTAAAATGGAATTGAATATAAAAGTTTATTCTCAATGTTGTTATATCATGATTAAAGCAAAAACAAACTTCATTCATGTACTTGAAAGTATTGTTCAATACATTCACCAAACAAAAGCAATAATTATAGAATCTCTCAAGTGAAGTACCTAAACTAATAGAGTTCAAAATTGTATAGTAGTGAATAAGGTATCATATGGATATTTTGGCCCGATCTCGGGCTCGGGCCCAAGCACGGCACAAGCAAGACCCATTTCATTGTGGGCTTGGTAATTTCTTTTTTACACGAACTTGATCCTTTCTATTGAAGAAGCAAGCAATATCCAGAAATATTTTCTTCATTTTGCGCTTCAATGCATCAAAACTTATTTCAAGCACATTCATAATGTCTTTTTGAGGATCTTCATCAAGTCTATGAAATGCTTCTCACCATTTTGTTACGTTTTTCTCCCTCAAATATGAACTAATAACTACAAGAGCTAAAGGAACGTCACCATCATATTTTATATATATATATATATATATATTTTGGCTACCTCTTTATGATGTGGAGCATCGTTTTCCTTGAAGGCATTTCAATAGAACCGTTGATAATTTTCACTAACCTTCAACTTGTCAACCTCGTATATATTAGCTGCAAGTAGTCCACACGTCTCCAACTCATGCTTATCTCTAATTTCTATAATTACTCGACTTTCTGGACCTAACTAGGACTCGTCTGTTGAAGTCTTTATTTGATCTACTTTATCCACATTGTCTAGAATGATAAGCACATTTTAATTCCTTTGTGTATCACGTAATAATTGGATCCTCAATTATTTATTTGGATACCTTTATCGCAATACAAGAAGGCTGGAAATAGATATTTCTGTCCAATTTTTTTGACTGAATAAGCAAGTATTCTTGATATTATGGACGAAATTGAAAGAAATTTGATGGAGTTTGTAATGTGTCCTTGAATTGTAAGAATATCAAACTACAAGGGTAAAAGTAAAAGAATTGAAACTACAAGGATTAAAGTGAAAAAATTGACAAACTACAGAAACCAAAACTCACTTTTTACCCTTGAAAAATCACGATCATGTTTTCCAACTGGAGGTGGAGCATATTCTTGCGTTTGCTACTCTGGTTGCCACAGTATCTTAAACTTCGTAAGCCAGGCCAAGTGCCAACTGCCTCTCAAATAATGCAGAAAACTCCAAAACCTCAACCAACTAACTTTTTCCACGAACTCTTACAATTCCCACCTGTTGCTCTCACAGTCTCACTGGTTCATCATGACACCAAAAACAGAAGAAGGATTCATTTTCTCAAAAAACCCAAGATCAGGATCCTTTTTTTTTTTAAGTTTCCCATGGCCTGTGTTGAAATTTGACTTGTTTTTTCATTTGGTTATCCATTTTTTGTGAAAAATTCTTGATTATCACTCCAAAGTTTCAAAAGGACATGCTCTTTGCAATTCTCTAGTTCCACGGTGCATGCTGTAGTAGCTTAATCTAACTGTTTTCTGAGATGGGTTCCTTCACAAAGTTCATGGCATCTGCTATTATCTTCATAATTTTATCATTTTTTCTTGTTCCTACAAGAACCCAAGAAAAAGGATTCATATCTGTTGTCATATCCAGCAAGGGGCTTGAGTTTTCCAAGGACTTGCTAATAGAGCAGGCTGTTTCCTCTATAATCCCCCTTCAACTGCCTCAGATTGAAAAGTCTGTGAAAATCCCACTTGTTGGCCAAGTTCATGTTGTTCTATCCAATATCACAACTATAATGTTGATATTGCTTCTTCATATGTGGAGACTGGTGACTCAGGTATTGCTTTAATTGCTTCAGGAGCCACGGCAAATTTGAGTATGGATTGGTGGTATTCTTATAGCAGTTGGTTATTTGATATTTCAGATAATGGGGACGCCTCCATTCAGGTACATGGAGCAACTTAGAAAGGCTATTCTTTCTTCTTTATAAACTTTTTTGTTCCTTTTTATTTTGCTTTGATCTTGCTTTAATGGCATTTGAATTATGAACCAACACATAGGATTATGGTAGATGAGGCTGTTTTTATCCTCTTTTTTTCTGGAATTTGTAGTTCACTTCTAATTAGACTTTACATAGATTTTATGCAACCAATAGGCCTCTGATAAGTTGATAACCCTTTGGCTAGCCATTTTCTGTATTTTCTTTTTCTCTTGAGGACAGTGAGAAGTGACCAACGTGGAGTGGCATGAGCTGTCTTGTTTCCTTAGGAAGCCTCATGTTGGTTTCTTTTGTGGAGTTCCAATCAATACGTCCCATAATTTCATATCATAAGTCAATGTAACAGATTTGTAAGTAGAAAATGAAATTATGATACAGTTAAACAAAGTGCAGTTATAGTGAACTTTTTGTGGTCAAACTCTGTAATGTGCTGCAGTATGTTATGTGCGTTCCAAGATCATCGAGTCATGAGAAATTTCCATTGAGCTTGAATTGTTGAAAGGAAAGAGGTAGAGGATTGGAATGAATTAAACTAAGATACAATGTTCTTAGCAAACTTAATCTTATTTCTCCCCAATTTGTTTGATTTTACCTTGTTAAAAAGTGGTGCTTCTGAAAAAGGTTGAAGGTATGGAAGTGGGTGTTACCTTAGTTTTGAATGGCCAAGAAGGAACTCTTAAGCTGTCTGTTTTGGAATGCGGATGCTATGTGAAAGATATCTCCATTAAGTTAGATGGTGGAGCATCTTGGCTTTACCAAGGGTATGCAATCCTCTTAATCAACTTTGCTATGAGAAAGATATATGTGCCTCTTTGTTTCTGTCAAAGGTCGTTCCATACCCCCTCCCCTGTTCCCAATTTTTGTAGTTGGATCTGCATCTATATCAACCAAGGCCACTTAAGGTCCACCCATATGGTTTAAAATTCTTTTTCTGACCCCAAATATTGCAGTTGATCCTCTGACATTCTCTTTCAGGTTAGTGGATGCTTTTGAAGGTCAAATAGTTTCTGCAGTTGAAGACAATATTTCCAAGAAAATCAGAGAAGGAATAATGAAGCTTGACTCCTTACTGAAATCACTTCCAAAACAAATCGCACTGGATGACATTGCTGCTTTGAATGTTACATTTGTGGGCAATCCTGTATTGAGTAATTCTTCCATTGAATTTCAGATCAATGGTCTAATAATGGCTCCCAATGATGATTTTGCTTCCAGCCTATACAATAAGGGTTCACTAGATCATGTTCTCTTCAATGCTCCAGCTAAGATGGTTGAGATATCATTACATGAAAATGTCTTTAGCTCAGTGTCCTTAGTTTTCTTCAATGTAAGTTTATTCTTTTCACCTCTGTTTTTTTCTTCAGATAATACTAAACAATAATCATTCATTTATTCCTTTTTTGAAATTCGCTTCATTCTTCTTCCAATAAGGTTATCTATAGTTATCAAACTTCCGTGTACTGAAATCTTACTTCACCATTTCACAACGAACTGACCTGTGCCTGGCCGGATTTGTACCCTTGTAGCTCTATATTTTAGAGTTCAAGTACGTAGTGAAACTAAGATATTATTTTTCCCCTTGTATTCGTTTAGGAGAATTATATGCAATGGGTGATCAACAAAACACCAGACCAGTCCCTTTTGAATACTGCTGGATGGAAATACATTGTTCCTCAACTGTACAAGCAGTATCCCAATGAAGATATGGAGCTTAATATATCTGTATCTTCTCCACCAATAATGACAGCTGTTAACAATGGCATTAATATCACTGTTTACTCTGATGTGACAATTAGTGTCATGGATGCTGATGAAGTAATACCGGTTGCGTGTATATCATTGGTATGCTTCCTCGGAGTGATTGTATCCTCCCATTAGTTTCACGCACATTTATATCACCTTGTTCATTATGATTTTCCATGTGTTTTTTGTTGGTGCAGGAGAATCATGCTTCATGTTTTCCAGATATCTTGATAAATAAACTAGCTGGTACTATTAAATTGAATCATGTTACTGCATATTTGAAATGGAGCAAAATTGGTAACCTTCACATGCATCTTGTTCAGGTACATTCCTTTGTTTCATGAAATTATTGAAATGATTGTTTTAAGCTTCAAATGCACTTTACAGAGCTTTTTTCTTCTTCTTTTTTTTTCTTTTCTTTTTCTGTGTGACTTCACATAGCATTGTTAATATAGTTTTGTTAAAAGAGCCAGCCTGTCGATCATAGTTGAATATAAGCATTTCCTGTTATATCAAGTAGTGTAGAGACATGGTACAAGCTGCAGGTAAATTTTTGGACCTCTTGGTCTTAATTACTTGTTAATGAGCCCCAACTGTAAGTGCTCATGAACCCGTATCAACTTGTGGGGTAAACAAGATTTGATATGTTATGCAGAATATTTATAATTTTTTTTTTCCGTGACAAATTTATAAGTTGAATTATAGTACATAGTCTACAGACTAGAGCCTAGACAACATTACTTTCAAATGCATTTTTTATGTCAAAATATGTCCCGTGTATTTTTTATGACAATGTATGAAAATTTAATTTATCTTCTCTTCTACATTCTCCTCTTAATATAGAGCCATTGCTCCATTTGATATCAATACCATCAAGATTTTTCAACTGCAGGCTGTATTGTCAACAATTCTCAAAACTGTTGTGGTGCCATATGTGAATTTACACCTCTGGAAAGGACTACCTTTACGACTTCCTCATGGGTTTACACTACATAATTCTGAAATCTTCTCCATCAATTCAAGGCTTATGATATTCAGCGATGTTGCAATTGCAGAACAATCTCCAACATCAGTAAGCAGACCTTTAATTTCAATCAGATAGTATGTAAACTTTGTATACTAGTAGGTGTTTGTTTTTCTGTGTACATCATTTTAGAATAGTGATTAGGTGCATAGGATGTGTTGAATCTTACAGTCAAACTTAATTACTTCTCAAAATGTATATATTGACACGTAGAGATGAGGTTAAGCATAGGATGGTCATGATCGCACAGCACACTTGGATCCACAATGATAGGAAACCACCCAGATTTACAAGCCAAGACCGATAGATTCTAAACTACTACGGCTACTTGCTTCTGTTAGACGCTCGAAATGCTTCAAACACACGATATTACAACCAAGGAGACCATTTTGCATCAAGGCCCCGAATACGAACACCAACACAAACTACAACCACAGCAGTGGCAATGCTGAGGAGACTAGTCTGAGTAGATACCATGACTCACTTAAGCAACTGGACAAGCTCAACTTCATGAAAGCTGCAAAAATCCTCCTCACTGGTCGACCTTCCAAAAAGAAGTTGGGTATTGCTTTGCTTTGCATTTTCTGTTTCTTTCATTTGTTCTCTGTTGGTTTTGTTTTTGTTCTTAAATCTTGTAGGTTGTTTTTGGTTCTCATTGGCATTGTATGAAACAAATTTGTGCATGCATGTAGACACTAGACGCTTTGTAGCTGGGAGAATGTTAAAATGAAAATTTTATTGAAATTAGGAGCATGGTGGGTGTTTTAAGGTTTTAGTGAACGAGTGCTAACAAAGGTGGTGTTGAAATATTGAATTTGAAGCCAGTTGCTGAAGCACCTGTTGAGGGTGGTCTTGATTTCTCTGAAGTTGTTCAAGGATAGGAAAATGTTCAAGCAAATGTTTGTGTATGTGTAAAATTTAAGAAGGAATGCATTTTAGTCCACCCCAAATAAATCATTCTAATTTTTTGAGTCTGTAATTGTTAGAATTTCCTGTTTGGAGTTAAAAGGAAACAAATTTAATGATTAGGTCTTTGGTAATACATAAGTACTGGGAAAGGAACTTGATACACTGTCACTAGTTTTGCAGCAAGCCACTTAATTTTCTTCTCTTCTAGGCTAGAATGACCTTATTGGTGACTGCGTGCTCCAGATTATTTGCCAAATAAATCATTAGTGAACAAGATTATCTGTACTTTAAATGTGACTGGTATCTGAGACATGTTCTTACCTTTCTCCTTTTCATGGTTAGGCTCGATTTCCATTTGGTACAACTGTTCTTTGCTTGCATGCCTTCTTTGGGTGTCAATCATGTTTCATATTTGATTCTCATGGTTTCACACTACTAACTAAGAACTTATTTTGTGTAACAGCCGTTTATCTAGTGGCTCAATATCCTCGCTACGAAATCAGAAGAATGGAAGCGGTAACTGAACCAATATGATTTTGTGCTGATATCTTTAGTGCATATATATTAGTTGCTCTTTATTGGATTGTATGCCATTGTGTGTTTCTTCCATCATACCATCATACCATCATACCATCATACCATCATCTATCTTTTTCTCTTTTTCTCCATCTTTGCTCTAAATCTATGATACTTCTTTCATTGTTTGAATTCACCATTTACAATCCAAGGATACTCCTTAAGAATCTGTCTAGTTTTCTAAACATCCTTTTCAGAAACATGCTGCAATGAGTTTTTATTTATTTATTTATTTTTTACTGATTCACTCATCATTTGTTGATGGCATGCCTCGAAGTTACCTGAGTTAGAGATTTGGCAACGATAGTGTTGTGAAACCAAAAGTTTCACATATACTAGGTTAATGATTTGCGTATTACCAACTCTATGCTAAGACACAAACACACACACACATGTATAACCGTATATATATGCTATCTAAATATTGGATATTTAGAAGATCATAGTTTTTCCTTAAATTATTAAAAAAGTTAGGTTGAAAACTTTCTAAGTTCTAACTAACCATGTACAACTTCAACTTTTCTAATCATATGCTATCTAAATATATGGTGTTAAATTTGATAAGGGCATATTTGTAAATTGGCCAAGATATGTGTATCGCTAATGTTTATTTCTTTGTTAATCTTGAATCTGATGCTTGCTTTTTGGTTGCCTGTGGTTAAAAACTTTACTGGATTTCTTTTTATTTATTTTCCTCTCCTCACCGAAATCATCATCTTAGGAACTGGAGGAGAAAAAGAAGAAAGAAGAAAGAAGAAGCGAAAGCAAAAGAAAAAGAAATAGAACTAAATGCTGCTGAAGAAAAAGAAGTAGAATCTAATCCGGAACTTTTGGAGGTTAGAGTGAGACTACATAAACTTGAAGAAACTCTGAAGGAAATTGTGGTTGAATCAAAGAAGCAAATGAATAGTGGCCAAACAAAAGCGCATGAAGGAGGAAATGAGAAGAAAGTAACAGAAGCAAGTAGCCATAGTAATTTAGAATCTAGCAAGCCTGTTGAGAAATATTCCCTCATTAAACAGGATTCTGTAGAACCAAGACCAGCCCTCAGCAAAGAAAGGGCAGTAGGTCAGCAGCCGGTTCCTAATGCTAACTCGCAGGATCAGGAGGGCAAGACCCCAGCTTCTGAAGATGCTGAAAGATGAAGAGAAGTTCTTTCAGTTATTGTCTATAATTTTTGGTGTAGCATAGGCAAGAGGAAACACGTGGATGGAACAAATTGAATTTTAGTTTGGGAGTTTAATACGAACTCAATTGTCTTTTCTTCTTCACCCTTTTCTGCTTGCAACATGCAAGAAATACTTGTAGAGCTTTTTTCCCAGTCTTGATCACTGTGAGTATCTTGAAAGCAGACTTTTGTTGCAAGATATTGCGTGGCTGTTGGTCCTTGAGTGGTATCTGGAGCAGGAAATGCAACTTGCATTGGTCATTTTTGAAACAAATTGGCCTTCCGAAATGCAAGGATGTATCAACATCAAATTGCCGGTTCTACGTAAACTGGTTGATTTTTTTAACCATCTCCTAACTTAAACAGCCTCATTGTTGTTGAATTATATAGATTGGAATCATGTTGAAAGTTTGGTACTAGAGTTATAACTTCAGCAACAAGGCTGAACCTGAGTTTTGAAGCTATAAGCATTTATCACGGTTATAACTTGCTTTGAAATTTTTCGTTTTATTCTGTGACTTGCAGGCCTTCCTAAAAGGTTCACCTCTCACTCACACTTGATGTTTCAAGGGTTTCAAGGTTCATCTCAGTTTTAAGAAGCCAAAGCCTTTTCCGTTTTCGCACTTGATATTTTCGTTATTTTACCTGTCATGCATTTTGTGTAGTCCATCTGCTGCACGAAGACAGCAGGAGCCAACAAATCACAAGTCTTGAGAAGTAGAAGTGAAAATATTGACACTAGGTAATCTCAATGGACAGAAACACCAAGTTCAACAGGACATCAGACAGAAGTATACATAATTAATTTCAAATGATGGGTATTAATTTGAATGCCTATTAAATATTATTTATATTTGACATCCATTTACCTCTGAATATATTCATCCAATAAATGGAATATTCATTTCTGACCAAAATATGAATCGTTAATGGGACAGATTCAAATGAGTGGCAGAGATTAGAACTCCCTTGATTATGTACAAATTTTGAAGTAAGCAAATCTTATTCTTCAAATTGCCATATAAATTAATTAATCATAGTACAATTTGAAAGAGTGAAATGTGATTCTCCTAGAATATTTTCGTGGAAAATGTCTGGCGTACTGCATTCTTATAACACATTATGTACCACATCTCTAACAGAGGTAGGCCTCATTGTATTGGTGGGCACCACCTCTATTAGAGAGATGATATACAGTGCGGTATAAAAATATGATAAACTTAGCATGACCTTATTTTCATTGAAAGGGCCCATCGTTTAATGACCCAAAATAAAAGGAAAAAGAATTAGAAAGAACAGAGTTTCCAAATTAGAAAGAATTTTCTTTGTTAAATCCGAGAGGTTACATGAGGCGCACAGAGGGAGTGAGAGAGGAGGCAAGGAGATCGTAGGGTTTGGATTTGATTTTGATATGTGTTTATGAGTTTGGATTTATTTGTGGGTTTTATCGCAGGGAGAGAACGCGGAAGTGAGAGATTGAAAGTCCACCATCAACCGTCCGATTAAACCTAAAACAAACACACAATATTGAAAGTTCACCGTCCGATTCTATTGGACGGCTCTCTTTAAAAGCCATTTTCTCAAGGGTTTAAGCTGTTGAAGAACCTCTTGCACCGTTAGCTTGAGGTATAAATACAGGTCAGAAAACTGAACCGCGGCTCGGTGCCTGTCGATCTGCCTTTACCAAGAGAAGAAAGAGAAGCCTCTCCGCCATCAAAATGGTATCTTCAATTTCTCTTTCTCCCTGTGTTGCGTTGGTTAAAATGGTTATAAACATGTAGATGTACACACATTGATATATACACATAACTATGCACATACTGAAATTTAAGTGCTTGTTCTGGTAGTTTATGCGTGAATCGATCCATGTAGTGAAATGGGTTTTCTTCAATTTTTCTTGTTTGGGTTTTGTTGGACGGTGGCAAAGTTATTTTTGTTGAGATACGTTGGCACCTGGAATGAAGATTTAAGTGCTATTTGAGCATTCCCGTCTTGATCTATTTCTGTATGTGCATAGTTGACTGTGTTTTTGGAAAAAAATGAAGATACATAGATTTCTGAAAAGGCTTAGATGAGGTGCATTTTGGGTATGGGTTGATTGAAGCATAATCCAATAGTAATTATAAAAGAGGGGAGTCTTTAGTGTCTTTTTTGACTGCAAGTGTGAATGAAAATTCAAAGTTTAGGTAGAGAGAATGAAGGTAATGTTCAGAGGATGGTGGATGAGGTTAAGTGGAATATCTTTGAATAATTTAAAAATCTATATTTAGATAAATGAATGTTTTTTTGACAATTCCTTTTTTCAATTAAAATGATAATTCATAGTATTGTAATTTGGTTTAGTGGTTCTGTTCTTAGATTCCAATCCTTGTTTTCATGTCACTACTGCTTCTAACTTATCGCATTTTTTATATGGCTGGTTCCAACAGTTTTTTAAACTCTGGATTTAATTCTAGTAAGATTGTCTTGAACCCTCAAGCAAAATGTTATATAGAATTTCATTTTGTTGCCCATCATATCCTGATTACAGTACATCAGTGATGATATTATCAATCTTGGTGCATTCATATCCTGACTAAAGTCCTGTATTATGTTTTCTGGGGCCTTGTTACTTTTAATTTGATACCTTTTAGATCCTTTTGAAATATTCAGTTTTTATTCTGTTACATTTTGTTCAGGTTGGCTTCTATGGTTATGATTTTCCACGTTGTTTGCCGAGATTGGATCCTTTATTGTTTTATGTTTTCTTCTTTGGTGCTAAGATTTCCTGTTTGTTGTTTTCTCCACAGCCTAAGCAAATCCATGAGATTAAAGATTTCCTTCTCACTGCAAGAAGGAAAGACGCACGCTCGGTGAAAATTAAGAGGAGCAAGGATGCGGTGAAGTTCAAGGTCCGTTGCTCCAAGTACCTCTACACGCTTTGTGTTTTTGACACAGAGAAGGCTGACAAGTTGAAGCAGTCTCTTCCTCCAGGTAAATTGTTATGGAAACAGTATTATCTGTATAGAAGCAAGCAATAATGCTATTGCATGTCCTTAAAGTTATTAGGTTTTCTGTGTTAGTTTAAAGTAATTTAGGCCTCTAGATATCAACTGGGTTCTTCACAAACCTGTATGATATTTCCACGAAATTAATTGTGCAAATGCAGTTGCATGGGCTGTGAAAGTACGTTTGTGCAAGCATATAGTTCTCTAGATATGTTTTCAAGTCGCCCATTCTTTCTTTTCACTTGTCAGGATGCAAGTAATGTCATTTATTGTTGGGAGTTTTTTTTTATAACCTAGTTTGTTGTTAAATGACTTGGGCAACTTTGAATGTTTATGCTTACTTTATTTGATGTACTGACTTGGTTTTTTGTTCAATTTGTTGTGACTAATTAAAGGAATGAAAATTTTACTTTCATGTTTGCAGGTTTAAGTGTGCAAGACCTGTGAACTGGAATACCCTGATCTTATCAGATGGTTTCTGGGAGTTGAGATTTGGAAAACTTATCTTTTATCGTAGAAATGAAAATACTGTTGTAATGAATTGTAATTGCATGCTGCAATTGTTTGGTGGATAGTCTTTTTCAATTATGGCTATTTAGATTTGTTTCATCGCCATGCAATTACCAGTTTTGATGTGTGTTTCTACTGTTTGTTTAGTTTGATACGTTGATGCTGAAATTGATTTCATTGCCAAGCCTTAATTCATTGCCGTGCCAAATCACTTGAATATTGTATTTAAATGTAGTTTCATCTTAACCAATATCAAAACATGTTGCAAATGTTAATCAGTTGTTATGCGTATTGTGTTGTCTATTAGTTTTGTACTTATAGTGGCAGTGCTTGAGATTTGTTTAGATGTTTGGGTATGGAGAAAAACTTGTACATTACCGTCTAATAACATGATTGGTTGGGAATAGCAAAACAGTGTTATTTCCGTGCCATACAAGTTTTTTTTCTTTCCCAAATATGCTATTAGAAGTAAAAATTAATAAGGGTTTTCGACTGAAATGGTCCCTCAACTATTGTTCCATTTTGGCCCACCAACTAAAATTTTCTTTTCAGTAGTCCAACTCTCCATTTAGTATAAAATTGGTCTTACCGTCAATGTCTTGTCAATTTTGCCGTTGCATTGAGGGGTGAAATTGTCCATATGAACTAAAATATTAAGAAAGTATTGCCACCACTCACCAGCCACCACCACCACCACCACCACTCCAATCCCAACCGCACCTAATTCATACGGCCACACTCTCTCTGTTTCTCGTTGCGACCAAAAGCTTCTCAAGATACCCCGCGTCTCTCTCTTACCCCACCCCCAGGCTTAGCCCCGACACTCACAAAAGCCCACCTTACCAAGTAGCGGAGGTACATGGGGACCAGTGCAGTCATTGGCCCCCATTGAAATTTAATTATTATAAATAAAAAAAAAAGTACTAGTAATCAGCCCAATTTCCTCTAAGCTAAAAGTCCTTTACTACATGGGCCATATCCAGTAGCCAAAAGTAGTATTCAGCCAAAACTATATTACCACGTGAGCCCCACTAACCAGCCAAATTTCCTACAATCATACACTACCCATTCCCAAAAGGATTAGAATTATTATTATAATTATATATTGTTTTGTTGTATAAATCAATAAACCTAAGCCTTTTTCTCTTTTCTTGAATCAGAAACACGACCAAATCAGTTGCTTGTGAATTTTCTCAAATTTTAATTATATTACCATTTTTTCCCTTTGATTGATGGGTCTTTCAATTGCTTGAGTCTAAGTAATTCATTCTTTGCTTTTGATAAAGCAAAGTTGATGCAACTTGCCCAATTTTATCCAAGTGGTTTTTCTGAATATGACCTCAAATTACTTGAGGAACAACTTGAGAATTACATTTGGGACGTAAGCTCTAATAATGACTTCACAGAATTGAAAGGGATCACTAATCTTGCGCAAAAGATGGTTGAGACAGAAAAAGATCAAATCTACCCTTTAGTGTACTTGCTTCTAACACTAGCACTAATCCTACCTGTTGCCACCGCAAGTGTAGAGCGAGTATTTTCTGCTATGAATATTGTAAAGAATTGATTACGCAATCGAATGGGGGATTTATGGATGAATGATTACTTGGTTGCATATATTGAGAAAGACATTTTTAATAATATAGATGACGAGGCATTTTTAATAGTATAGATGACGAGGTTATTATGCAACGATTTCAAAATATGAAAACTCGTCGAGGGCAATTATGATTGTACAATATGATTTTTGATGTTTTGATGTCTTGTGAGTTCAAAGTTTTTATTATTTTTATTTTGTGAGAGGCTCCTAGACATATGAAATCCTAGCTTCGCTACAAGGGTGAAGGCTCTGCAACAATTAAGACAAGCACCACACATGTTAAATTCACAGATCCGGATTCTAAACTATAACCCAATTTGTATTTTCATCATTGAATTCTAATACTAAATCTAGTGGTTCTTAAATTTGAATTATGTCATTGAGATTGGAAATGAAATGTCAAAGTGACAATGGCACATGTAACGACCATCCTGTGATTTCAATTTTATTTAAATTTAAACATACTTTGACCATTATGTCTTTAGTATATGTATATTTAAAATTAGTGGACATTTTATTTCGAGACTAGTGGCGAGATTTTTCTTAGCATAATGATGTAGAGAGCATGTAGGCTCAAACAATTCCCAAATCGAAGTTGTAACAAATAAATGGAGCCATATGGGCATATTTTGAAATAATATGTTATATATTATATATACTGCCATTTTAAATAGAAGAACTACAATTATATATACAAAGAAAGCTTCAGATGAAAGATTTTCCAAATAAGTTTATTTGAGGGATACTATTGTAAGGTTAACTCTCATTGTGTTTCAATTATATGAATTGTCTATCTTTTAGATATTCTGTAGGGATCCCTCAGTAAAAAGGGACTAATTATATACATATATGTATGCATATTTAGGGAGTTTCATTTGAGGGGCACCCTTGGAGGACTTACTCTAAATTGTATTTCAATAATCCAAACTGTCAATTTTTCAAGTCTTCATTCATAGCTCATCCTTGAAGGACTTACGGAATAAGCTTCTTTGATGGATACATTATGGGACACACTCCATATTATGTTTCAATGATCTAAGCTAATATTTTTGAAGTCTTCATTCAAAGATCAACCTATAGAAAATATATATATATATATATATATATATTAGACAAACCATAAACTACTAAGATATTTTGTGATGAAATAAATAGATGAACACGGTGTTTCAAAAAATTGATATAATGACAACAATTTAATCATATGGTTAAACATTTTCCTATTTGGATTCCTTTTTTTTCTTCTTTTTTTTTTTTTTTTTGTAGAGATGATATTTCAAGAAATACCTAAAAAATTGTCAATTTAAATCATTGAAACACATTGCCAATTGAATCCTACAAATGTATCCCTCAAATAGTTGATTTTAAGCATCTTCAATTGGAACTCCCTCCAAGAGCTGAAAAATGACATAAATCCTTGGTAAGTTGGTATATGCTTGTTTACTTACAAGGAATAGGGAAAGTCAGAACTTAAAAATTTGGGAATAAGGAATTGGAATAAAATCGACTATACTCTACCTAGTTGATTCGATTTCTAGTTTTGAGGGTATTTGATTACGGATTTTACCTCTTTTTTATTTATTTCACAAATAAACGCATGAAAAATAAGGAACTGAAACCATTCCGATACCCATTATTGATAAATAAACATACCATTAAGGTCATAACAATGTTAGTGATATATGTACACATGTGCTTCACATATTAGCGTTTAAATACACATATCAACATTCTGATTCACTAAAGACATACACAAAAGAACAAATATGTAATCAGGCGACAAAAACAAAAGTCATTTTTAAATAGAAAAAAAAAAAACACATTCGGGAATATTATCCAGCACATGGGATTGCATTTGCATCCATGTGTTAAAATACATATATAAAAACATTCTGCTAGAGTAAACTAACACATTTAAACACAAGTTGGCGATCATGACACAAACAATGTGTGCAAGGGACAAGTGAAAAAAGAATTTGATTACATATAAACACAAAGAAGCTTGGAGAATAATACTATTATCCAGCACATACATGTGATCTTTGACTGAGTTACTGATGGGTGTTCGATCTGATATGACTATTATTTGCCCACTTGGTCTGTTGATGACCTTTATTTTTTTGTTCCATTTGCTGTCCATTTTTGCACCATTCATTAACTTTGATGAAGTTGATCTGGTTTAGTACTTTATAGAATTTATAGAATTAATATATATATATATATATATATTAATTTTAGGATTAGGGCAACTACAAGATTAATCTTCCTATGCTCAGTATGAAAATATTCATCGTTAATTATTATTTTTATATGATTAGGGTCTATAAATAGGCCAGAACCGTAGTTTAGTATTAACCCTAGTTTTTTTTATTTATACGTAGGTGATAATGGCATTGAAAACTCTATGCTCTCTCTTCACGTTCACTTTCCTCCTCAACCTCCTTTCTATCCTCTCTTTTGCAGCTTCATCATTAGAACCTCGCAACAAAAACTCATCAGCATTTGAATTCCTAGACCATCTTAAGGGCGTTCACAAGGGTGACCACATCCAAGGCATCCATGACCTCAAACTATACCTCGAAAAGTTTGGATACTTAAGCTATGCCCATGCAAAGCACGACCCTCATGCCGATGATGACGATTTCGACGACTTCTTAGAGTTGGCCGTCAAGACATATCAACTCAATTACCACCTCAAGACCACCGGAACATTGGATGCCAAAACGGTGTCAAAAATGATGATGCCTCGCTGTGGCGTGGCGGATATCATCAATGGTGCCACCTCAATGCAATCGGGAAAGAAAAAGCACCGCGGTCACAACCACGATCATGATTCCAATGTTTATGGAGTATCTCACTATTCTTTCTTCAAGGGAAAGCTAAAATGGCCTCGTTCTAAGCACCATCTAACATTTGCATTTCTCCCTACCACCCCAACCGAAGCCATGGGGCCGATTTCAAGGGCTTTTCGGACATGGGCCACCAACACACACTTCAGGTTTAGTCGGTCGCAAAACTATAAGCGGGCTGACATAAAGATTAGCTTCGAATACGGTGATCATGGAGATGGGAGCTCATTTGATGGGCCTGGTGGGGTTTTGGCCCATGCTTATGCTCCAACATATGGGAAATTCCATT
Source organism: Prunus dulcis (assembly GCF_902201215.1). Lineage (NCBI taxonomy): Eukaryota > Viridiplantae > Streptophyta > Magnoliopsida > Rosales > Rosaceae > Prunus > Prunus dulcis. Next base: position 18,059,837 of record NC_047650.1, on the reverse strand, counting down.
ATGATGCTGAGGAGCCTTGGTCTGTGGGTGCTTTGGAAGGTTATTATGACTTGGAGACTGTGGCTTTGCATGAAATTGGTCACCTTCTGGGACTTGGGCATAGCTCAGTTGAGGGAGCTGTCATGTACCCCTACATAGCTTCTGGAGCCACCAACTTGTATTTGCATGACGACGATATTCGAGGAATTAAAGTTTTATACAAGTCTTGACGAAGAGTGTGTGTGAAACATGACACTTGGTGTATCAGATACTTTTAATAATTTTTTTGTGAAAGCAAAATCAATTGTAGCTTTTACATATCAAGTTTAGTGAAAGTCAATATTCTTCCTTCATATTTTTGTTTTGTATACCTACGCACGAAATTAATTAACTTTTTATTATCTAATATTTTCATCTGGATTTCTTAATAGTCATTTTTTTTTGGGATAGATTCTTCGCTACACCAAAACACATCTATTACGGCGCACAAAGCACGTCGTGAATTATTATTCACGATGTGAAACACGCAAGCAGTCAAAGCCCTCGTCGTAAATAGTGTTCCTCAATCACGGCGTGCATGAATGTCGTAATAAAAACTTAAGACAACGTTCCCTGTGAGCCGTAATTCAGTTAAAGAAATTACAACATGTTTTACGCGCCGTAAAAGAGTAATTAATTCTCATTTAAGACGTTCAGTGCACGTCGTGTTTAACTTAAAAAATTTTTTTAACATTTTTTATTTCTCTGCCTGCTCCTATTTCATATTTACAATATACTTATATCATATATTACTTTCTTGGATACAAAAATTCACAAAACGAAAGTAGTAGGATTGCAACCAAACTTGAAAGAAAGAACCATTTCATTGAAAACTATACTAATCATAATCAATTCCAAATACAAACTCTATAAAGTATTTTTAAAAAAAAATTAATAGTGCTGCCAAATTTACAATTAACTTGTACACAGCCTCCAACTCATTCACTCATAATAGTGCTGCCAAACCTACAACGTAACCTATGCAAAAACCTCATGATAGCACTGACAGTAAACATCATCTGACAAGAATAAAACTCACACTTGATCTGCCACCTGCATTTGGTTTGAAAACTCATTTTAGAAACTTAACCATTGTAATTTGCCAAAGGAAAAACCTCATTACAAATTAATATAATGGTTACCTCAATCAAGAGCTAGTCGAAGGAGATGAACTTGATTGGCCATGCGGTTGTACTGAGAACTACATCTTCAATAAGAAAAAATTCACGTGTTGGCCGAAATAAGGGTTGGCCTCCTACAAGTACCTCAATGACCCAAACTTTCCAACAATCCGGTCCAAGTGGCACAAAGTGCACATTATCTTGAGTGTTTGTGGATGAAATTTCAACAAGTGCAACAACTTCTCCACTTCCTGTCCAATGTAGTAGTTTGCACTTTTTCCTTTGAAGATTGGCAGAATTACCACGATGGTGAATAGAAAAGGCCTCAAGGTTAACCGATTTGGATAGAAGGTTGGCTGAAGAGGCTTCAAGAGCATCATTCTTAATAGCTTTATGGTTGGCAGATTTAGATTTGGATTGAAGGTTGACAGATTTAGCTTTACAATTTGCAGAATTCTCTTGAATGTTGGGAGAACTAGCTTGGTTGGCAGAATTGGCTTCCAAGCTTCCAAAACCTTGAGCATTTGCACTAACACAAGGGAACTGCCATGAAAATATACAATAAACGATAAACTCGATAAATAAATAAAAAGAATTTAAAGTCTAATAAAATGTACCTACCGAATTAGCATGCTTCCTCTTAGATCCAGCTAGTAAGGAATTGACAATATTTTTCAACTCTTCGACCTCTTTTTCCAATTTAATAACTCTATCATGAGTATATGTATGAGTACCCATATGTGAAGGTTTTGCGCCAAACCCAAGTCCTCTTACTATGCCTCGACGCTCAGGGCCAAGTACTTTGGCAAAAGCATCATAGTTAATAGAGTATTTCTCAACAGGCGTTGCATTCTTGTTTTCTTCTTCCATTTTTTTTAAAAATGAAATAGCCAGATATTGATGGAGCAATTTAAATGCCAAATTCAATCAAGTGATTAGTGGAATGAACCACAAAGGAATGGATTTGTCTATTACCACTGCATTTGCAACTTCTTCATTTAAAAATCCACTAGATTTCCCTGTATGCCCACGAATCCATACATCTCCTATTGTTATGCTATCAGCAGATGTACTTGCTTTTCTCTACAAAGAAACCAATTACCAAGCAATAAGATACTGCAATCAGGTGATGTACTTATTAAGAAAAAATTAATTTTACCATCTCATCTTCAAGGCGAGCATAGCCTTTACGACTCATTGTGTGTAGCATTGTTTACATTGCCCTCATCTTCTTAAATCTCTCACTTATCTCCTATAAATATAAGTTATAAATTGTTCAATGTTATTGTAATAGAATAGAAATATTGAAAATTAAATTGCTCTATGTGAAATAATGAAATAGTTTTACCTTGTATTTTGGACTCAAACGTTTCTTGATGAAACTTTGCCATTCTTCCATACTCTTTATATTATCAGGATTCAGTTGCCTTGTAGCACGTTTAATACCAACAAGCTCTCCTCGTTTCCGCACTTCTTTTAGTAATTTACATCTATGATCTTGCAGAAGCTTTGCCATCTTTTGTAATGCATACTTCTTATGACACTCATCAACAATAAATTTATTCTAAAACAGAAAAATAGAAATTATTAGAAACATAAACATATCTAATTTAACAACAAAAACAGAAAGAAAACGTAGCTAATTGAAATTACCTGAGCGTGCTCCCACAACTGATGCTTGAAGTCTTCAGAAATATCTTTCCAATTCTCTAATGTTATGGGCACCAACTCTCTTGCTGTGGCACCAAGGAGAGAAGCAAACTTAGCTGCATTTTCCCCAAGTGTCTGGCCTCGAGGATTGAATTCAACTAGGAGCTTATTTCCTTTGCTAAGATATTGCAATCGTGCTCGACCCCTAGGTTTCCTGTTTTCTTAACCAACCTTGCCTTTCCCTTTTTCTCAGAGTCACCAACCTTGCCTTTCCCTTTGGATGACACATTAATGCCTTCTGTAGTAGGATTAGCTGCAGCAACTCCATCGGATATTCTTATAGCCCTCCTTTGCCTTGCTTGTAGAATAGCTGCAGCAAGAACAACTACGTGTTGTATTTTTGCTCGCTTGGAACCCTGTTTTGAGCACTTTAAAATGATTATATGAGACATGATCATCAATGAACATTTAAAAATAAAATAAAATAAACCTTAAAATTATTAGCTTACTTCCGCAGTCATGTTGTGTTTTTCCATTCATAGTGCGTCCTATCTTAGCCTTGAGAAAAGAAAACCACCAAGTACAGTAACTAAGAATAATGATCCAAATGAATTGACAAGGAGTAAAGAAAGTAGTATAAAATATCTAAAGTACAGTAACTAAGAATAATGGTCCAAATAAATTGACAAAGTAAGAGGTTTTAAGGACTAATAGTCTTACCTTTTATTCTTGGATACTAAGTTGTATCCTCAAAATGGCCAAAAGGATAACTCTCATCATCAAAATTCAAGTCAAGTTTTGTTACATCTAACAGTATGGACAACGTATAAGCATTCTCATCATGAAAGCCCCTTGTTAGTGCTTTTAGTACCACATACCAATTTGAATTGCTATCAGTTCTAGAGTAAAACACTTCCTTAGCTTGAGATGCTAAAATAAATGGATCTTTTCTAAATTGATGTAGGCCTTGATGGAGATTAAGTAGTGTAAATCCATCTCCAACTTTGACACCATTCGTTATGTTTGCCCAATCGCAGTCAAATATAGGTACTTCGAACATGCGATAATCTAGCAAAACAATGTCTCTTATAACCCCATAATAAGTAATTTTCCCAATGTCTGCATCCATAGATACACCACTATCTTGTGTGCTTTTGTTAACATCTCTTGTGTGAAAGTGATGTCCATTGATAACATAACCAGAATAAGACATTACATCTCACATAGGCCTACATGCAAGCCACTTTACTGTTGTTGACATACCACTAGTGTTGCCAAACATGACTTTATTTTCTAACCATTCACTAAAAGTCAATATATGATGTTTTTCTAGTAGGCCTTCATTATTCAAAAGACGTCTATCTAAAAGCTTAAGCTCCTCTCGATGCATTCTAGTACAGAAAAGAAGAGCATGAAGTTAGAATAGAATAGTAAGCAGTCATATGGCCAATTGTAATATATATATATATATATGTGTGTGTGTGTATTAGTTTTAAGCTAAGTTCTTACGCTAGGTACGGTTCAACTTTTGCAGTATTTAACAGAACATAACTATGAGCAATATCCAACATTTCAGAAGTCATGATCTTTAGCTTGCTTCCTGAAATAGGTCGTCCTTCAGTTGCTATTCCAAATTCAAAATTCTCATTTTAGGTGTGTCGAACACCCATTTCAGCAGCTTCTTTCATGTACCCACTACAATGATGTGAGCACTCTTCAGCTGCATAACGCTCTGTCATACATCCCTCGGGTCTAGCACGATTTTTCACATATCCTTTCAATATCTTCATATATCTAGTTCATGACATAGAACTAATGAGCAATAGTTGAAATGTATTTGTGAGGTTTTAATGAAGCTTAAATCAAATTGCATATGTATATGAACATACTGAAACTTAATGAAAGAGTACCTTTCGAATGGGTACATCCAACGGAATTGGGCTGGACCACCTATTAGGGCTTCTCGACTAAGGTGAATTGTCAAGTGAACCATAACATCGAAGAAACATGGAGGAAAATACCTTTCAAACATACACAAGGTCTCTGCAACATTGGCATCTAGAGATTCCAATTTGTTTTTGTCAATCACTTTTTGACACAATTCATTGAAAGATGAACATAGCCGAAATATGGCAATCCTTGGTTCATTTGACAAAAGGCCCATTAATGCTACTGGTAGTAATTGTTGTAATAAAACGTGACAATCATGCGACTTAAGGCCTAAAATATTACAATCTTTCAAAAAAATATGACTTGAAATGTTAAGAGCTGTAACCATTAGGTAATTTTAATTGTAGCAGTCTCTCACAAAACACTTTCTTCTCTTCTTGTGTTAACATGTGTGGTCTTGGAGGAAAATTGATATTTTCCCCACCCTTTGTTTTTCTCTTCGTATTCAAAAGTGTCTCAATTATAGAACAATGAAGGAAAGGACATCTGGTACTGAACGAAAACTTAGTATCAAGCATGGAGGTTAGGGATTTAGAAAATAGAACCTTAGGAACTGTCACTGAGAATTCAGCTTTGCTCGAGCAATTGTCTTCTAGCAAACGAGGAACTGGAGCTCTTGATCAAGTGTGAGACAGAATCCAGAAATTGTGAGAGAGGGAGATTGTGAGAGAAGTGGAGCAACAGTCTTTAAGCTTTGCCTTAACGTTCGTCTGAATGAAAAATAAAATGAGGGAAATTTAAAAAAAAAAATCTTATATTACAAATATATTAATTTGTTTTGGCAACAAAAAAAAAAAAAAATTTGAATTACAAATTACGGCGTACTTATTGCACGCTGTAATATATATAGCATTCACAGCGTATTCTCAATTACGCCGTTAAAAGACAAGATAAACCTTTTTAAGGCGTGTTTTCATATGCTGTAAATATAAATTATTAACGGCACGCTTTACTATCTTTTTAAAGCGTGTTATCATATGCTGTAAATATATGTTATTAACGGCACCCTTTACTACCTTTTTAAGGCGTTCTTTGTCATATGCCGTAAATATCAAGTCGTAAAAGCTCCAATTTGGTGTAATGCTTAATAGTCCTTTCGAAGCATTTTTCTTTTCAATGAAACGATATTTCAATTAAAGTGGATTCCAATTTCCAAATAAAATATCCTTCATGAATAATACGAGCAGCTAGCAAGATACAAAAGTGTATGGGGCTACTTGCTTAATTAAATGTTTGATTGCAAGTGACGGTTGCAGATTTTGAAAAGAACAAAAAAAATTAGGAAAAGTTAAATTTTATGTAGTTGTTGTGACACATGGTATTAGAGCCAACTCAGTGGACTTTATCATGTGTGATTGGGGACATGGGTGTGGATCTTGACAAAGATTGTTAATGATCAAATTGTAGGCCCTAACAAGGACGTCATTCATTTAAGTAGTGGAAAATTTAACACCCTAGATTGTTATATTGAGTCCCGTATTGGTAAATTACTAGGTTGATTTGGGCTTTATAACGCTAAGGTGGCGTATGGTAGAAAATTTAACTTTTCCCTTTCAAACTCATTTTTTCTTGCCTACAACCCAGTTTAGTATTTGTTTTCCTCTTTTCGGCCGAAGTGGCTAACGGAATGAACTTTTGGTCCTTCTTCTTCAAGATGCATAGGTGTGCCACCACCAAGCCACCAAATGGCTTGGATGGAAAAAGTTGGATGGATATGTTGCCCTTCTGACTTTTGATCAAGTGACTGATCGGTCAAGCAAGGAACCTCCTCTTAGCTTAGGTTCTTTCACTTCCTTGGGCTCGAGGATGGTTAAGCTTGGTGTAGACGTTTTGGTGATTTTTAGGCTTTTTAAGTGAAAATGATGCAATTAAATTAAAGATGTGATTAAACTTCAAGATGTAACACCCCGACTCCAAATTTAATTAACCACTTAAATTATTTAATTGAAATTACGAATTTACCCTCAGGGTAGGGGTAATTTGGTCATTTCTTATTCGGAAGGATTTTGGGACAACGAGCGGTATGGTTATGTAGTTCGTACTGAGATAAGTCCGTAGACACGTAGTGGGCTCAAATCGGAGTCGTAACGAAGAAGTTACGAGCAAAACATCACCAGTGGCAAAACTATCAAAAAAAACTGAAAACACACACACACACACACACTCTTTCTCTCTCTCTCTCTCTCTCTCTCTCTCTCTCTCTCTCTCTCTCTCTCCCCAGAGTAGAACCCCCCTTTCGTTTCCTTCCAGCCGATGGCTTCTCACAGCCACCGCCACCGTCAACGACCGGCCTCGAGACAGGTCTTGTTCGAACCGTCTCTTCTCCCCCTTCCTTTCCCGACCAGCCCCGCCCCTTGAACTGTCGGATTCCGTCAAAAAGAGCTTGGAATCGCGTCGGCTTCGTTCGACGTCGTCCGACCACCATTTCCGACGATCCATGTATGAATTTTGAACCTCTCGAGCTGTTCTTGCTACCTGTTGTGTTAGATGTGAGAGATTTCTGCTTTTGGAAGGTCGATTAAGCGATGAAAGTTTGGTCAATTTTCGGCCTCAGATTCTGGCCACTTCTGGTCACTTTTTGGGGTAGATCCAAGAACAAAAGTGGTTCCAAATAGGGTGTTATACCTAGAGTAGGAGTCTTGAGCCGTGATTTTGAGATTTTACAGCGAAGCTTAATCGCTTTGGACACCCAAGCGCTGGCGGCGCGTGGGCACTGTAGAAAAAGGGCACTTTGTCCCGACATAATCTCCTGGTCCTCATGAGTGCGTAGGTTGCTCGGATTTCAATTTGGATACCGTTTGAGTCTCGAACGGATTCCACCTATTGCTCGTTATCCGGGTTCGATAGGTGTAAACCGTTGGATAGTCTTGAATTTATTATATGATAATCTAAACATCCTTAGGATCATGTAGGATTCAACGGATCGTACAACGGAGTCCCGGATACTCAGAAAATGCCAACCCTATGGCTGGATTTACAGTAACCGTCCGATCGTGCGATCGTGAGCAATATGACCATTCGATCCGGACCCAACTTGCAGGACGTGTGTCCTAGGCCTTGTGGAACCTATAGGAACTTTCGGATCGGAATTTGGAGGTCGTTGGCCCCATGGGCCCGTTTAACCCTTGGTTGACCATGAGTCTTCCACGATAGTTTCACCTTCCTAAGAGGACTAAAATCATCGTAGAGACAGGTCTTGATCACTAGTTGAGTTATGTAGATTATGTGGGATTAGATATTAGTTTATTGTTTTAAACTAGGGGAAATCGAAGATAAATATTATTATTTATTGTGGAAAATCATATATGATTATTAGGTCACACGTGGCGTAGGATTTTCCGACGTGTTGACAGACCCCATACGTAGCGTTGAATTTTCCGATGTATGGGAAGATTATGTGATTATGTGATGGTTTGGTCACATGTGCTGTAGGATTTTCCGGTGTGTTGGCAGACCACATACGTGGCGTTGGATTTTTCGGCGTGTTAACAAACCCCATACGTGGTGTTGGATTTTCCAGCGTATGGGGATATCATGTGATTATATGATGGTTAGGTCACACGTGGCGTAGGATTTTCCAGCGTGTTGACAGAGCCCATATGTGGCGTTGGATTTTCTGGCGTATGGGGAGATTATGTGATTATGTGATGGTTAGGTCACACGTGGCGTAGGATTTTCTAGCGTGTTGACAAAACCCATATGTGGCGTTGAATTTTCTGGCGTATGGGGAGATTATGTGATTATGTGATGGTTAGGTCACACGTGGCGTAGGATTTTCTGGCTTGTTGACAAACCACATATGTGGCATTGGATGTTCCAGCATATGGGCAGATTATGAGATTATGTGATGGTTAGGTCACACGTGGCGTAGGATTTTCCGACATGTTGACAGACCCCATACGTGGCATTGGATTTTTCAGCGTATGGGGAGATTATGTGATTATGTGATGGTTAGGTCACACGTGGCGTAGGATTTTCCAACGTGTTGACAGACCCCATACGTGGCGTTGGATTTTTCGGCATATGGGGAGATTATGTGATTATGTGATGGTTAGGTCACATGTGGCGTAGAATTTTCCGATGTGTTGACCGACCCCATACGTGGCGTTGGATTTTTCGGCATGTGGGGAGATTATGTGATTATGTGATGGTTAGGTCACATGTGACGTAGGATTTTCCGCCGTGTTGACAGACCCCATACGTGGCGCTGGATTTCCAGCGTATGGGGAGATTATGTGATGGTTAGGTCACACGTGGCGTAGGATTTTCCAGCTTGTTGACAGACCCCATACCTGACGTTGGATTTTCTGGCATATGGGGAGATTATGAGATTATGGGATGGTTGGGACACACGTGGCGTAGGATTTTCTGACGTGTTGACAGACCCTATACGTGGCATTGAATTTTTCGGCGTATGGGGATATTATGTGATTATGTGATGGTTAGGTCAACGTGGTGTAGGATTTTCTGACGAGTTGATAAACCCCATACATGGCGTTGGATTTTTCGGCATATGGTGAGATTATGTGATTATGTGATGGTTAGGTCGCACATGGCGTAGGATTTTCCGGCTTGTTGACAGACCCCATACGTGTCGTTGGATTTTCTAGCGTATGGGGAGATTATGAGATTATGTGATGGTTAGATCACACGTGGCGTAGGATTTTCCGATGTGTTGACAGACCCCATATATGGCGTTGGATTTTTCGGCGTATGGGGAGATTATGTGATGGTTACGTCACACGTGGCGTTGCATTTTTCGACGTGTTGACAGACTCCATACGTAGGGTTGGATTTTTCAGCATATGGAGAGATTATGTGATTATGTGATGGTTAGGTCACTCGTGGCGTAGGATTTTTCGGCGTGTTGACAAACCCCATACGTGGTGTTGGATTTTCCGGCGTATGGGTAGATTATGTGATTATGTGATAGTTAGGTCACACATGGCATAGGATTTTTGGGCTTATTGACAGACCCCATACGTGACGTTGGATTTTCTAGCGTATGGGGAGATTATGAGATTATGTGATGGTTAGGTCACACGTGGCCTAGGATTTTCCTGTGTGTTGACAGACCCCGATTTTCTGGTGTATGAGGAGATTATGTGATTATGTGATGGTTAGGTCACACGTGGCATAGGATTTTTCGGTGCGTTGACAAATCCTCATACGTGGCATTAGATTTTCCGGCGTATGGGGAGATTATGAGATTATGTGATGGTTAGGTCATACGTGGCGTAGGATTTTTCGACGTATTGACAAACCCCATACGTGGCGTTGGATTTTCCGGCGTATGGGGAGATTATGAGATTATGTGATGGTTAGGTCACATGTGGCGTATGATTTTCCGACGTGTTGACAGACCCCATACGTGGCATTGGATTTTTCGGCATATTAGGAGATTATGAGATTATGTGATGGTTAGGTCACACGTGGCGTAGGATTTTCGGGTGTATTAACAGACCCCATACGTAGCTTTGGATTTTCCGGCGTATAGCGAGATTATAAGATTATGTGATGGTTAGGTCACACGTGGCATAGGATTTTCTGGCGTGTTGACAGACCCCATACATGGCGTTGGATTTTCTGGCGTATGGTCAGATTATGAGATTATGTGATGGTTAGGTCACACGTGGTGTAGGATTTTCCGGCGTGTTGACAGACCCCATACCTGGCGTTGGATTTTCCAGCGTATGGGGAGATTATGAAATTATGGGATGGTTAGGTCACACGTAGCGTAGGATTTTCCAGCGTGTTGACAGACCCCATACGTGGCTTTGGATTTTCCGGCGTATGGGTAGATTATGTGGTTATCAGGGAGATGAATAAAGGATTGTTATGTTACATTGGGAAAGACATATATTTGAAAAAGATTGTGTTTGGTGAGTTGTGATTTAAAGAAAAAGGAAAGGGATAAATTCTAGAGTCTATCATTTTGTATTACTGAAATTGATTGTATGTTTTTGGGACTGGGAGAACTACGTATGGCTTGATCCCTTAGTAAGGGTAGGTAGGCAGCCTAGGGTAGTGCCTAGGTGCAGCCACGGTCTAAACGATATTTATGTTGTTTTATTGAGATTGGTTCTGACCCTGTTGTTGGTCCTGAAATTCGGTTGATAACGAGATGCGAGTAAATGATTGTTCATACTCCCGTTTGGCTGAGGGAGGATAGTGTAAATATGTTCTGGAAAAACTCGTTTAGGATTGATTTGAGATTTAGGCTGAGGCCTTAAACTATTTGTGATTGGGTTAGGAGGTTAAAACCTCGCATGTTGGATGTTTGGGAAAGTTAAATGATGTAAATTGCATTCGACATTCATAATTATGTTTGAGTTTATTATTTGCCTTGTTTAAGGTACTGTTTGACTAAAGAGCTTTGTTGGTAGTTTTGTTTCGAATTATTTGAAGGCCGGAGGCCGATTTTGGGAATTGCATGAAATTATCTTGTGCATGCTACCGGTTGGAGTATTAAATGTGTTTTATGCAGGCTAAAATTTTTGGGAAATGTTCAATTTACAAGGGAGACTACCAAATTTTTTGCAGAAAGTCCCGGTCTTTAGTAAGTGGGCCCGGCATCGCGGTGATGTCGGGAATTCCACAGGATTCATCTCGGGTTCCGAGAAATTCAGGGTGGGTCTTGTCAAAAGACAAGAATTAAAGTGCGATAAAATAGATCAAAGAGATAACCGAACGTAAATTAAACAAAGAAGAAAATGAAAAATAACAAGAATGATAAAGCACTGAAATTAAACTTACTAAAAATGCTTAAACGAAATTCGATAACAAAACAATTATGAATTTAATAGCAAGATAATGTAAATAGCAAGAAAGTAAACTTACACTAAGAAAATGAAGAACTTGCTATACTAAGTGCTTCAAAACTAAAATCCTAGGTCTAGGAAAAGAAAAGTGCGAGATGAAAAATAGGTTTGTGTGTCTGATGATGTGTCTTCTCCCTTCATCTGATGAAGTTTATATAAGGGCATCCGCCAACCCATGGGTTGGCCATTAAATGGCACAAGGTCCACTCTTTTGAAACTCCTTTCTTTTGAGGCATCCTAAATCCGTGGGATCACACATTGATGGAGATATTTTGATTACTTGATTCTCTCTTTCTTTGGAAAATTCTGGATTGTCATCAGTCTCCTTAATTTCTTTCCTCATGAAGCCTCTGTCACATGCATGCAATCCTCCAGAAATCTTGGGTTTGAATTCGTGGCTTGGGCTTAGACCTCAGAGACTTCATCTTGACATCTGGCGTAACCTTGTGACCTCTGAATTTCTGGAATTCTAGAGCTCTGGAGTTCTAGACTTGGCCGACGAAGGCCTCATCCTTGGTCAACGGATCCTTAGCCGATGGAGGCCACATTCTTGGACCAACTCTCCAGAGGATCTGGAGATTCCTCCTTGGAAAATCTCACCTTTAGCGAACATCAATTGACAGATCTCACCTTGACGGAACTCACCTCGACGGAACTCACCTTCGTGGATCTCACCTTGGCAGAACTCACCTCGACGGATTTCACCTTCGCGAATCTCACCTCCACAAAACTCACCTCCGTGGATCTCACCTTGGCAGATCTCATTTCGGCTGAACTCACCGTCATAGATCTCAGCTCGACGAAACTAGCTTCACGGAACTCACCTTGGCGGATCTCACCTCAATGGATCGCACCTTGGCAGATCTCAAGTCGGAGGTTTCCGAGTTGGTAAATATGAGGAAATTTGACCACCCCAAAACCGTATATTTTTTTTCTTGGCTAAAGACTAGTTACCAGGATCCAACTAAGGCAATTACCAATGTGTCAAATTTTATATTTTCTGAATTCCTAAAAGAGTTTTTCTATTTAAACCCCGTACTTCTCTTAATTTACCCCATATTCTAAGTTCTCCACAACTTCTAATTCAAATTATTACAATTTCTAAGAAAACCTCATTATCTTCTTAAACTACCCCTAAATACACACCTAGCATTAAAATAAAAAAACAAAATAAAAACTCATCAACCCCCAACCCCTCTATCTTACCCCTCACCACTCTACTTTGAAGCTTAGTGATTAACAACTAATTCTAGCTATCATTACTTATTGTAAAATAGAGAGACTGGCAGTCTTTATCTTCCTTGAGGAGCCTTGATCAAATTCTTTTACAAAATTCAGAAGTTTGCTTGGGTAAATCAGCAGGTGGTCTTCCTGATGGAAACTTCTCACATTACATACCTCAATTGAAGACCCACAAGCCATTATTTGCATACGTATTTAAGGTTTGTGAAGAGAAGATGAGTGTGTAGTAGGTTTCTTAGATTGAAAGAGATGAGTAATCTGACAATAGGGTGTAGAGAGTGGTGGGTGTGTGTATAGATGTACTAGGGTTAAAGATTAAGTTGGATGACCTTTGTTGTCTTTTTAGACAATAATAAAACTTAAAAGATTAATGATTTAAGTATTAGGGTGAACAACCTTCATTTGCATGTGTTATGCAATTTTAAACACACTTGGACTTGTTGGCAAGCCCACATGACCCCCTACCCAAATCTACTCATTGGAAGTTTCTTTCACAATCCAACACGCTTGCAGCGCATGATGGGACTTTGATGTCCATGACATGCCTTTGTTATCTATATCCCAATTCCACTATATATACCACTCCCTTGCCTTTGCTGCCTATACTCAGCCCAAGGCTGCTTTGCGCACACATGCCTTGCCATGATCTCTTTCACTTTGCTTTGTCTTTGTGCACATCTATTTCACTTTGCCTCTGTCTTGGCATGGACCAAGACACCAAAACAATGCCATGGTCTTGCCTCAAATTTCAAGGTTGTTGCAAACCACCACCACCAAAAGAGCATAACACCCTCTTCAACTCAACTCCTTGGTGACCCTCATCCATCAACCCATCACTTGGTTCCACCTCAACCATTGTTTCTAACACCCTCTTCAACTCAATTCCTTGGTGACCCTCATCCATCAACTCATCACTTGGTTCCATCTCAACCATTGTTTCCTCTTTGATTTCTTTCTCGGACTCTTCCGTATAATCCTTCTTGGTGTCATTGGCCATTTTTTCCAAATTCAACATCTCTGACGATGTTATCAGTCTCCATGCTTTCCCACGACTCATCCTCTTATTCACTTTCTGAAGGGTCTGAAATTGATGGAACTCATCAATTCGCCTAACTCATCACGTCATCAACTTGCTCATCAACATCTCTATGCCTATAGGCTCAAAATCAAACTCCCCAAGCATAGATGTCAAAGTCTAATTGGATGAACCTCGTATTATACAAGTCGTTACACAACACGCATGTCTTAGAAACAAACCTTCTATCTAATAAGTAAATCCTTTGTAAGTCTAGCCAGTGTACTAAAGCATCAAACAACATATCTTCCAGCCCACTTAGGTCCTAATTCGGAATTATATTCTCAATTTCCTCCGAATCCCGTTTTACTTAATTCCTTTTCTAAAAGAAATCTTTCTTTTTTGTTTGGGTTGGATCCATCCCTTCGATTAATCGATCAGTATACCTCCACGCACAAGGGATGCATCAATGCTCACCTTTGAAAGGTCCGAGGAAAAATATCAACAAAGACTTCAATTATCTCAAGGTTTGGCTGCCCAATGGCCTCCTCTTAGAATGTATCGTCTGGCTCTAACCATAGTGCATTCGACAACACCTTAGAACTCATGTGGATATTACTTTCCTCATGAGAAACTCCATGTTGTTGTGTCTCTATGGCATTCAAACTATGTTTCTTTGGTTAATCTCGCATGTGATGGGATCCTTGTCATATGAAACAGTCAGGGAACATTTTCTTTTCCGCTGCACATCACCTTTAGAGCCAGTACTGGCAGTAGTAGGCTATTTTTCCTTGCTAGCTAGCACCTGTGTTGTCCAAGTTGAACATGTCTTCCTCTAATATGTTGGACACATCAAACATCAAAAGAACAAAATGCCTTGACATAATTGCTCATCGAGGTCATTTTCTTCAAGTTTTTTAAGGATTCCCTTGCAACCCAAGAAACATTGCAAGGCAGGAATTGTATCTTTAGTTCCTTCTTAAGGGATTCTCACTCAACAATTGCAGGTCTGCCTAGTTAAATACATGAATCGTCCACCAAAGCTTGGCATCCCTAGTTAAAGCTAATATTCCAGACACCCTCTAGGCATCTGGAATCTTAGCCCTTGAAATACTGCTTCAAATCCCATAAGAAGTTTTCCAACTCTTTTGCACTCGAATCACAATTATATGTCTTTGATTCAGGCACTTTGATCTGTCTCTGATGAACCATCATGACCCGCTTCCTTACTTCTCACAACAAGCTTCACAATGCTCATCTCACAATCGACATCTTTGATCTTTCCTCCAATGGCGTCTATTAATGCATCCATGTCACGCAACCCATCGGTGACTTTCTTATTAATCATGGTCTCTCACTTGCTGAAGATCCTCTAAATCTCTGCCAAATAAGCATTCTCCATATGCACAGCCACACTCACAGCATCATCGCTCCCCAATGCACTAAGGTATTTCTCGATCCTTGTCAGCCTTTCCTTCAATGAATGATAGCCTCCAGCCACTCGTTCCAGACAAACATAGTTTCAAGCTTTATCTTTGTTATAAATAAAAAATAAAAAACCACAACCACTAGACAACTCAAGGCTTTCCATGCATCCTAAGGGACAATCCATTCCTCACACTGCGAATGCAGATCCCAAGGGATAATTTGTAGTCTCTGCTTTCATGCCTTTCCATTTCATATCCTTCGATTTCTCAACAGAATTGTTGACATATATGACTTCATAATCAATATCCAATTTCTTGAAAGGCCCACCTCTATAGTTTTCATTGAAACATGATTGCAAACATATATTGGAGTTGAAACCAATTCATTAACTCTCAGAATTCAGCCTATTTCTCATAGCATTATGGATATAAAAATTGTGCTCCAAATTTATTCATAATAGAGAAGAATCCCAACTCACCAAATTAGTCAAGACACCTAGTAGAGAATAAGCACTCAAGACACCCAAGGCAGTCAAGCATTATCCAGCAATACGAACACTCAAGTTGCAAAGGACAAACCATTGCATAAAGGATATGGATGGAGTTGAGATTATCCTATTATTTTATTCTTTGATACTATTCTAGAATTGTCTATAACCAATATATACACGCTCTAGTATTTTAAAATGACGTAGAGAGAAAGGTTCACTGAAAAACCTTAATGATTGTTTATACAAAATAGAAAAGATACAAGTTTTCTTTGTCTATGCAAAAACATATCTTACTTCCTTTTGGTAAAAACTTCAACATGGTATCAGCATCATTGATACCCAACGGTTTCTCCTCTGATCCTTCTTTATTATTGGCTTTCTTTCACCACTCCTTTCTTTTGTGCCCTTCTCTACTTTTTCCTTATTAAGTTATGACTTCCTCCAATAATATGACCAATCCTTTCTCAAACCTCCATGGGTCCTCTTCTGCTGATTCCCTACTTCAACCCTATCTCCCTCCCCTTGTAGCACACCAAATAGCCTCCCTTCGTAATATGGTATGTATAAAATATCTATGGATGATGTTGGCTTCTAAAAACTTTGTATCAAAATGTGACCCCCTCAAACCTCATCAGAAAAAGAAAAATAAGGTCAATATGAGGGTTGGGACTGCACTTTTCCTTTTTCTACATATATCAGTGCATACATTATCTACTAAGTTTTAAAAGCATCTCTTAGTTTCTTCTTTTGGTTAACTTTAATGTCTTTTGACTGCTTAATAAGTAGCACTCTGTTAATTTATATTTGCTAGTTTATAAACACACCTACACGGTACACCCCCCATTATTGAAAGTTGAAACCCCATTATTGGTATCCATTAAAATTTGGGTAGCTCAAATACCCAAACTAGTTGTGTAAGAGATCCATTGTAAGCTCTCAAACCATATTTCACACTGAAAACTATCCTACCACATCACTTTAAAGGTAGGCAAGCGGTAGAAAGGTTATTGGCAATTCCTTTGCACTATTTTAACTTTTGGCCATTGCAAACCCAAGAAAAAGGCATAGTTGAGCTTTTTGGTATTCTTGTACACCAAATCCTCACGACTTTGCTCTCCAGCTTTAAAATATACTCCCTTAAGTTAGCCTAGGTGTATGGACACCCACAAAAACTAGTTTGCAACCATAGGGAGCATTGGATCAAAATATGGACATTGAAACCTCATTTTCTCTTGTAAAAACCAGATTTTGAGTTAAGAATGTACCTTTCTCCCCTCCCTTCAGTCTCAACCCTTGTGATCCCTCTAAACATCATTGAAATAGCATACTAAACTTATTGGAAGAGGGTGAGAGAGGCCTTAAAACACGTTTTGATCCTTGAAACCTTGAAAATATCTATACGTCCAAGATGTTCATACTAGAACTTTAATTTTCTGCCTTCCCTTGCTTTGTGGTCCAAATGAGGTTTGCCAACATAGTGAAAAAGGCTCCATAAACATGCTGGGAAGTCATGTTATGTCCCTACACACAAAAATAACTAAATCACTAATGAAACACAAAAAATTCAATTGAACAATAAGCAAAAACTGGAAATTAACAAGGAAAAGTAAGAAACCTAGGGTTGCCTTCCAAGAAGCGCTTGCTTTAAGTCATTAGCTTGACTTAAAAATGGTTCTTACGGAGGTTGTAATTGGATGGTTTCAAAGTGAGCTTCTAGATAATGCTTAAGGCGATGGCCATTAACTTTGAATTGGTTCACATTTGACATGTTTTGAATTTCCAGAACACATTAGGGAAAACTTGAGTGACAAGGAAAGGTCATTTCCATCTCGAAGCCGGTTGTTCACTCTCCACATCCTCTGTGCGCACAGCTTGTGGGTCATGTGGGTGAGCTTCATGATTTGAGCGACGCTAATTGAATTCCTCGTTGGCTAGCAAGGGTCCACCTTCTCAGTTGAGCCGCCTAGGAGGTGTGTTGGTGGACTGTGCGTGCGAGGGATTCCCTATAGCTTGTCGAAGGGAATTAGTTCTTCTGGAGTGGGTAGTAGAGCGCCTTTCTTTACGATCCTCATTATGAGAGTCGTCAGGTTGACTTCCCTGAGGGCCTAGCCTTTCGTGAACATTTTCCTGGGAAGCCAGGCTGGCCCAGATGTTAAGTCGTTGTCCCAACCTTTCATGCGCGTTGGGTCATGTGGGTGAGCTTCACGATTTGAGCGATGCTAATTGAATTCCTCGTTGGCTAGCAAGGGTCCACCTTCTCAGTTTAGCCGCCTAGGAGGTGTGTTGGTGGACTGTGCGTGCGAGGGATTCCCTGTAGCTTGTCGAAGGGAATTAGTTCTTCTGGAGTGGGTAGTAGAGCGCCTTTCTTCACGATCCTCATTATGAGAGTCGTCAGGTTGACTTCCCTGAGGGCCTAGCCTTTCGTGAACATTGTCCTGGGAAGCCAGGCTGGCCCAGATGTTAAGTCGTTGTCCCAACCTTTCATGCGCGTTGGGTCATGTGGGTGAGCTTCACGATTTGAGCGATGCTAATTGAATTCCTCGTTGGCTAGCAAGGGTCCACCTTCTCAGTTTAGCCGCCTAGGAGGTGTGTTGGTGGACTGTGCGTGCGAGGGATTCCCTGTAGCTTGTCGAAGGGAATTAGTTCTTCTGGAGTGGGTAGTAGAGCGCCTTTCTTCACGATCCTCATTGTGAGAGTCGTCAGGTTGACTTCCCTGAGGGCCTAGCCTTTCGTGAACATTTTCCTGGGAACCCAAGCTGGCCCAAATGTTAAGTCGTTGTCCCAACCTTTCATGCGCGTTGGTCCTTGAACTCAATCTAGATGGAAGACTTTGTCTACTCTGAGTATGGCTTGCAAATGCTTGTAACATGTCAGCAAGCTGACCACATTGTTGTCCCTTTCCTTGTCTGCTTACTCCTGCACTAACTGCTTGGGACCTATCGAATTGCCCACCTGGCTCGTTCATCCATCCTCCTCTCTTCACCCTGTTGTCCAAGGCCAAGGTTTTGAGCCAAGTTTATTTAGTTGAGGAGCTGCCTCACCAAGTCGTTTTGGTCATCCATTCTTTGAGTTAGTTGGTCAACTCTCAGATTGAGGTCCGCTTGACTTCATGGACCGGGAGGAGAGAATTGTGTGGAGCCCAATTGCACACGGGCTAGGGTTTCATTAGAGGTGTATGTGTGAGCGTGCGTCAAGCGCAGAGGTAATGGAGGGAATGATTGAAGTTGCTCCAAGATCGGGTCAATGTCGGTGATGGAAGTGAGTCCACCGTGATAGGTGGTTCCAACATTTTCAGCACCGGCTCCATGATGGGGTCGTGACGCAGTATGACGGTGGTAGGGACCGGTACGGTGGTCCTGGCTGCAGGTCCGACAGGTGAAACTGTGGTTCCAGCCACACAAGGTGGTGACTGTGGTGCTGCAGCAAGGTTTTGTTGCGGGTTCATGGCGGCGTGA
Organism: Prunus dulcis; assembly: GCF_902201215.1. Taxonomy (NCBI): domain Eukaryota; kingdom Viridiplantae; phylum Streptophyta; class Magnoliopsida; order Rosales; family Rosaceae; genus Prunus; species Prunus dulcis. Next base: position 18,040,647 of record NC_047650.1, on the reverse strand, counting down.
GATGGTGGAGCCACCATGTCAATCGCGGGATCGTGGGAAGAATGGCTTTGGGCTGTCACATATTTAGCCATCGTGGCGGTCATGCTCTCGTCATTTTGCCTCCGGCCATGATTGCTTGGAAGGCGTTGATTGAATGAGAAGATGAAGGAAATAAATTTAATTTAAGAGCACGCATTGAGTATAACTCGTGCTCTCAATGAAAGCACCAAATGTTTATGCAAATAATATCGCGGAAGAATATTCGCTTTGTGATTCTTCAACCTTCGATCTTCCTTCTCTCTCTTTCTCGATTTCTGTAAAAACAATCCGGAGTAAATAGACCACACCCGGGGGGTGTTGGCCAAAGTCCTTCCAATGCCTAAGTTAGTTCGATTGAATCTAGATTAAACAATTGCTAAAAAAGGGTATGAAGATTTCTCTAGGGTGAGAACCGGGTAGTCGAAGCCTTGCATGTAATATATGGAGAGAGGAGAGATGAGTGGCCGGCGGCAGTGGTGAAGTTGCCGGTGGCTAGGGAGAGAGTGATGGAGAGTTTTCTCGTGTTTTTCCAAGTAGGTTTGGATGTACCTTTAATGATTAATGAAGCCATCTATTTATAGGAGCCTCAGAGGCTAGGGTTTCGTAGAGAGTAAAACTCTTATTGGAAATGAGTTTATTCTTCCCCCAAGTTGTAGAGATTGAGTCCATTAGGGATTTGATTGGAATCCAAATCTCCTAATTTGATGATGAATATATCTCTCCTTATTAGGATAATATCTAAATTAATGGCATTACCTTATTAAATAAATATAATATCCTATAATTAAGATATTATCCCTATTGATATCTAAATAAAGGGCATTTTACCTTATTAAATTAAGATAATATCCTATAATTAAGATATTAGGATAATATCTAAATTAATGGCATTACCTTATTAAATAAAGATAATATCGGAATCTTACCAGAAGGATCAGGCTGGATAGTACTGTCTTGAGCAGGAGCAACCTCTTTTCTTTTCTTTTTTTCTAGCAGAAGGAGTGATCTCAACAGCTGGCTATTCTGCCAGGGACTCATGTTGATCTTCTTCATCTCCAAAGGGAAGCTCTAGGTCCCCAGTAGCTATGACAGTATACTGAAAAGAAGAAATTAGAAGCCATTCCAGCAAGAAAATAATAGAAGGAATAGAATGATGGAAAACTTGCCAATCACCTCTCCAGCCTGGATAGACTACCCGCCTATATTCTTTGTTAGGGAAGGGTCTGATGCATGCAGAACAAAATTATTAGACATCATCACAAAGGCAGATTGAGTAAATTACAGACATAATTGAAAGTCTACCTTCTATGACTTGAGCACTGATGTCTTTGATGGTCTGCACCACGAAATTTTTAGCCTCAGCCTCTGCATAGACAGTCCAGGAGTCCCAACTGTCAAAAAGAACTTTGAGTGCAGTGCTGGAGGTAGGCAGACCTTGGAATATAGCTTTTCACCAAGCGTCAAACTCAGCAGAACTGCAGGAATTCGGTTCCTAAGCTGGATAGAGAGCATCTGAGCTGTTGTTTATCTTGTTCACCGCACATCTGGCATCCTTGTGCACTTTCAGATCATCTGAATCTCTCCAAGAAGTGGCCCGATTGCAGCTTCTGTATAATTTAAGCGGAATGAGCTGAGGGCAGCTGAGTTGTCCTGCGTAGAAATTAGGGTGATATACTTCTGCCCCCAAATGATAATTTGGAGGCTTCCCACCTCCATGGGGCAGATCTCTCGGCAGGGTGACACTCAGGAACCTCTTCCTGAAGTCAATTCTAGCCGCTTCTTCCTCTGGTTCCTTTTCAAACAACCGGTATCTTAGCTGAAACCAAGGATATGTCTTTTGATCACCACCTGCCACTGAGCAGCAGATCTCTTGGTGCAATGTCTTAAGAACATCAGGTACTCTTCGATGGAGCATTTTGGCACTTCTGCCGACATTAGAGGAAGAGCCAGAACCTGATCTCCAGACAAAACTATATCTGGAAATCTCAACTCCGGGAAATAGACTTGCAGCCAGATCTGGATCATCCAAAACGCACGAGGAGTAGATAGGTTCAAAGGGTTCTCCAAAGTGGCACTGTGCAGGTTCTTGAACAAATGAGCCAGAACTGTGGGTCCAAGCCCTACGTCAATGTGGTTATGTAGAGCTTCTGCCAGATGCCCGTACTCAAGCAGAACTGCCGACGAGCACTTTGGGAAAATAAACCTGTTCGGCGAGTATAAAAGGAACAACATGTGCTGCTGATCCTTATCCTTCTCGGTACTGAATTTCTTCAAGTAGTTGGAGAAAGAGTAGTTCTGGTTAATGGTGGCTAGAGATATGGTGAAGGGCTTCGCTAGCTTTTCCTGATTCTTCCTCCTGTGGTAATCACCAACTGTATCCACAGGTCTTCCATGAGGTCTGAACCCAAAAATATGAGCCATATCTAACAGAGTTGAAGTCATTGGGCCCAGGTGGAAGTCAAAAGTGTTGCTGGCAGAATTCCAGAAACACATAGCAGCAGACAGAAGGTTCTCATCCCTGTTTATCGACTGCTTGGACAGGAGATTGGCATCATATATGCCAGCCCTCTTCCAATGAGCTTCATACCTAGGGAGGAGCCTGTCAATCCAGTCAGCCCACTTTACTGGGCTATTCCTCACTTCACTATAAGAAAAAGAGCGGCTCAGGTTCTTGCTGACCCAAGTATGGGATGCTAGAGCAAAAGAACTCTGAAAACACAGAAGAGCTTCAGCGTCACCCTTAAACAATTCCGCCATTTCAGCAGGAACAGGACCAAACCAGTGGGGGCCTAGAACCAAGGTGTTTTCGAAAAGGTGAAGGACATTTTCGTCCAGATTCTTTTAGGCAAAAGGGTGAAGCTTGCTACAGACCTCTATGGCATGATTATCAACGCCATCTCCGGTGAGATAAGTAAGAGACCGTGAAGAAGATGAACCATTGGCGCAAGTATTTGGTGAAGACATTTTTATAAATTTAAAAAAAAATTGAGCTAGAATAGGAGGAGTCAAACTGAAAGAAGGCAGGGTTTGTTCGAAGAAACGTTCTGAGAAATCTGAAAGAAGTCGAAGCTTGGAGGAATTAGGTTGAACTGGAGCTGAGGTTTTAAATTTCCTTAAAAGGGCTCGAAATCGTGGGAAGAAGAAGACAGGACACCACCTGATAATGACCAGCTATTTACTAGCTAGTAACTACCCACTTCCCCACTAAGTCTAGTTCGTAGTAGGCAGACGTGGTAGACGTGGGCTAACAAAACTGGGGCGCACAAATTAATGGCCAAAGTCATTTAAGTCTAAAACCGTTCCAAACGATTCAGACTTGGGGGCATTGTTTGGGCCTAAATTTGGCACACCCATTCCAAATATTAAAAGCCCATGCCAAAATTACACACTCAACCCAACACTGGAAGCCCAGAATAACGAAGTAATTTCAGGACCCAAGCAGATTAGGCTTTGCATTGAAGTTGAATTCAAAAGCCCAAATCCAAGAAGGCCCAGCCCAGAAACTGTCATTTGGGCTTTTAAAAAAAAAAGGTTTATTATCACAAAATGTCCCTAACGTTTGCGAAACTATTACATTGCATCCTTATAGTTTTTTTGTATCACTCATGGTCCCTAACGTTAATATAGGTGCTCTTAAATAGTCCTTCCGTCAAAAAAACTGTTAAATCCAGGGATATAATAGTCAAATCAATCCAAAATTATATATAAAAAATATTTTTTATTTCCTCCCTTCTCTCTTTCCTTTCTTCTTCTTCTTTCTCTCTGCCCGTTCTTTCTTCTCTTCTTCTCTCTCCCTGTTTCTCTTTTTTTTTCTTCTTTTTCTCCTTTTCTCTCTTTCTTCCTCTTTTCTTCTTCTTTTCCTTTGCATGGCTGTTTCTTTTTCTTCCTCTTTCCTTCTTTGTTCCTCATTTCATCTTCTCTCCAAAAGCAACTAGATTCATCCTCTTAGAAGGAATGCTGGGTTTGATGAAGTGAAGCTAGGCTGCTGGGTTTGTTTGCTGTCAACTTAGCATAGAAACTACCAACTACCAACTCACTCATCTGTATCTGATCACAGGAGTTTGACGAGCTGCATGCAACTCAATCGGATTTCAGTTTTGACTAGTGGTGCTGGAAATTGGGTCTACTACTGTTTTCAACGAGAGGCAGAATAATGGAATTTTGGGTTGCTTTTCAGTTTCGAGGCTGCTTTTGGAAAAGTGGAGGCTCTCTCCCATGATACCCGTTTACAAAATCTCAACAGGAACAAAGCTTGTGCTAAAAACATAGGAACAAAGCTTGTGTCAAATTCTCTACGAATCAACGCGTTGTTCTAAGAAGATGAATATGGTTGCTTTTGGAGAGAAGAAAAAATGAGGAAAAAAGAAGGATAGAGGAATAAGATGAATCTGGTTGCTTTTGGAGAGAAGAAGAAATGAGGAAAAAAGAAGGATAGAGGAAGAAAAAGAAACAGCCAAGCAAAGGAAAAGAAGAAGAGAAGAGGAGGAAATAGAGAAAAATAAGAAAAAAAGAGAAACAGAGAGAGAGAAGAATAGAAGAAAAGAACGGGAGGAGAGAAAGAAGAAGAAGAAAAGAAAGAGAGAAGGGAAGGAAATAAAAAATATTTTTTTATATAATTTTGGATTGATTTGACGATTATATACCTAAATTTAACAGTTTTTTTGATGGAGTGACTATTTAAGAGCACCTATATTAACGTTAGGGACCATGAGTGATGCAAAAAAAATTTAAGGATGCAATGTGATAGTTTCGCAAACGTCAGGGACATTTTGTGATAATAAGCCAAAAAAAAAAAAGGAAAATCAGCCCACAGTTTCAAAACTCAAGGATGAATGAAGCCATCTATTGGAAATGAGTTTATTCTTCCCCCAAGTTGTAGAGATTGAGTCCATTAGGAATTTGATTGAATCCAAATCTCCTAATTTGATGATGATTATATCTCTCCTCATTATGATAATATCTAAATTAATGGCATTACCTTATTAAATAAAGATAATATCCTATAATTTAGATATTATCCCTATTAATTAATTGGCCAAATAAATTGGTTCAATTAATTAATTTAAGGGATATTCCTCTTCTACCAGTGACGGGCTATAAATGGAGACTAAAATATTTCCTCCCACAATTGCCACAAACACATTTTAACCACATCCATTCGGTAAAACTGGAATATAAACAAGCATTTAATCTCACCTAAGTTTCAATCGGGCTCCAAGCCCACCGACATATTCAAAACCAAACTCAACAAAAATAATAATTTAATTCACGGCTACACCTAGGTGAAACCCCAAGCTACCTACGTACCCTTTTGTGAAGGATCAAGCCATACGTAGTTCTTATGGCAAAAAGGATCACAATTCAGAAACATGCAGATATTGCCCAAGTAAAACCAACAATTAAATTTAGATTCCTTCTCGAAACCCTTTCCCTGTAAAAACTCACATGTACTATACATAACTCTTTTAAAACTAACCGTGTACTATGAAACTCAAATTACTTTTCCAAAATCATTTCTTTCCGCAACCATACCCTATCTAATGCGTATTTTGCAAAACAACGTTGTCCAAACATTAAAACAATGATCACACCTGTGCAAAGCACTCATCATGCAACTCTCAAAAAACCTCAACCCGAAAATAAATCCACATATTTTCCCACGTATATAAATAAATACACACACACACACACACACACACACACACACACACACACACACACTCACGCCATCATCATGTACCAGGGGAAAACAATCAAACATTGGAATTGTTTGACTAAACCACATGGAAGAATCCTCAATTGACCATGTGGCTAGGGAACGAGCCGTCCAATCGGGGGACTAGGCTCACTACTCCGCACAGCAAAACCCTCAATACTTATGCGTCTGTGAAAAGTGCTACCCTTATGTGGCTAGGGAATGAGCCATCCAACTTGGGGACTAAGCTCGCCAGCCCACACAGCAGAATCATGAATACTCGTGCGTCTGTGAAAAGTCCTACGTGCGAAAACTGCCCAGCCAAGGGCCTTCGGTAACTCCCCGCCAAGGGTGCCTGGGACAAAACCACGAACCAATCAATTCCATCGTTTCCGATGTGCGTAACCAAGTAACCAAGTGCAGGGGGAGATACAGATGATGGTGCAATTCACAAACCCATATAACATAAAATAATATACCCTCCCTTAATTCAATTTCCCAAATTCTCAATATTCCAAAGTACCTAATCCCACATACATAGACATCCGGACATAAATAGTGGCCATAACTTAATATCCAAAATTTATACATAATATAGATATCAAACTCTCAAAAGCATAAATTCCTTGACCCAAAATATTCATAAACTCCAAATATCAAAATAACCTCCAATAAATCCATAACATACCATAAACCACAAAATAAACCATATTATAAATTCATTGTCTCAATAATCAAAATAATCAAAATTATATAAATATTCAAGGCAATCCATTAAATACTTTCATAATCAAACCCCATATCACCGATAAATATGCAAGGCAATCCATTAAATATTGTCATATATTTTAATAATAACCATAATAACAATAATAATTTCTGGAAAACCCATATCACATTCCGATAAAATCATAGTCAAACATGTATCAAATCTCAATATAACATTTGATAACCCCACAATTAAAACAATAATATAATCTCATAATCCCAACATAATCAAAATAACACAAAGAACAATCAAGACTCGTTGATAAGGTCATTTTAGTACATTCCGAAGGATGAAACTACCTCAGAAGACTCACGGTCAATTGAGGGGTCAATCTTCCCATATTGGTCAATTGGGCCCGCAGGGCCCACGACCTCCGATTTCCGATCCAAAAGTTCCTACGGGTTCAACAAAGCCTATCAACACGTCCAGTAAGTTTGGTCTCGATCAAGCTGTCGGATCTAAGCCAATAGCATGATCGGACGGCAATCGCTTCGCCTAACACTGAAATCATTGATTCGGAGTATCTAGGACTCTAATTCTCGATCCGCAAGTTCCTACACGATCATAGAGGTACAGAGAACTACATATTTGAAATTGGGGCAGATTGAACGATATGAACCTATCGAACACGGATATCACAAATTAGGTGCAATATCCGTTCGACTGTCAAATGGTAACCAATTCCAAATCCGATCATACCATCATGCTTAGAACGACAAGGGGAATATTTTATAATGTAATAGACCACACAGTGGCCCATGCGCTGCCACTCGCCGCCGGCAGAGCGTGGGTGTCTTGAGAAATTTTCAGTGACGAAAAATTCTCGAAACACCCTACAATACATATACCAAAACGTCAAGGGTAACTAGGGGAGTATCTTTGGTCTTAGACCCCGACCAAAACTGTCAGAAATTGTAGGTTTGAAAATCAAAGTTCCAAATCTCCAAATCAACCCAAACCAGCTACCAAAACACCTAGAACGTACTGAGAGGATGAAGATTCATAACTTGGTTGACGGAAAATGTCGCTGGAATCGCCGAAAACGACGACGAAAAAGTTGCGATATTCCTCCTCATTCCAATCGCTAAACCGTGCGAAATCGATCGACGAAATCTAGTGGGCTAGGTAGAGGAGGAGGAAATGAAGATTTTGGAGGTAATTTCGTCGAAAACGGTAGCCGAACGGTGACAAACTCGCCATCTCAAAATCCGGCATCAAACGGAGGAGAGAGATAATGTCGGGGAGAGAGAGAGAGAGAGAGAGAGAGAGAGAGAGAAGAGAGAGACTGGTCTGTTTTAAAAAGAAATCCAACTTCAAAAAATTTACGGCTGTGCCACTACACTTCCGTTGACCACAACTTCTTCGTTAAAACTCTCATTTGAGCCCACTACGCGTCTACGAATTCGTGAGAGCGAACTCTACGTAGTGGTACCATTAATTTCCCCAAAATCCTTCCGATCAAAAAGTGACCAAAGTGACCCTACCTTAAGGGCAAAATTGTAATTTCCAAATTAAATAAATTGATTACAACTATTAAATTGGATCAGGATGTTACATTGTCATGGCAACCCAATAACAATTACTATTCACATGGGATTAATTTTATTTATGTCTATGATATTAATAAATAAAAAATTTCTGGGTACGTATTAAAAATAAATAAATAAATAAGGGCAAATAGCGCTTAATGCCACTGCTTTCCAAATTTTATCTGGAAATACCACCTTTTCCCACAAATTTTGCAAATATAACATATAAATACATTTTTGTTGTCCACTTATTGCACACATAACACTTTTTCTGAAATTTAGTTTTCTCTCCTAGTTATCTCTTGGCTCTATCTCTCTCTATCGCGCAACTTTCATTCTCTCTTCACTCTGTCTCTCTGTCGCTCAGCTCTCACTCTCTCTTCTCTCTTTCTCTGTCTCACACTACTCTCAATCTCTCTTGCGTAGCTCTCTCTCTCTCTCTCTCTCTCTCTCTCTCTCTCTCTCTCTCTCTGACGTAGTGCTCTTCCTCTCCTAGCGGTGTCTGTTCATTAAAGCTCAACTCCATCGTTGGCCTCCTAAAGGTATCGTTCATCATCATTTTCTTAGGGTTTAGGGGTTTCTCTAAAATTGGTTTAGGGGTTTCTTTGAAGCTAGTTTAGAGTTTATGGGTTTCTATGAAATTGATTTAGGGGTTTCTCTGAAATTAGTTTAGGGTTTATGGGTTTCTATGAAATTGGTTTAGGGGTTTCTTTGAAATTGGTTTAGGGTTTAGGAGTTTCTCTAAAATTAGTTTTGGGGTTTCCCTGAAATTGTTTTAGGGGTTTCTCTGAAATCGATTTAAACTTTAAGGGTTTCTCTGAAATTGGTTCAGGGTTTAAGGGTTTGTCTGAAATTGTGTGATTCTGATGATTCCTTGTTTGAAACAGTGAATGGGTTTGTTCTTTGTGGATTGATTCTTGCATTTAATTTGGGATTCCCTTGATTACTGTTGTTGTTTTACTGTTGTTACTGATGTTGTATTGCTTTTCTTTTGTTGTTGTATTGCCATTGTAATGCTGTTGTATTGCCTTTGTAGTGTTGTTGTATTGCCATTGTAGAGCTGTTGTATTGCTAGTTTATTATGATTTTATTGTCGTTCCATTGTGGTTTGAATGGTTTTGGTGATTTATGCAATTGGATTCTGTGTTGCTTTCTTGTTTCCTTTCATCCAAAGAAGGGAAATTATAGGTGTTCATTTATAGTCTCTACATTAGCCACATGAATCTGTATAGTTTGTTGTGTAGTTGCAGTAGCTTTTTGATGTCTGTAGTTTGTACATAAACAACCATTTATTTGGATATACAAGCAGAGTCCATAATTTTTCTGTTGATGTTCCATCTATATTGTATTTCATTTGTTCTCTTTTTATGACATACATGTATATCAGTATGGTGATGAGTAGATTTGAGGAAGCATTGATGCAGTTAGGCTAGTTCTTTTAGCCTTTTCTCTCAAACCGTGTATGAAGTTGATCCGTGGGGTATGAAATCACTTTGACAGTTGGGTGGTGTTTGGTTTGTGGATGGAATGTAATCTATATTTGGTAAAATGGAATGTAGATAAGAGTAGAGTGTGGAGAGAGTTTGAGAGTAGATAAGAAACTGAAATTGGGTAAATAATGCAATTTGGTATTATTTCACATTTCGGGAGATTGACAGTTGATGGGAATGGCCATTTCTTTCCACAATTTAATCTAATAAGCCAAATATTGTCATCTACATAGCATTATAAATGAAAGTGATGTATTAAATGGGATCTGTGGCATTTTTGAGCAAGCATTTTGGACAGAAAATATAAGCCTTGTAGGTACAAGGAATTTGTATTTTTTCTGTCATGGGACACATTGGTAAACATACATGTATTGCATATCAGGTTCTATTGTCCCTCTATTGTACTTTTATCACTGATATATCTTGTGCTTATTGCCTTGATCTGCCTCTGTATTGTGTGTTTATTGCTTTGTTATTGTGTATATTTCAACGGCTTGAAATTATTTGTATAATGTTGATGTGCAGGGAAATATGGTTTCTAAAGTAAAGCTAATGATTGTTGAGGATCAAAAGTTCCAGGAAAATGTGTTGTCCCTTTCCCATACAAAGACCGCCATAAGTATAATTAAGGAGAAATTGAGTCCACAACAATTGCAAAGGTTCCAGGACAGTTGTTTTGATCATCTATTACCAATTGAGGACCTTAAGTAGACTGCAGAAATTGTCCACAGGTTGTTATTGAGGAAGGCTGATCTGAAGACAGTTTCCCAGGTGAACGGTATAAAATTCATTGTTGGTAATAAGGTGATACAATTCACTGGACAACAGTTTTGCATCATCACAGGGCTAAGGTTCGATTGTGACTACCTTTCATTCCGATTGCGACTAACAAAAACTGCTCATTGAAAAAGAAATACTTTTGCAACAATAAAACTATGACCCTTTTTGAACTAGAAAAAGCCTTAATCGACTGCGCTGATGAGGAGGATGCCATGAAGCTTGGATTTCTATATTTTGCTGTTTTTGTGCTGTTCGGTAGTGAAAAACATGTGAACATTGACATCCAGTATTTGAAATTGTCGGAAGACCTTGAAGAGTTTTAGAAGTATCCTTGGGGCACTATTTCATATGCGAAGACAAATGCCTCACTTTTGAGGGCACTTTGTGCAGATTATCATCGAGTAAAAGTGCCCTAAAAAACTACAAAAACAAAAAAATATGAAAAGAAATCAAAGACAACGGCAAGTGGTAAACCAAGAGAGTATCATATAAAAGGTTTTGGCTTTGCACTTCAAGTGAGCAAATATCCATAAATTCATAAGTTCCATTTAATTTCTTTACAGTGATTGATGTTTAATTGTTCAAAATAGATTTAGGCTTTTGAGGTGTTTCCAAAGTTGGCTGCACTGCATTTTGTTGTGCACGAAGAGAATGGCCACATCTCCCGTATATTTACTACAATGGAGGAGCAAAACTTCAGCTCGTTTTCATGAGCTAATGAGCCAAGTATTCGAAAACTGTGAGGTTGGTTATATGTTCATAATGAAATGTATTTTGTATGTGTAAATTTGAGGTTAATGTGCAACTTCTTCGCCCAACTCTAATTGACAAGCAATAGCCCTATTGGACTTAGGGTGATGATGATGAAAACACTGAAGAAATTGTTGAATTGTTTGCCGATGAGGCCCAAGAAAATACCAGCACTTCCGCTGAAGAAAAAGATGACAAAATTGAGGAAACAGCTACCCTTCCCTCGTCTTCTAAGGTGAGCATGACCTTTTTTCAATATATAGGCCATAATAAACTTAATATTGGTGCTTTATAATCAGTATATGTATATAGACAATACGATAGCAATACAGTAGCAATATTTGGGTTATATTTTGTAAGTATTGTAACAATTTCATTATAACTGTATGCATGGTAAACTCTCGTCGACTGAGTTACGCACTTTGAAGCGTGAGTTTCAAACCATAAAGGATGAATTGGCAAAGGTAGCCAGTTCAAATCGAGCGCTTAGAAAGAGAGTGCGTGACTTGGAAGAGTCTTTGAAACATGAGAAGCAGTGTCAAAAAAATACAAAGTGTGTGGAGGATTTCAGCAAGACCCTCGCTTCGGTGGAACACTCTTTTAAGCTGGAGATAGAGGAGTTGAAAAAACGAAATGGTGGGTTGAATGAACATGATGAAGGACATGAAGAAGTGGGTAATCCTCATACCAATGAAGGAGACGACAATGACATGTCGCCCGTACATGAATATATTACTCCGACTACAAAACCAACAGAAATGGAAGCACAAGTCTCTGGTGATGGAGCCGAAGCCTTCGTAGCCATGCAAGTCCAAGAGGCAGAAATTGGCACTTCAGTTCCTGAAAAACAAGTGCAGCAAGAAGTTGAGAAGCTTCCTACTCCAGAAGATGTGGACAGGTGCGGAGTAATCTGCAAAAAACGGCTACCTTTGTTAGAGGATTGGAAAAAGAGCGACATTAAGGCATGTCAAATGAATCTTCTCATCATAGCCAATGTTATTATGGCTGGTGAATAAGCGATTAAGGAAGGTAGTGCTACTATTGAAAAACAAGATGTGGAAGGTAAAGGGTGCAGAAAGAAACGGTCGGCCACTAGATTGTTGAGTCCATTTACCGATCCCTCAAGGAAAAAGAGGACGATTACTGTCAATATAGATAGGGAACACACCATGTTGTATAGCAATACAATCCAAATTATGCAAATTTAACAGAATTCACAATCCACTTAACACCAAACCCACCACAAATAAAATTCAAATTGACAGTACCTAACAAACCAACACAAATTATATTTTCTAAAATACATTATGTAGTGGAATATTGTATTTACAGGTGATTTTATTGTGGCCCGTGGAACCGCACCTTGAGCACTTTCTTGTAATGGTGCCCTCTCCTTTCGAGGGAATCCTTAGCTTCTTCCGTCTGCCTGGCACGACCTTTTCCATGGGAGGTAGCATAACTCGACTTCTGACATCTCCAAGAATAACTCATATTCCTTGAGACTGTACCGGGTAGATGGCATCTGTATAAGCATCCAACTAGGTTTTTTGAGTGTAATACCCAGAAGTCTTGGAGTATACATTTAGTTTCAAGAAGCGGCAAACTGTAACTATATGCTTGCAAGGTAGCTGCTCAAGCTGAAACTTCCTACAACTACAATTGTTGTTCGTCAAATGTACGAGGCCGCCCGTATCACCATCTACAACATTATTCTATACATTATTTAGTTTAACGACATTCATCCTTACAGCATATGTTTGGGCCTAAATTTGGCACACCCAGTCCAAATATTAAAAGCCCATGCCAAAATTACACACTCAGCCCAACACTGGAAGCCCAGAATAATGAAGTAATTTCAGGACCCAAGTAGATTAGGCTTTGCATTGAAGTTGAATTTAAAAGTCCAAATCCAAGAAGGCCAGCCCAGAAACTGCCATTTGGGTTTCAAAAAAAAGGAAAATCAGCCCACAGTTTCAAAACTCAACCTGGGCTTAGCATGATTAAAAAGAGAAGAAAGACCCAAAATTAGAGGCAAACCCACGTGACTTCCTGACTTTGAAAAGTCAGCAATTTCAACTGGGTTGCTAAGGAGTTAATAAAGGCAGGTCTTAAAACAGGCAAAAGTCTCCAGCTTTTTCAGGCAAAAGAAGATCACAATCCCTTTTCTATATTCAGAAAAATTCTCCTCCAGAGCAGGTACCATTTCCAAGAGATAAGCAGGCTATATTTTCTAAAGAGATAAGTAGGGTGCATGAAGTTGTTCATCTGGAAAATCAAACTAACCATCACGACAGATTGAAATCTCACAAGAGCAGAGAGATTAGGTTGTCTTTTAAAGCAAAGCAGGGAAGTGATTGACTTAAAACTGACCATTGATAGTCTATTTTTGATAAAGATAACTTCCCTTTTCTAAAAAAATAAAGATCTTGTGTTTTAGAAAAACTGCCGCCCATTTTAAAAGATTAAAATACCCACTCCAACATTTCCTATAAATATGATATGAGGTGAACAGATCGAGACAATCATACAAACAACCAAAAATCAGTCAAAAGACAAAAACTCAAAATGATCACTTGATCTCTGAGAACCTTCAAACAAACTGAAGCAACCAAAAGCTCATTTGAGCCACTTTAGAAGCCAGCTACAAATCATAACTTCCAGTTCTTACCTAGAGAAATAAGTCATTCAAAAAGAGATTTCTCTCGTTACGAATTTGGTTCAGCAAAAGCCAAAACAAGCAGAGTTCAGGTTTTTACAAACATGAAAACCTCAACAAATTTATGGAGAGCCCTGAACAAGTAGAACAAGCATCACAGTGTAGTCCCAACTCAGTAATCCTTGAATCCAGCCACTTCTGCTCCCTTCAGACTGAAGAGGCCGAAATTATGTCCGTTCAAATAGCCTTCCAGGGCTTGAAATAGATTAAAGCTCTGCCAAACTCAAACGTTGGTATCGATTTATAGCTGAAACTCGACGGTTGAAGTTGCTGATAGTCCAGTCCAGCCCGGATCAAAAGCTTCTGTCCAGACATAAATGGAAGTCCAGCCTTCTTTTTGTCTTTCTAGAGTTGAGTTTTTACTGTAGAGTTTTGTAAAAGTCAGTTCCACCTGAAAACAGTCCATTTTCTCACTATCTATTCTAGCCAGAACTACCAACATTGTACTGTGAAAAATTATGAAGTCCTCACCAGTCTGAGACAGGAAAAGAACTTACTTGGGAGATATTCCTCACCTAAATTCACAATAGTTTGTTTAGAAATCAGTAACTTGGGGTGCAAGTTATCTATTTTTAAGAAGTCTGCTAGGATTTTTATTGCTAGCAGTGGCACACTCGCACACTAAAGAAAGTTAACTTGTTGACCATTCAATGGTTTTCAAGGCAATGGGAAATTTTACCCTTCCATCACAGGAACAAACACAAAACGGGTGAACAGCATCATCCAACCTATTCCTCAATCTCTTCTCGCCAAAATTGGGGCACAATATTTTTGTGCATTTCAAAGCCAACTCACGACGTTTGGTGAACCATTTGACAAGGAGATTAATAATTTTCCCTATCAAATGAACCACCGACAGCATCCTTGCAAACCTAAGGACTGAGTTTATTGACTCTGCAATATTTGTTGTCATTACATTGTAGCGGCATCCATCCATGTGAGCTCTAGACCACTTGTATAACCGCCTGTTCAAGATATTTATCAACCCGTTCTTTTCCCTTGATCTTGCGAAAATGAGGATCAAATTCAGCCATTGAATAAGATTTCGCAGTCTACTCAAAGTGCATCAGCATTTTATCACGCTTTTTCAACTTGCAAGTGCGTTTCATGTTCCCCTTCATATGATAAAAGCATATGCCATGTTGCGCTGTTGGAAAAATTTTGTTCCACACATTCTCTATGCTAACATTGTGATCATAAATTATAATAATATTAGGACACTCACCACTGGCTTCATGAAGTTTAGTGAAAAACCAATGTCATGATGCATCCGTCTCCAAATCCCCAATCCCAAAGCAAGAGGATATATATTTCGATTACCATCGAATGCATTCGCTACAAACATAACACCCTTGTACTTATATTTTAAATGAGTGGCATCCACGGCTATCATTGGGCGTATGGAAGAAGGAAACCCTTAATACATGCGCCAACTGCCATAAAAAAAATACACAAAGTGATTGTTCTCATCAGTATGGATGTGTGTCTTTATGCCGGGATTCATATGCTCCAATTCATAGCAATAGGCTGGAAGGATGTAATATGCCTCCTCGTCTAATCCTCTAATTGACATTAGAGCTAACTCCCTCGCTTTCCAAGCTTTTGAATAATGAATGGTCAAACCAAAGTTGTGTTTCACATCTCTCATTATGTCACTCAGTGTGTATATTATTCCAGAATCCTTCAACTTCCTTTTCAATGAAGGAGCTACAAGTGATGCGGTTGCTTGATGATGGTTGTCATTACCAATCTCAAATCACATTCATGGCCAGTTGTACACTTCACAATCATGAAGTTGTATTCTCCAATTCTCGATGCTCGGACCCGCCATGGGCATGGACGTTGACAACGAACCACAAGCAACATCTTAGTGCAAGAGAGTTGCATCTTAAATTCAAAGTGGCCTCTCGATGCCGCCAACCGTAACTTGGTCAATAAGGCTCTCTTACTAGAGAAAATTTGTCCAACTTCAATTTTCGGATNCCAATCACTTCGTGAATACCTTGTGTGCAAATATGCTTCTCCATCACTTACACCGGCCACATTGTACTGGTTGTGCTCAACCATTTCGCTCAAATAATGTTCACGAGTGGGTTCAGATTCTCCTCCTAAACGCATTATTGGCAATTGGGCTGATGTATCCAAGTGGCCCAAAATAGGAGGGGTAGAGTACATTGACACTTCATTTGTTTCACTACCATTATCACCACCATGCTTCTCCTCCACCTCGCTAAAATCAATCATGCCCATAAAATCTGTCCCAACATCACCTCCCACATCAGTGACATTTGTATTATTCCGAGTTACTTCATTACTTTCAACAATGGCAACTAAAGAACGACCCATCCGACTACTATATGTCATCATATGCATACTATCAACGACGACATTTGTCAGTCCTCTATCTTTTATACTCATGAGTAAGGGAGCTAGTTTTGAAGGTGTTACCTCACAATTGTACTTCATAAAAAATTTGACATCATCATCGTCCTCAATCTTTATGTGCTTCCACTCATTCGAGGCCACCAAAAATGAGAACTTTAAGCAAACCTTGTCTTCCCTGCTATTTGTATTACCAATCTTATGCACATGATCCAACAGTTCAACAAATATGATGGTCCGTGGTACTATTAAGCCTTTTGAGTCACCCCCTTCGTATTTGAACATCTTCTTTGAGGTTACCCATTTTCCATTGTAGAAAACCAGAATAACAATTGTCTCCATTTTTTACCATGACAAAACAACATTTCATTAACACATGTGAAGCCATGAGCAAATCACTGCAATACAACCACAATAAACAGGCAATACAACCACAATAAAAAGGCAATACAATGGCAATACAACAGGAATAGAATGGCAATACAATAACAACACAACAGCAATACAACAAAAATAACACAACAGTGAACAAGGATTCATCACAATCAGACTATACAAATCTACTACATCATATGGAAAATCCCAAGTTTCAAGATGCACATAGCCAGAGCAATCTAAATCCATTTGCTAAAAATCGAGATGGATGAGCATGAAGATTCAAAAAACACAACCCAAAGCAATCAAAATAAAACCAATTTCACAAAAACCTAAGCAATCAAAATAAAACCAATTTCACAGAAACCCACAGAGATTAAGAAATGGACCATCAAGACTACCTATTGGAGGTCAGCGATGGAACTGAGCTTCAAGGTTGCAAGCAGCTGCGACCTTATGCTATTCAGAAGACATACCTAGAAGATGGGGTCGAGGGGAGGTTTCGCGATTCATAACAGAGAGATGAGGACAATTCAGAATAGAGAGCGTTAGGAGAGGACCGACCGCGGGAGCACGAGAGAGCTGCGGGAGAGGGATAGAACTACACCCCGAGAGAGAGAGAGAGAGAGAAAAACAAAAACAAAAACTGACCAAAAGTGTTATTTGGCTGATAAGTGAGCAATAGGTATGTATTTATAAGTTATATTTGCAAAACATGTGGGGAAAGGTGGTATTTCCAGATAAAATTTGGAAAGGAGTGGCATTAAGAACTATTTTCTTAAAAAAAGTCTGAATTTTTTGGTAATTTTTTAGATTTTTTTTTATTTTAAAAAAAAAAATTTCATTGACGTCAGCACCCTCAAACAACTGTTCGGGCTATCTTGCCTTGGGCTTACTCTGGACTTGGTGGCCGTTGCCCGGGCTGGATGTCACCACTGGAGCTGATTTTGGAAGACCAGGGGACTTTTGCCTGGGCTGGGCTGTGCTCTTGGAATCCATTCGTCCAAAAAATACCTCTCCGAACCCAATATCTTCCTTCCCCTTATGCCAAGAGACCAAGAATCAAACGTGGGCTCCTCCTCATCAGCTATAGCGCTCCCTCATGTGCCCTCGATTGCTCGTCCGCCGTCGTCGGTCAGGTACTGTTCTGTAGCAGCGCCGTCGTCTATAAGGTAGTGTTCTCTCCTCTGGAACTGAGTCGTTAAATCTTTCGTTCCAGATCCAGATCGATACCGTACCGCGATTGGGTACGCTCGATCCAGATCGAAATTCGTAGGGGTGAACGAATTAGGCAACTATGGTCTCAACGTGCCCCACGATGTTATCTTTGTCGCGCATTTCTTCAAATAGCTTGCCTTATCTTCCTTCAAATAGCTTGCCTTATCTTCCTTCAAGATCACCGGCAAAAGTAACCCGGATAAGAGCTACATCTGCGGATACAGGACACAGTCAACCACCCTCCTCTTCTTCGGAAAAAAAGAATCCACTTGCAGTTGTTTTGGATGCTCCTCGAACTATTTGGAAGGCAACGTTACGACCATTGAGTGATTTTGGTTTTGGTCGTAGAAGCATATGGGAAGGTGGGGTGGGGTTGTTTCTAGTTTCTGGTGCAGTTCTCCTTGCACTCAGTTTGGCCTGGTTGAGGGGGTATCAATTGCGGTCTAGATTCAGGAAATACTTTGCTGTGTTTGAGTTTACTCAAGCTTGTGGAATATCCACTGGAACACCAGTGAGGATTAGAGGGGTCAATGTCGGCAGTGTTATCCGTGTTAACTCTTCCTTGGAAAGTATTGAAGCAGTTGTTGAGGTGTGTTTCAGTATCATAAAACTGTGATAATGGAAATACAATATGTTTTTACTTTTTCATCTTGACAATGACATTACTCCTTTTGTAGGTTGAAGATGATAAAACTGTGATACCTCGAAACTCGCTGATTGAGGTAAACCAGTCAGGTCTTCTCATGGAAACTAGAATCGACATTACACCTAGATATCCAATTTCCAATATTTCAGTTGGGCCTCTTCATCCTGAATGTGACAAAGAAGGTCTTATTGTATGCGATAGGCAAAAGATGAAAGGATATCAGGGGGTAAGCTTAGATGCATTGGTAGGTATATTCACTCGTCTTGGACGTGAAGTGGAGGAAATCGGTATTGCGAATACGTATTCACTTGTTGAACGAGTTGCTTCTGTTATAGAAGAGGCAAAGCCACTGCTTATAAAGGTGTGATGTGCTCTCTTATGTTTTTTTTAGCGATAATTGTCAGTGTTGATCTGGATACCAGTTCCCCACCCCCTTTTCATTTGCTTGCCAGGATCCATAAGTTTGTTGGTTCTGAAGAAAAAGATGATTAGAGCTATTCTTACCAGTTCTGTTCATTAGGATATCGTGGATGAGGACCTATTAAGGCCACATCTATTTGCTTCATAAAGGCAAAAAGTGTAGGGACTTCATCAGCCATTTGGCATCAGGCAAAGGAATCACACTTTCCTATGGCACACCTGTGCATTTGTGGGAGGTCCTGGAAGATAACATGTACATATCACAATCGGAAAACTGCAATAGGGATTTACATATCTTTCAGTATCCTAAGACTTAATAACTATTAAGTAACCTTATTTCGTCTGATTTGTTAAATTAAAGTTGAAGTAGCCTAAACCCATCTATTTAACAATTTATTTATACTAATTTTGAAAGATTGCCATTCAGGATGCAAGTCATCTGAGAAATTACAAAGCTTTTTGAAAGAATTGATGTCAGTTACAGATTCTAATTGTTTGACTGCATTTAAGTTGTCAGGGCATGAATTTATTTTCACATAGATAAGGTGGCTGACTCTCTGATAGATGAATTTTGCCATTAAGAGTACACAAATTTATCCCCTTTTAGCAGACTAGGTGAAACCCATACTCTCTGATCCCTTAGGAGTGTTAACAAGAAAAGCATCAGTACGTAGCTTATAATTTTTAGATTTTAGGACACTGCGATGTGCTTTAAGTTCCTTTGTGTTCAAGAAATTTGGTCCTTCCAAGTTGAACTTCTAATATGTTGACTGGCTGCCAGTGCCTATTTTTCGTAGCCACAATGGAAACATCATGGCATAAAAGGGCTCTGTATTTCAGCAAAAACCCAAAACTGTGAAATACATAGTTCTTTCTCCTTTCAGTGATATTACTGCTGTATTTTCTTGTTGTGATGTGCTGCTGGAATTGGTGTCAGTTTCACAATCACAACAATGGCCAGAAAATCCATTTTGCAGAGCAAATCACCTATATTAGCATGTGTATGTGTTGCAGTGTGTGTCTTTCTGTGTGCCCGCATGCATAGGCATACATGGGGTTTGCACTTGTTTCACTATTTTAAATTTAATTCATCATTTGTACCATGATTTTAATATGTTCTCATGCACAATTATTTGGCTTTGATGTAGTGATTTCTCAGATACAAGCCATGGCTGAAGATGTTCAACCTTTGCTGGCTGAGTTTCGTGATAGTGGTCTGCTAAAGGAAGTTGACAGTTTGACCAGAAGCCTTACACAAGTTTCGGAGGATGTGAGGTGAATTGTCTCAATTTATCTTCTTCTTTTTTTTTTTCTTTTTTTTTTCTTTTTGTAGTAGTTAGCTTATTAATATATTTAGTGATTCCTTGTCTTTATCTTTATTGCGATGTTTGTTTAAGGTGTTCTAGGTCAATGTTCTGAATAACGTTATGTAGCTGTAGAAGTCTCTGACTTTTAACACTCACATTATGTTTACTGATACTGGAATTATGAACAGCACTCATTTATCCATGTCATAGTACAGAGTAAGGAGTTATGATTATTATGTTGGGGTGTTTAAGGTTTGATTTATGATGTCTTTTTCATATATCCCAAATAGACCTTCAACAGAACTCTATCGAAGGTTTAAAGAAATGTCGGAAAGTTTTATATGGAAATCTCCCTCGGTCTCTTTCTCTCTTTCTCTCTCTCCTCTCCCCTCTCTCCCTCGCCCCTCTTTCTCCTTTCTCTTTCTATCCCTCTCTCTGTTTTGATTAGAGGCTAATAGTAATGATATAGAGTATGATTTTCTGCAGAAAGGTGCATTCATCTATTATGACCCCTGAGAATACAGAACTGATTCAGAAGTCCGTGTACACTTTGATTTTCACCTTGAAGAATATTGAGGTGATCCTAGCTGCCGAGTGATTACATTATCCTGTGGAATTTTTTTCCTTTAATCTCTTTTATATCCATCTGTTTTCTTGTTTAATTGTCTTTATCATTCTTTCATCATTGCAGAATTTAAGCTCTGATATTCTTGGATTTACGGGTGATGAGGCTACAAGAAAAAATTTGAAGTTGCTGATCAAGTCTCTCAGCAGGCTATTGTGAAGACTGAAAGGTGGACATAGGATAGTTACTTACCTTGGTTGAGTAGATGTAAATGATTTCTTGCATCCATTATAGTGGGGACGGGTGAAAATGAAGTGTGGCTTTTTTTACTTTTTAATGCACAAAAAGGTTTCAATTTGAGAGCTACATTTGCATTCTCTAATCTGGTCAATTCAAGTTTTGTTGATGTTTCCTCATAACCTAAGTAGATATAAAGTCGCGTATTCTTTTGTGCAGATGCCTGTTGCTATCAGAAACCATCATTCCAAGTTGAAAATGTTCATTCCAAATATTTATCTTGGAGCCTCTATGTGTTTGGCATGGGGCCCCCTTTCCCAATTGAAGTATGTTTCTGATCTAAAGTATTTTATGACAAGGAATTTTTCAGTTTGACATGGACATACATTTTACAACTCAATAGTGCTTAAGTTGGCCTTATGCAAAGTATAACTAGTGGAGATATGTTTATGTGGGCTGCCCCCAAATTTTCAAAGAGTATAAAGTTACCAAGAGTCACGCCTACGTGTGTGGCTGTCAGTCGTTAATGCAAGCTGGTTCCACAATGCAACGCGCAAAGAGCATTGGGAGCTTTTTGCATGGCAACCCCTGATCCAACCCTCCATCCACAATGCTTTTAACATCTCCACAGTCAATAGTATGAATTTGATGTCTTTATTTACATTTGTACTTATTAAGTTTGGAAGCTTTGAAAACGAAGGGGGAACCATCTCAATAGGTTAGCGATGCCCCATCTTTAATAAGGTGAGATCCCACATATCTTTACCAGCTGATCTTTTGTACTGTGTTTGTCTGAAAAACAAAAGATGTACTTGAATATTTTGCATCACATGTTCGCATATTGAGTGGCAGGATCTGAAGAAGTGGAAGATTATGAGGTCATAGACTTTCAATCAATTAATGTGGATGCTGAATTTCGTTTTGTCCTCCACTTGGAACTTGTGTGACTTGAAACCGAGAAGGTGAATACCATCATTTATTGCAACGTCGGTTTTCCCCGGATCAACTTCCATTTTTTCGTTTTTAACCCAACGGATCAACTTCCATTTTTTTGTTTTTAACCCGACTTTGATATAGAGTAATATTAGAGATATCAAGTGGCACTTATGGTGGTTCGCTATAACATCCAAGGTCACGTGACTTGGACAATGGTGTTTGTCCTAGGATCATAGCCCCCACTCTACTGCTCGAGTCAATGAGATGTTAATTGGATTGGCTCAAGTCTTTAGTGAGCTACAAAATGGTCTTGGGTTCATACTTTCTCTATGTCTAAGTTTTCCCCCTCCTCCTTTCTAACTCCGGTAAACAAAAGAAAAAATGGTGATACCACCTTTGCTCCACCTTAGTAATTCTTTATACAAAGTTGGTGAATCACGTGCACATAATAGACCCAAAAAAATGTTATAATTCACTCTTGTGAAAATTCCTATTAAGCATGATGAAATTTCTCTGTGGCGTTGGTGATAGAAGTTGTGGTGACAATAGTTGTCGTTATAATGGTTGCCGGGTTGACGTGTGATAGTGGCGTTGAGGTTGGAGGGAGGAAATTTGTTCAAGATAATATTAAGAAAAAGGTAATGATGGAACAAAATTCTATCTGGTTTTAGTTTTTTGTTAATTGTGTGGTCAAGAAGCTTAAGCTTACGCATTGAGATTCCATGAGTGTGATCAAGAAGCTTAAGCTTCTTGCTTTATCTTTCCTAGCTTTATAAACACACATTATTACACACACTTTGGGTATCATCAACTCTTTATTGTAAGTGGAGCAATTTGGAGACGAGCAAATCATTAGGTAATCGACTACTAACTAACGTGTCCATAAGGTTAGGGCTTTGAAATCTTTTTTTTTTTTTTTGGGTCAACCAGGGCTTTGAAATCTATTGGACAAACTATCTAACTCACCTTGCAATCGAATTATCTAATTAATATGATTATAAATAGTATATCCTTTATGTTGGGCTAAAAGCCTCTCCCATGCTAATTTATTTACATAAAGAAAAGAGATGATGTTGGTCAAAGATAGAGAAAAGTCTTGGAGCTTAAGGTAGCTGAAATCGCTAAAAAAAATCATAACTGAATTTGGCTTGGTTGTTTTTGCAAAATGTACCCCTGTCATTTCCGTCAATATTATCATCGCTATATTCAAATACATATTATGTGTCCTATGTATCAACAAGGCATGCAGCACCTAATCATTTTGGTAGATAAGTTTGGCGTTACAAGTCGTGCTGGTCTTAACTGATTCAAAACTCAAATAACTGGTAAATGACTTATAGCATTATTATACTGCTCATATTCAAAATCGTTTGAAACTTACTCAAATCTCTAATTGGCATATATATGCCTATACTTTATAGATAAAAGAGCTAATTACTTTTAAAATTGCCCTTACAATTTATTGGCAAATATAGTTCAATATGGAGTTTTGAGATAACTGTTCGGCCGACCCGGGACCCGGTTGGCCAATCGTGAAGGTTTCTAGGGCGAATTTGGTCCGAATCGGACGGTCGGATTCAAAATCCGAATCAAACCCTAGGGTTCGCGATTTCGGAGTACCGATCATACCGTACTGACGGTTTGGTTTGGTTATGGGTTAAATAATTATTTTTTAATTTTAATTATTTTGATCATTTGGAGTCACTTTTGTTCTTGGACCACCCCCAAAAAGTGACCGGAAATGGTAGTTTCGAGCGGCCGGTTTCGGCCAAACTTAACGTAAATCGAACCCCAATAAAATCAATCGAAGCCCATATAACCCTAGAGCACGAAAAATAGGAAACTTACTCGATCGATTTGGCGGAGAAACGGAGAAGAAATCTGAGCTGGAAGTTCGGGTGGCATTCGGACGAACCATCGTCGGAAATCATGGTTTTCCGGCCAGATTCCGGCACCCACGAGGCTGGTGTTGGGTGTAAAAGAACGGCGGTCGAGTCACGGTTCCAACGGTACCCACGGCGGAGATCAGTTCCAAGTATGGTGGCCGTGGCGACGAGTTGAATGGGTGGAGGTCGCGGGCGGTTTGGCTGCGGGAGGAGAGAGAGAGGGCTGACGGGGGAGAGGAGAGAGAGTGATATAAATATCTGACTTTTTGACCAAATTAATTTTGCCCCTCGCGATTTTTAGACCATAACTTCTTTTTATATCGAACTCCTTCATCACTGTTCCCGATTAAAAAGTCAAATTTTCCCCTATTAAAATATACGAGGGCAATTTGGTCATTTCGCTAAAAGATATTTTCCTTACCTTTTTAAGATATTTTCTTTCTTTTTGATATTTTGTTTTGGGTTCTTACAATGGGGGTACTGTAGCACTTTTTGATTAGAGAGGAATTTATGAATTTTCTATGTTTTTTAGTTTCGACCTTTGTCCCATTTTTTACCTGTAACTTTCCAACCGTTGATTCAAATTTTATGTTCTTTGTATGGTTGGATTCAACATGAAAAACTAAAGAACCCAACGTGAAAAAAAAAATGTCAAAATCATTTAAATAAATGCAAAGAATTTAGTAAAAATAACACTCAAATGTTCAAACAACAAACACAAGTGTTTCCCAATGCATCTTGAGTATATATTGAATGATATATTGACTAAATTATTTGATTTCATACTTGGATGAATTAAACTATTGGATTTTATATTTTACAAGGATAATTTGGTGTATTTGTTCAAGAACTTATGTTACATGAAAGTATTATAAATTGTATTTTTATTAGTATGTTTTTATTACAGTACTACTGAACCATTACAAACGGAATATTAGGTTAACCAATCTGAAATGTACTGAAGTCTTTAGTTTGGTTAATGGAAGAGCCTTCTATCGTTCCGAACCGATTCATGCCCAAGCCTAATCGTAGTAAAGAAAAAAAGAGGCAACTCAGCATTAGTCACCACTTTCAGCCTTCATCTCACTGGCTCTCTTTCTTTCTCATCTCTCCCTGTCTTTCTCTATCTTCGTGTCGGTAATATTGGAGACTGGTCTCCGGATCTAAAGCCACCTCAAATTTGGAGGTCGGCAAAGTCGCCACCTCCACTATTGTTGATGTGAGGAGAGTGAGGGAGCCTGTGAGAAGGAGAGAGATGAAGCTGACAACGATGTAGGAGGGGACGAGGGCTCGGAGGATGGATGATGGCAACAGCGAGGTTGACACCGAGGCCGGCGGTTGTGAAGGAGGAGGAGCGGTTGGAAAGAGAAATAGGTGTGAATGTTTATCAAACCAAATTTTTTTAAAATGTGGGAGTAGTGGTCAGTTGTCAGGATGCAATTGGATAGGAATGCTAACGTGGAAAGCATACCTTGGCATCTCGGTGCCAAGCAAATTCGAATTTGGGGGGTGGGGGTTATGCCAAGGTAGCATGGATGAATTCAAGTCTTACAAATGAATGTGATTCACGTATTTTAATCAAATTGTTATGAGATTGCAACCTCCTCCTTGGCATCTTTTGTCATTAACATCAAGGGATTTCGTTATTCTATTGAGTGGTGCCCATTAATCATGATAAATATCATACTTGTATTAAATTTTCAATTTTCATTATTTATTTCCTTAAAACTAATGTATGATATCAGAAATATAAATACTCTTCAAGGATTTCGTTGTTATATTATTTCTTTGATTTTTTTTATAAAAAAAATAGTGGGATAAGGTAGGCTCGAATTTCTCCTTTCTTCCAAAAAACACTCTTAGAGTCTTTTCCACTTTGAGGGGGGAGGAAGCCATTGTTCTTCCCCCCTCTCCCCTCTTCTCTTCCTCCTTTCACCTCTTCCCCTATTTTCAGAGACAAAAGGGTTTTCCCTATTTGTCTTAGTTTTGTTATGATTTTCATCCAATTATTATAGGCGCCTACGGCTCAGCGTCGGATCTTCACCTGCTTTTCGGTGTCGGATCTCCACCACCATCTTTTTTGCAGTTTCTTTATGTTTGGAATAAGTTGCAGAGACTCTTTGGGTTCTCTGTATAGTTTTTGCATCTCATTTTGTGAGAGCTTTTCATCTCTCCTTTGTAAGAGTTTTATTTGTATTGTTATGGTTTGGTTTTTTCAAGCTTTATCTCTTTTTTATTATTCTAAGTTTGCAATCTTAGTTGGGATGTCTATGTCAGAGTTTCTTCGATCCTACCTGATCATTAGTGGAGACACACCATATTGTCTTAATTTTGATATTAGACCGCTCCTTTATTGTAATAGCCTTTTTGTGGCTAGTTTGTATTGGCCCTTCGTGGCTAGTTGCTTTTTTAGCTAAATTATGAATGCAATCATAAAATTTCTATAAAAAAAAGAAGGTAGGCTCGAATTTATGTTTTCCAGACTGCGCCAGCAATCAGAAATAAGCTTATGGCGTTTATTTAAAAAAAAAAAAAAAGAATTAAAGAAAACTTCATAAAAAAATAATAAAACATTGGAAAATAAAATAAAAGGTTGTAAACTTGTAGCTGCTATCTTGGGGATGTGACACCTTTTCAGGTAGCCGACACACCATTACCTTGTTTCTAACACTCCATCACCTTCCACATGCACCCCTTTGCATACTCTCAATACAAAAGTCAAAAAATTATATAAACAAATTCGAAATAATAAATAAATCATTTAAAAATTCATAAGCTACCAATAAAAATAAAAATAAAAATAATTGGTTTTCTGCCAAGATTCCCACCCAGCCAGTTGCTTGCTGCAACAATTCCTGAGAGACCCTTTGGCTTTCCTTGGCTCAACAAACAATCACTCTTTCACTTCATTTCTGAAAACCCAAATAAATCAATCAAAGGCTCCAAAAGCAACCCAAGTGGGGCAGCTTCAGATTTTCTATCGTTTTATGATGTGCATGTGTGTTTTGTGTGTGGTGAGTTTGTGTCAGGCCCTGACAGCTCCTTGTAACTCAATCATACAATAAGCCTGGCATCAATTATTCCCAATCTCTCTCCCTCTTTCTGTTTTGCTGCAAAGAAAAGAAATTTCCAACACCAACCCATTCCCATTCTCATGTTCACTGCACAAGGCACTTCTCATCTGTACTTCTTCATTATCACCCGGTCTTCTTAAAGAAAGGTTGCTTTTTTAAGTGTCTTTTTATTTGTGATCTGGAATTTTCTCCATCAACTCGGCTAATCATTTTGTTTTTATCCTCCTTACCCAAAAAGCAAAAATTATAAAAGCCAAACAATGTTTCCAAAACTTGCTTCTTTTCCCCATTTTTGGTTTTATTGAAAGTTGAAGAAATTGCAAATGTCACTATTTCGGTTACAGTCATTTACTCAATTTTTTTTATATGCTGGGTTGGTGATTGTTCTCTGTCTTGCACAGTCATTAATGCCATTTGTTGAAACCCCTTTATTCATTTCTTTGTTGATGATTTGATTTGATCTGATTGATATTTTAGTTATATATTTGATCTCTCTGGGTTTGCCTCTAATTTCTTGATTTTCTTTTCCTGAAAAAGATGTTTACCATTATTACTGCCAAAAGCTCACACCTACCAAACCTGAATCTTGTGCATTGCATGTTTCTCTACTTGTGTTTTGTGGGATTAAGCCCTTCTTTGGTAACAAATTTCATTTACTTGTAAAGCTTACTAGCATTTTCCTATCTCTGTAACCCGTCGAAGTCCACAGATTGTTTCAATCTTGGCACCAAGAAAAAAAGCCTTTTTTTCCATCTGGGTACTGAGAAAAATCCTCCCTTTTCAATCCCCTGCCGTAACTTGTCTTCGCATATATAAAATCTTTGAGTTTCCAATCTGGGTTTTGAGAAAAAACGCTTTCTTAATAGCCCCTTGTGCAGGATTCTTGTGTTTATGCGTGAAAGCTTGAAGCTTTTCATCTGGGTTGGGAACTTTTTTTGTCTGATGCCTATTGGGGTGTCCAAAAATGGCAAATCTCGTCCCTGGTGTGCTTCTCAAACTTCTACAGCATATGAACACAGATGTGAAAGTTGCTGGTGAGCACAGGTCCTCTCTATTGCAAGTTGTGAGCATTGTTCCAGCGCTTGCAGGCGGTGAGCTTTTCCCAAACCAAGGTTTCTACCTTAAGGTATCAGATTCCTCTCATGCCACCTATGTATCTCTCCCTGATGAACATGATGATTTAATTCTCAGTGATAAGATCCAACTGGGTCAGTTTATTCATGTGGACCGGCTCCAAGCCGCTACCCCTGTCCCCATTCTCCATGGGGTTAGGCCAGTACCAGGGAGACACCCTTGTGTGGGGAGCCCTGAAGACATTGTTGCAACTGATTCTCTTGGATTTCTTAACAATAATTTGCGTTCAGGTTTGAAAACTGTAGAGAAAGTGAAACCTGAGTCTAAAGTATTAGGAAATGGTCATGCTGGAGAAAGGGACAAACATGGAATAGTGAGATCAAATGGTAGTGCTAAGGAGGAGCAATTGGATAAGAAAATAGGGTCTTTTAGCAGATCAAAGTCTCAGCCATCAAAACCAGCATTAAATGTTGATGTGAAGAAGGAATTGCCGAGAATAAAGTCGTTGAATTCACGGTCTATCCCATCATCTCCCACAAGTTGTTATTCGTTACCTACTTCTTTTGAGAAATTTGCAAATGGGGTCAAGCATCATGCAAAAGTCAAGGGAACACCTAAGGTGGTTGGAGTGTTGGAAAAGGCAAGTTCTGCTCGTGGGGCTAGTCCTGGGAAGAGATCAGTGGTGGGAAACCCGATGAAGAATTTTGTTCAGGGGTTTGAACTGGGAGCCAAGGCCCTGAGGAAGAGCTGGGAAGGAAATATGGAGGTGAAGAATAGAGAGAGTTCAAAATTGAGGGCTACCACACATGATCCGAAGCAAGAAGTTCGGATGTCTGTAAGTTTTACAATTCTTCCATATTAATTTTGAAATTGATGTTATTTAGTTTTTACTTGTTATTAGTTTGCTTAAGTGTTCTGTGGGTTGATTTAAATTGTTTCTGTTCCTTTATTTGAGATTAGATTGATTTCTCATTTGGTGGATCTTCTGAGAGAAAATTTTGATTTTGGAGATAAACAACTCAAATTAAATGTGCCAGCAATTATGAATTTTAGGGTTTGAAAAATCTTCTCCTTCTCTCTCTGGTTTTGATTCGATTTTGCTGTAAATTCCAAAAGATGTAGGAAGTAATTCAATGTTTAGTGTTTTTTTTCTCTTGTACAAATCAAAATACTATATTTATTATTTGAAAAAACTTGCATTTGCCAGGCTCCTAGAAAAAGTACATCAAGTGAGAGGTTGCCATCTAAAGAGGAGAATAAGATCCAGGTGTCTGCAAAGTCATTGAAAGAAGAGAGTAAGGTTCAAATGTCTACAAAGAAAGTTACTGCAAATGGAACTTTGGGTGATCAAGATAGGTCAAATAAACAAAGAGTTGTTGGAAAGAAATCAACAGATGCTAATAATGGATTTCCTGGAAACTTGGTCAAAGTTTCTTTAAATAATAGAAAATTGACAGATGGAAGTTTTCCATGGGCTTCACTCCCATCATCAGTTGCAAAGCTTGGAAAGGTATATCTTCTGTAACATCTTAGATCTTGGTAGATGTCTTAGCATAAATGTTCTTGTCTGCCTATTAAATGTACTACAGGGTTTTCCTTCAGCAATTTTCGTTGGTAGATGCTGCAGAAGTCAATTAGAGAATCTTATAAAATAACGAAGTCAGATATCTGAGGTCCCCAATTGTTCTTGCATATATAGGGTTACGGGCTTGTGTTAATTTCTTAGCTTTTGATCTGCTGTGTGCCAATGAGTTGTTTTGATGGTTCAATTTTCTTAATTAGCAGACAAGTTTGTAGTTTCATTTTAAATATGAGGAAGAGTTTAACTTTTCTTTTCACTGAAATTTCAGTGACATTCATTTTAATTGGTCTTCTGATCTTTCTGAGAATATATATTATGCTGTACAGCTCAGCTCTTCTTTTTCTTAAAATATGCTTTTACATCTACTATGACAGGAAGTTTTGAGACACAGGGATGCAGCACAAATAGCAGCAATAGAGGCGGTGCAGGAGGCCTCCGCTGCAGAGAGCTTGCTACGATGTTTGAGGTATAACTACATCTTTTTGCCAGTGACATGGAATATATTATTTTATTATTTGTGAGTTAGACTTAGAGTTGTGGATTTGCTTGAAGTTTCCTTCTAATGGTGCTCAACATAATCAGTGGCCAAAAGTTTCAATGTCATAAAAAATTGAGCACTTGTCAATTTGATTGATTTTTCTTTTAGCCTGTTTGTCAAATTTTCAAAGTACCGAGCTGAAAATTTCATTGTCATTTAGGTTTAAAATTCATTCACTTATTTCATTATTAAAAAAAAATGCATTTAGTTATTCTGGAGGCACCACATCATGGTAGAAGTGTCCGGATATGAATGGTAATGGTGGGGTGCTGGACTATGAGAGATATATCAACTCTCATTTGGCTTGTCAACAAGAAGATATTTTTCACTTATGCCTAAAAATTCAGTAACTCACATAATATACACAATATTTTTGGTCTTGGGGTTGTTAATGCATTTAGTTATCATGAAGGCAAAGGCCATGGTCAGAATGATAAATATGCATGGTACTCACATGTAGGGTTGAGGAGCCAGACAAACTGATCTAACCGTGAGATTGTGGGAGGTGAATACAATTCAGTTAGAATTTATTTTCTGTCACTATCGCCAATGGAAACTCAATTGAGTTGCACTAAGGAAGGCCATCTTCCAATGATATTGTGGTTGGATTGTAAAAATGGTTGGACATTCAGACCTAGAAGATATGGAACAGTCTTTAGAACTTCATGCGTTGTTTTTTCGTGGTTATTGACAATATAATGCAAAAGTGTGATCCTTAGGGGTATCCAAGCTGCAGCTAGATGGTCGTTGTGATCCCTGCAATCCATATCTTTTCAAACTCCTTTTCTGTTGATTCACTGTTAAATAGCCCTGCTTATTAGAGTTATAGAGTTATCAGCATATATGGCATGGAGGCTGTTTTCTTTTGGTAGTGTACTCTCATGAGATACTTGCACGATAGAAGCCTCCACTGAGATATGTTTAATCGTGATAGGACCCTTGTACTTTAGTATGCTGCATTTTCTGTTCTTAAATTTGTAGAGTTACTCTTATGGTGCAATTCATATACCACCTATGTATGGAGTATCAGTAACTGTTACGCTATTGTGGTTAGAGATGCCTCAAATGTCTAGTTTGTTTGATAAACTCAGACAAAATACACGAATTGTAATATCAGTAGTAAACTCAAACTAGGTGTGGAAATGATGGATTTGTATTTCCCTGGCTACAAGATACCCAAAAGCGACTATTTCCTTATCTTGGCATGATCAACTATAATTAGGGATATAATATAGAAGGCTTTGGTCATGGATTACATATAACGTAGCTTTACCAAAAGCACTTTAGTGAAAGTAGGTGGTGTCTGCGTAACAGCGAAGTAAGTTATTTACCAAATGCAATAAGTTTCTATAAATTGGTCATAGGTTGTGCAATCAAGAATAGCATGTGCTTCAAATAGGTCACAAAAAATGTAGGTGAAGGTTTGAATTGTAATTAGGAATACCACTGATGCTTAGGAATCCAAAGCATATAACATAATTTTGAACAGGAGAATCACTTGTATGAAGTCACCTTGTTTGACCAGGGAATTTTGGGAGAATGGATATGCGTAAAAGGTCTATGAACATCAACTTGTTTCATGACATTGTCGGGGATTTTAGAAATAGTTAGATAGTAGATTCAGTTCCTTTATTGTTGTCATTTCTCACTTAAGTACTTGTGGGGGTGGTTAAGAGGTTCGATTGTATATTAGTACGAGTAAGTTAAGGGAAAGTGCACATCCACATTAATTTGTATAAATTTGTTGTACTCTATGATCTGACTATTTCCATGGCTTTTCTAGTCCTTCATATATACTTCTAATTGTGGCCAAGATTGATTTGCCTCTGAGCTTTTTATTTTGGGGGGTCCATAAATTTATCTGTTGAATTTTTAGCCTAGGTTCTCTACTTTGTTGTCTGACATTCTTTTTTGTATCCTTTTACCTCGGTCCTGCAGCGTATATTCTGAGCTAACTACCTCTGCCAAGGAAGATAACCCACAGCCTGCGGTGGAGCAGTTTTTAGCCCTCCATGCTAGCTTGAATAATGCTCGTGTAGTTGCTGATTCTCTATCCAAAATTATACCAGCTGGTTCATCCCCAGACTGTGAAGAATGCCTATCAGAAGATGCACTAAAGATAACATCAGACAGACGGAAACAGGCAGCATCTTGGATGCAAGCTGCATTAGCCACCAATCTGTCATCTTTTGCTGTATTTAGTAAAGAGTCCAGTTCAACCTCTGTTCCAGCTTCAGCTTCCTCTCAAAATCGAAAGATTGCCTCTGCAAATCAACCCACGTTAGTTCTAGAAAATTCTATGAAGAATACTTCAACAAAATCCCAAGGCAAAGTTCGCCAGACAGTTGGTTCCAAGCTTCCAACACCAGGAACTCCTCGCCGACTAGGGGATGGATCAGCAATCAGCCAAAAGCCACAGGCACAACCTCTACCCGAATGGAATAGAGGAAACGGCCTTGATGAGGCTGTTGACTTGGCTGAAATGTTGCGACTGCAATCACAAGATTGGTTTTTGGGGTTTGTGGAGAGGTTCCTGGATGCTGATGTGGACACTTCAGCTCTGTCAGATAATGGTCAAATAGCAGGAATGCTAACACAGCTCAAGAGTGTGAATGATTGGTTGGATGATATTGGTTCTAGTAAAGATGAAGCAGAAACAAACGCTGTTTCAGCTGAAACCATTGAGAGGCTAAGGAAGAAGATCTACGAGTATCTTCTTACCCATGTTGAATCTGCTGCCGCTGCCCTTGGTGGCGGATCACAGTCATCACCACGAATTCGAACAACAGATACAAAAGTAAGAAAGTGAATCAATTAAACCCTAGTTTGGTCGTGTGTGTTTTGGTGTCTGCGGTTGCATAAATACAGTGGCAAGCCCTGGAAGCTGTGCCCTCAACCACCAACTTGTCCTAGGAGCTCAGGCCGTTGATCTATGTACATAACTTCACATGGGTTTGAGGAGGTATAGATGGAAGGGTTGTTACTTACAAGAGAGAATTTGATTTGAAGTGCAAGGTGTCATTTCTTTTTTCCATCGTTTAATTCAATTGTTACCTGAAATTATACAAGTTTGAAAAAAATTGGGGAGCGGGGAATTTTTTGGTTCTTATAGCATCCTTGTGAGCATTAGAGATTCTTTTTCAATCTACACAATTAATCAGTTAGCTTTGCCATTTTTTCTCTTTTGAGAAAATTACTTTTTTTTCAGTAAATTACTTTTTTAACTTAACCTTTTGTTTTCCATGTAAATTTTCTTCAAATTTTAAAAAATGTAATGGCAACCATGGAAGTGGCCATTTATCATGACAGAGAAATACCAAGAGCTAGTTATTTTGTTTCCTGAGTACCCCAAAGCCTAACATGATACAAAAACTCTGCATGCAATTCCACCATCTTCTCAAAAGCAACCTTGCTCGTTTTGGTACCATGAATTATGTTACAAAATTCTTTCTTGCATTCCACAAACTCCAACATAGCATAGCAAACAACTCCCAATCCTAAAGATATCGACAAAGGGAGAGGAGGAAGAAGGAGCACATTTGCTTCTCTCTTCTCCTCTTCTATTTTTTCCCTTTTTTCTATGAGGTTTGTGTATAACAAGTCTCTTGCCGTGACTTGCATAATAGGCCCCGTTCGGAAAGATTGCCTCTGCAAATCAACCCACGTTAGTTCTAGAAAATTCTATGAAGAATACTTCAACAAAATCCCAAGGCAAAGTTCGCCAGACAGTTGGTTCCAAGCTTCCAACACCAGGAACTCCTCGCCGACTAGGGGATGGATCAGCAATCAGCCAAAAGCCACAGGCACAACCTCTACCCGAATGGAATAGAGGAAACGGCCTTGATGAGGCTGTTGACTTGGCTGAAATGTTGCGACTGCAATCACAAGATTGGTTTTTGGGGTTTGTGGAGAGGTTCCTGGATGCTGATGTGGACACTTCAGCTCTGTCAGATAATGGTCAAATAGCAGGAATGCTAACACAGCTCAAGAGTGTGAATGATTGGTTGGATGATATTGGTTCTAGTAAAGATGAAGCAGAAACAAACGCTGTTTCAGCTGAAACCATTGAGAGGCTAAGGAAGAAGATCTACGAGTATCTTCTTACCCATGTTGAATCTGCTGCCGCTGCCCTTGGTGGCGGATCACAGTCATCACCACGAATTCGAACAACAGATACAAAAGTAAGAAAGTGAATCAATTAAACCCTAGTTTGGTCGTGTGTGTTTTGGTGTCTGCGGTTGCATAAATACAGTGGCAAGCCCTGGAAGCTGTGCCCTCAACCACCAACTTGTCCTAGGAGCTCAGGCCGTTGATCTATGTACATAACTTCACATGGGTTTGAGGAGGTATAGATGGAAGGGTTGTTACTTACAAGAGAGAATTTGATTTGAAGTGCAAGGTGTCATTTCTTTTTTCCATCGTTTAATTCAATTGTTACCTGAAATTATACAAGTTTGAAAAAAATTGGGGAGCGGGGAATTTTTTGGTTCTTATAGCATCCTTGTGAGCATTAGAGATTCTTTTTCAATCTACACAATTAATCAGTTAGCTTTGCCATTTTTTCTCTTTTGAGAAAATTACTTTTTTTTCAGTAAATTACTTTTTTAACTTAACCTTTTGTTTTCCATGTAAATTTTCTTCAAATTTTAAAAAATGTAATGGCAACCATGGAAGTGGCCATTTATCATGACAGAGAAATACCAAGAGCTAGTTATTTTGTTTCCTGAGTACCCCAAAGCCTAACATGATACAAAAACTCTGCATGCAATTCCACCATCTTCTCAAAAGCAACCTTGCTCGTTTTGGTACCATGAATTATGTTACAAAATTCTTTCTTGCATTCCACAAACTCCAACATAGCATAGCAAACAACTCCCAATCCTAAAGATATCGACAAAGGGAGAGGAGGAAGAAGGAGCACATTTGCTTCTCTCTTCTCCTCTTCTATTTTTTCCCTTTTTTCTATGAGGTTTGTGTATAACAAGTCTCTTGCCGTGACTTGCATAATAGGCCCCGTTCGGTAACATTTTAAGGGGTTGTTTTTATTTTCAGAGAACAAAAATGAGGCAAAAATACTTTCGGTGGCCCAAAAATAGAAAACATTGAGAATGTTTTCATAAAATGAAAACAAGTTCATGTGTACTTGAAGAAAATAGAAAAAAGTTGTTTTCATTCTCATGGGAAACGTTTTCATAAAAACAACTCGCATATTATTATTTCAAATTGTACTGCCACACACGTTTTCATTATTTTTGTTTTCTGAAGATGTTTTCTAATTAATCCATCAAACGCATTTTCATTTCTTAAAAATGCAAATTCGTTTTCTTATTTTCATTCTCTGAAAATATTCTAAGAAAACATTCTCCGAAAACGTTACCGAACGGGTCTAAGCCTCTTATGGTAATTTAGTCTAAACCATACCTAGATATGAGCTCTCAATCACCTTTTTTGTTGTTATTGCTGCTAATTTCTCAATCCAATCTTTTTCCCCAAACCCTCCTAAATTTTTTTATTTTCTCTAAATCTATTTCTACCCCGCATCGGAAGAAGTTTGCTGTTTTTGCCCAATGTTGTTCAATTATGCACAATTTTTATTCATTTTTTATTTTAAAATTTGAAAACCTATATTGATCGACCATCTACTTTAAATTAGGGCTATAAGAAAAGAAGAAGAAAAAAAATGCATTGGGCTTTTATTATGCTTAGGCCTTATGACTTGGGCTTATGTTTAAATGGCCCTGAATAAAATAAGGCCTTCTAGAAGCATCCAAATTACTTTTGGGACTACTGAGAATAAAAATGGGTGCAGTGAAAAGTCTGATGCTCTCCTTCAATAAATAGCATGTTGACCAGCGTCGCTGCAAGTCTTTCTGCATTGATTTCTAGCAGGAAAATGAGAGAGCCAAAAATGAAGCTTCTCAGAGCTCTCAAGCTTCTGCTTCCATTTCTAGTTCTTCACTTGCACTTCGCCTTCTCTGAAGTCTTCTTCGAAGAGCGATTCGAAGGTAAAAGAATCAGAACTATAATCAATAAACGCTTTTTTATTTTCGGCATTTCCGCAGATTCCGAACAGTGTCTAGAAACTTCTTGCATTTCAGATCAGTCTTTAGAGCTTGATTTCTTAGATTTGCTTGTTCTCTCTCCTAATTAGTAGTGAAAGGGATGATTTTGGAGCTTGTATGTGGTTGTCTTGTGAAAAGTTTAAATGTATTGCTTAGTTTGAATGCTGTTCTCGGATTGACTAAGCTCTGTGTTACACCTTGTTTGGTTTGTGAGAAAATGGAAGGACAGTAAGGATCATGAATCAAATGGATGCATGTATGATTGTATAGTGACAAACTGTCAACTTTGTGAAGTTCACTCAGTTGATTATGAAACTGGGTGTCTGTTTGTGGGACAATTACTTGGTTGGTTGAGTACAAAGTTTTTTCATTTATTCTTTGTTTTTGAAGTTTCTGATGTATTCTCATAAATAAATTTATAAAAAAAAAGAAAAAAAAAGAAGAAGGTTTCTGATGTATTATAATGATTGTTGTGGAAAAAGATGGGTGGAAGAGCCGGTGGGTCCTATCAGACTGGAAAAGGGCAGAAGGAAAAGCAGGAACGTTTAAGTACACTGCAGGGAAGTGGTCTGGAGATCCGGATGATAAAGGTATCCTAACAACCCTTTGCTTATTAGTTCTGTTTTAGAACATATATCATTGATTTGTTGTTGAACTTACATTTAGGAAATAAAATGCCGTTTTATTGTTCATCTTTTGTAGTTATGTAGAATTTATTGAGCAGTTTATATTATTTAATTCAGAAATAAACTGAGATAATATACTTTGCACCTGAAAAATTAGGTATACGTGGAATGTTTTCGTTCCAAATCAGATGTGATACTTTAAAATTTTCAATCATGGGTTCAAAAGCAAATGTGAACTAGTACTGTATTTGGTACCCTATAATTTACTGGTTTGAATGTTTTAGTAAGTTCTGGAGAATCTGAAGTCATAAATGAACTCAATGCTTAATTGTTAATTCGTGTGTTTATTTAGTTTGATATTGAGTGCATGCATTTGACATGAGAACAGTTGTGTGATATGAGAAAAGTGTCCACTGAGAGCCGACATCTATTAGTGTGACTCTCTGCCTCTTTGGTGCTCACAGTTGTACTTAAGGCTTAGGTCAATCCATGGTCGTGCCTTGAGTTGACCCTTGGACTAGTCTCTATAGTATTTTTAAAATGCGTTGTTAAATGTGTTTTTAAAATGTGCCTTCTCCTATTTCATAATATAGGAAAAGGAATATAAGAACAGTGGAAGGAGGACTTCTTAGAAAGAAGGGTAATATGTAGTCGCATTAAGAAGAGAAAAGATGAGATGTGGGTTGCAATAAAGAAACGATGACCTGTATCTAGATGGTTACTAATATGTTTTCTTCATTCTTTCAGTTCAAACTATATAACACTGCTCATATCATGTTTCCTGGTGGACAACTCTGTAAAATTAAACTAAAATTTGGCATAAATTATATCAGCTTTATTGTCCTAGAATTTGTGTACTGAGATTAATATGAACCTTCACTTTGGTTTGACAAACCAGTTTATGCTAAACAAAGAATAATAAGATCACAAATAGTGAAAAACTTAACATGACAGAGGTAATAGTCATTACCGTATAGGTTTGTAGGAATGGGAGAGAAATGCCTTTCTTTCATAATCAACATTTCGTGGTTTTCAATTTTTAATTAGAAGCCACATTGGAGTCTCAATTAATTAATGCCTTATGTAACTGGAATTTGTGTACTGAGTTACCAGTGTCTGCCTTTGATAGCTTACTTTCTGAAATATATGCAGGCATTCAGACATATAATGATGCCAAGCATTTTGCCATATCTGCAAAAGTACCTGAGTTCAGCAACAAAAATAGAACTCTAGTTATCCAGTATTCAATTAAATTTGAACAAGAGATCGAATGTGGTGGTGGCTACATCAAACTTATGTCTGGCTATGTCAATCAGAAGAAATTTGGCGGTGATACTCCATACAGGTCTGTGAACATATTACCTTGTATATACATATTATTTATATCTGTATATGTGTTAAGTGTGTTTGAGGGTTTAAACATGTCAGGAGGTGCAAGGATTTCTTCTGCATATACAAGGAACCCAGCCAAATCTTGTTGGATTTGGATTTATACATTTCTATATGCTCTAATAAATTATGCACACAGAGAAAGGAAAAGGTGTTGGCAACACTAAGCATTAAAACATTACGGAAGACTGCCTCTTCTACATATTTTCTAGGAAAGGAGTAATTAGACTGCAGGCCAAAACCCTCCCAATAATGGGAGTCTTTTTTCCAGGGTTTGGGGTCCATGTGGGTTATTGTGCATGGTTGTATTTAAGCTGACAATAGATATGCTATAGCTGACTTTTTCTTTTGTTTTTGGTGTGATATACTGTTCTTAAATGATCCATAACCAGATCCCATTGGTCAATGAGGATGCTTATAACAAACTTAGAAACAATAATGTTAAAATCGATATACTTCTCAAACATAACAAGCTGCACTTGTAGATGGAATACTGAAGGATATTCAGAAATATTTTTTGGATGTAGAATAATAGATAAGCAATAACTGGTCCTATAAGCAGTTTGTCTCAGTGAAGGCTTTACAAGATCATGGGGAAGATAAAAAGTGTTGCAGATTGACTTGGTTAGGAAGAACCTAAAAACTGATCATGAAAGCATAGGCATGTATGCGCGCAATAATATTAGTCTGTGGTTTTGGTGGTGTTGAATTCATCTTGGAGTCTTCTTGCCTTTGCCTATATCAAGCTCACATACTGAATACTACTTGAGTTGGTTGCATACTATGTAATTTTATTTATTGTTATTAATGCTTAACTGTATGCAAAGAGAAAATGGCTTCTGACTCTTCACATTATTTTTTCTGCAGTTTCATGTTTGGACCTGATTTATGTGGCACACAGACGAAAAAGCTCCATGTTATTCTTTCTTACCAGGGCCAGAATTATCCCGTAAAAAAGGATCTTCAATGTGAAACAGACAAATTAACTCATTTCTATACATTTATTCTTAGGCCTGATGCAACTTACAGCGTCCTTGTTGACAATAGAGAAAGAGATTCTGGAAGCATGTATACAGATTGGGATATACTTCCTCCACGAAAAATCAAGGATGTCAATGCCAAAAAGGTATAGTGTTATGATTTAAGTTGTGGACAAAAATTGATTTAGTGTTTAAAATTTGACAGCCGCTTTTGACTGAAAGTAATATTTCTAAATCAGTACACAGTACTTTGTATCTTGTAGAATTCTTTGGTTAAATATGTGCCTATCCCACATCGTGTGGGGCTCTCGCATACATCATTGTTTCTTTGTGCGCCAATCTCTCTATCATACCCCAACCAAAGAAAAATATTACCTTACCACAAATTATATATTGACTCGTGTCCTCCTCACAGCCAGCAGACTGGGACGACAAAGAGTATATTATTGACCCTAATGATGTGAAACCGGAGGTATCACACTCTACCTGTATTCATGATTGATTAGGTTACAATCATTTTGCATGATTTATACTCAAAAAATGTTTTTTTTTAACTGTTGTAGGGATATGATTCAATTCCATCACAAATTCCTGATCCAAAGGCCAAAGAGGTTTGTCAGTGTTATATGTTATCAGTATTAACACAAACATGATGTCCTGGAAAGGAAGATTCTCCTTTGTTATATTTATATATAGTTTGGAACTGTTTGATATTCTTAATTGATATGATTTGAGAAAGAAATCTACCAGAACCCCATCTATATTCTTTGGCAGCTGACCAACAATTATTAATTCACTTGCTTATATCTTCATCGAATAAATTTGTTAGTTTATCAGGAATTTTTAATAAAGTCTGAACTAATTGGATTCTAAATTTTCCAAAAAATGCTGATGGTTTCTTAGCCTGAAGATTGGGATGATGAAGAAAATGGAATTTGGAGGCGACCAAAGATCCCAAATCCAGCATACAAAGGACCATGGAAGCCCAAGGTGCTTTTGAGCTAGATGTATAACATTGAAACTCATTTGTTGGTGAAGTTTCTAACTTTTGGTACCTATGCCATCCTACAGAAAATCAAGAACCCCAACTATAAGGGAAAGTGGAAGACTCCTTGGATTGATAACCCAGGTATGTTAACGTGCCTCAGAATATTTCCATGGCAGATATGGTTTATATTTTAGACTAAATTATCGAAGGAATTTGGACCTTCATCTGGTTGGAATCTTAGGAAGAAGTGAGAATGAAAAAATATATATACTGGAGATCTTGTGCTGTATACTTTCATTATCTCATACCAGGACTTGATTGATCTATATTACCAACCTATTTGATCATTCAACTTATAGTGACCCCTGACTTGAAATTCCTGGCTACAATAGAATGCTAGGCCAATAACATATATTAGATGCAATCCTGTTTTAACGTCTATTTATTTATTCAAGGGATTCTAAAGTTCTGCTCATGTAGTTTGCATTTTCTTTAACACATATAGTTGAGTTTATCTATGTGTGTGTGATGGTACAGATTTATTTATTGTATAAATGATCAATGTGTCTGGATAGGTTAGCCGCTTTCCACTTTGGTTTAAAGAGCAATTACCTTTTTCCTCTGTTCCTGCAGAGTTTGAGGACGATCCTGACCTTTATGTGCTGAAGCCAATAAAATATGTGGGCATTGAAGTTTGGCAGGTATGTGTTAACTGTGTCATGAGTCGTGCTTTTTCTACCAGGATTTAATAAATTAGATTGAACTCTCTCTCTCTCTCTCTCTCTCTCTCTCTGTGTAATGTGGAGCCTCATCAAAATCTTGCAGGTAAAGGCTGGTTCAGTTTTCGACAACATTTTGATTTGTGATGACCCACGGTATGCAAAAGAAGTTGTAGAAGAGATTTTTTCAAATAGAGAAGTGAGTTGCTACTCTTAAATGTTTATATTTGTCATTTATCTCAATTAAATTGTCTAAGTTTCACAACAATGAGCATAATTTTAGGCTGAAAAAGAAGCTTTTGAGGAAGCAGAAAAGCAGAGAAGAGCTCGAGAAGAAGAGGTGATTACAAGAAGCCAAGTTGCTTCTCTGGTTTTTCTGAAGTCCTACTGTAGTGGTCAAACAATAACCCTTCTGAACAACATTTTCATCCCATTTGATTGCTTGTGTAGGATGCTAAAAGAGCGAGTGAAGAAGGTGAAAGAAGAAAGAGGGACAGAGATCGTCAGTATGGGGATAGGAGGCGTCATAAAAGGGTATTGTATTTCCTGATTCAGTCTCATTAATGATATTTTGAAATTTTTTGTTTTGTCTAAATATCAACATATTTCTAATAGACTCAATGCTGTTAATCTATTTTAGGGTATTGAAGACAAGTTTGATAGATAAAATAGATTTTTTCTTAAGTACATCCAATCAAAATGATCATACTGGTAGGTATTGAACTTTAATTGTGAATCTCTAAGAACATTAAGTTTTTGTGGGGAGATAAAATGAAGGTAATACAGCATATTTGAAAAGGATGTATGGCTTATATGCCTCCACACAGTAAAGGGGTCAGAAGGAAGATCCAAAAATAGTCTGGGGGAATAAGGTCTTGTGCCCAACAAAAAAAAAAAAAAAAAAAAAAAAAAAAAAAAGGTCTTGCCTTCTTTTTCCGTTTTTGGGTGGATTACTGTAAAAACTCATAAAATGGATAAAACACAGGCAACCTAGTTAGATGGGGATGCCCTTGTAAAAAAAATCAAACTGATAGAGTACTTAGCCTCTTATTTTTTAACCACGAAGAAGAAAGGAAAGAAAGAAAAATTAAAGCTACAATATTTGTATTTAAGTTTGGTTAAGCAGTTGATGACTTGATTATGACCACAATATCATTAAGATAGTAGGCAACTGTCAGGACCGATATTACCTATAAGCTATCCCTAGTAAAAACCTTGTGTCCCATGTGTTAAATTATTGTGACTGAGAGTCTAATTTGAGAACCTTGTCTTGTTGTGCAGCATGATCCCCGTGATTATCTGGATGATTACCATGTAAGGATTAACCTTTTCTCTATTGTTTCTCTTCTTTTTTTCACTTCCTCAAATCTTCCCTTATTTGTTCCTGTCACATTAATTCCTATTCTCCCATTAAGTTGTAATCAGTTTAGCAAAATTATTTACCCCAAATTGTATGTAGAAGTTAAAAGTTTCTTAGCATTGCTTAAGTTGCTTGTTTGCATGACTTGGAGTAGGAGCTTTACTGCTGCGCCTTTTATGGTGCCATTTAATCAGTGGGCAACTTACCAAGATGTTTTTTTATTTTTTATGTTGGTGCTGGTCTTGAGATCCTGAAAGTGTATCGTTACCTATGACCTCAAAATTAAATTTTAACCGAAGTTTTAAACTTTAAACTTTTTTTCTTTCGTTTCAATTTCTGTTTTTTGTTGATCTTGCAGGATGAACTATGAGGCAGCAGCAGATGTTTGTTGTTTGTACCATAGCTTTGGGAAAGGAAAGGCATTCCCAACAATTAGAGAAGCATGTTCTAAGGACAAGCCTTGTGTGTTGTACAATTGTTTAAACATCAAACGCAGACTCTTATTAATTGCCAATGTTGGGTTTACTGAACCATGAGTTGTGAATTGTATGCTATTCTGTAAACATAATTTTGGCAGAATTACGGGTGGCAGTTTCTTTTTTTAATCATTGAAAGTGGAGGATTTGTGAGCTCTTCCAATATTGGGAAAGTGAAAAAGTACCACTAGGCTAGACTAATCGAGAATATAAATAATTGAGGGAGGGGGACTTGAACCCAGGATGTCTTCTAATATTGGTACTACTAGAGAGGGGCAGCCCTGGCATGGTGCAAGTGGCGTCATCGCACAAGGTCTCTAATTTTTTATTATTTTTAAATATATTAATATTATAAAAATTGTATACTCTAGCGTGAGTAAATTGATGCAAAAGTGTATTTTGTGAAGTTGGTTTTTAGTGCATATCATTTTGTACAAGGCTTAAGTTTGAGTTGTAGTGATGTGATTGTATACGTATTTTTATTTTCTTTTTCATTATAACGACAAAATTTTAAAAAATATAAGAGCCTGAAAAAAAAAAAAAAAAATTTCAAGGGGAAAGATCGAACTAAACTAACAATAGTATATATCACATGTATACGCTTTCTCTTAACAAAAGCAAAAAAAAACATAATGTCTTTTTCTTTTGCTTGAGCTCTTATGTTTTTTTCACCAAACAACTAATATATAACTTTATCAAATGAAAATGTTTAAAAAAAATTATGAATTTGATTTGTGATTGTATTGCATGCTAGTTGATGATGAATTTTAGTTATAAAAAAAAATGTTTCATGACATTAACATGGCAAATATTTTTTTTAGTATTTTCATATTAGATTATGTAAAGGCTCCAATTTAAATTTTTCACAAGGCCTTCAAAATCTCAGGACTGGCCTTGCTACTAGACTAAGAGTTGGTTATATTGAAAATGTTGAGAATGAGAAGTTGTGATGGAATTGGATTGTTTTGTAACCATGTAACACTCAAACTAAACACTAGATTGAATAATTGTGATTGATATTATATTTCTCTAAGAGGCGGATATATATACAAGTACAAGTTGATTTTTCCTACAAGGAAATGTAATTAGCTAATTATAAGGAATCCTAACTAGGTAATTATTATAATTAGGTAACGTGAATTATACCAGGAAATTAGGGATCACGGGATCCCTAAATTATGGCTCACGCCAACCCTCCTCCCCCTCAAGTTGGTACATATATATCTCATATGCCCAACTTGTCAAGTGAGTCATGAAAAACCTTTACTGACACTGCATGAGTTAAGACATCTGCATGTTGTTCTTCTGACTTTACAAATGGTATATAGATTAGCTTATCTACCAACTTCTCCTTGATATAATGCCTATCCACTTCAACATGCTTAGTTCTGTCATGTTGAACTGTATTATTTGCTCTCACGCAGCTTGGTTGTCACAGTAAAGCTCCATGACTTTCTTTGGTGGAAAATCAATTTCAGACAGGAGTATTCTTAGCCAAAGGATTTCACAAACTCCTTGTGCTATGCCCCTGTATTTTGCCTCAGCTGAAGATCGAGCCACTACATTCTGCTTCTTACTTTGCCATGTGACCAAATTACCTCTAATGAAAGTGAAGTAACCTAATGTAAACGTCTATCTGTTATCTTGCCTGCCCAATCTGCGTCTGTATTACCCTTGACATCCAAATGTCCCAGTTTTCTGAATATGAAGCCTTGGCCTAGAGCTTTCTTCAAATAACTCAAAATCTTCATAACTACCTCTAAGTGATCCTCACTAGGAGAATGCATGAACTGTCTAACAACATTAACTGCATATGCGATATTTGGTCTAGTGTGCAAAAGATAAATTAGTCTTTCCACTAATCTCTGATATCTCTCCTTGTTGGTTGGTACTTGATCATGATAGATTGCAACGTATCCTGATAATCCACTCCATAAGTCTGCGTATACCCTTTGGCCACAAGTCTTACTTTATATATGTCTATTATGCCATCAGCTTTGTGCTTAATTGTGTACACCCATTGACATCCAACAGGTTTCTTTCCTTCAAGTTGCGGAACGATCTCCCATGTTCCATTCTTCTATAAAGCCTCCATCTCCACATTCATTGCTTCCACCCATTTTGGGTCTTACAAAGCTTTTTCCAATCTATTAGCTTGAGGAGATAATCTATGTGTGGAGACATAATCAGCAATGGTATATTTCACCTTGCCTTCCGTTGAGAATCTGTCATGACTTGATCCGAGAATAAAGAATATTC
Organism: Prunus dulcis; assembly: GCF_902201215.1. Lineage (NCBI taxonomy): Eukaryota > Viridiplantae > Streptophyta > Magnoliopsida > Rosales > Rosaceae > Prunus > Prunus dulcis. Next base: position 17,995,801 of record NC_047650.1, on the reverse strand, counting down.
TCGAATTAGGGTGCTTGAATTGAAATAAATAAATAAAAGGACTGAAAGTGCTTTTACACTACATAAAAGTGCTTTTGATATTTTGTTGCGTGTTTGACTACCATAGTATCTCAAAAAAATTCAAAGAATTCTAAAATATTATAAGAAACTTAGGATATAAAAATTGATTATTTTTTAAGAAATAAGAACACTACTTAACAAAATTATAAGAAGTGCAAAATGAAAAAGATCAACTTCACCAAGTATAATTTATAATCAATTTTTAAAAATTAAAAAAAAATTAATTAGACATAAGAAGATTTGCAATTCTCTCGTGTTCGTCATCCATCTCTCGTCTATGGGTTAAATTTTGCTCTTCAACCATCTCTTCCCCTCTATTATCAGGAAGTAGCTCATCATTGTCATCATAAGGTTGGTGAAGGGAATATTGTGGGAATGGTGTTGTGTAGAGATTTCTAAAAACTCTACAACCAAACTTTGAGAGTATAAATCACCTGGCAAGCCATATCTAATATGAAATCAAAGTAAGAGAGGAAGCATTAAATAAACTAGAAATTCATGCAAGTCTCATTTGGTCCCAATCTTTATAAGTCTATGAAAGTGTGCACCAAAGACTCTCTAAATCCTATTTGAGAGAAAGATAAGATGTTCATACCCTTGGAGTGAATCTTAAAACTAGAATGGTGTTCAAGTAGAGGAAGCGGTCCCTTTGATGTTGATTCTCCACCTTGTACCTCTCCAAATAGGTACAAAGATATGCACCTCCCCAAAGCTCTTCACCAAGGATTGAATGGGATGAGAGAATGAGTAGACAACAAGTGAAGAGTGGTGCTAGCACCCTCACTTGATGTGATAGATTGAAGGGGTTAGGGAGAGAGAACTTGATGTTTTCTCTCTTCCAATTTCACCAACTTGAAAACCGTATGATGATAGGATACCATAGCTACACACTTATAGGATAAAAAATGTCACAAGAGTGACAAAAATACCCCCAAGCCCTAGTGTAGCCACACCCCCCTTTGTGTGACATCTTTTTGCTATCTTGGTCCAACACATTAATCCTATAATGTGTCACATATGTGCCTAAGTCCGTATGGTCAAATCCCTTTTGAATTTCCAAGTCATATGGGACCTTTAATTAAGGTTTTATAACTTTAATTGAACAATTTAATTACTCTAGTGACTTAACTAATTTAATCACTTACTTGTCTAACGAGTGTTGGTCTTGGTCATCCTTAATTGACCGTGTCAAGTGTTAGGTCAACTGTTTGACCTTTGACTTTTGACTTCAACCTTTGACTTTCACATTTACTTTGACAAGTCACAAAATCATTCATTCTCTTCTTAATTTCTCAATCGATTATTTTTCGGTGTGCGATCTTATAGTTTCTAATTAGCGAGGCTGTGGGTATGAATGCTTCACTCTGAATCAAGTGTGAATTGTATCCCTTCATACAATTCTTACTATTGGCGAAGGCTAATTATAATTAGTCCTTACAGGGCTTCCACAAGCCATGAGTGACACCTAGCAGTGTGTCATGTCTACCAAAGCTAAAAAGAATTCATTTAGAGAACTTAGTCAGTTTGTGATTACAATGCAATTTGATCCTTCTCTAATTCAATACTCTATGTCATATTCTCGGGATATGGTAAACTTGTGTTAAAATCCCTAATATGACATCTGTAGATTATATTGTTCAATTTGATGAAATTACAAACGTTCTTGTTTCAATTTTCATCCAATACTTTGGCCAGAGATTCACGAATTATATCTTTAGAGTATTCTCTCTTCTTACTAAGAGCAGAGATTTCTTGTTGTACATTCACCTGTCTCTACGTGCACCCTGAGAATCCTGACGAACACTTTTAAGTCACATCATTTTGATACAACCGTATAATGCTCTCAAAGAGAAACAACATGTACACAAGACAACTGTGATGTCTCAGGTCTAAGGATTAATTTGCATTATCACAACTTAAAATTCCTTGTTTGACACTTGTAAGTAGGACTTGCATACAAGAATTCTAGAGTTGATCGCATTCAATGGACTCCATCTTCTATAGAGCACCTACACATCTGTCTCAGTGTCTCTACACGAATGACTTGAGACTAGTCATCCTCCCAATTGAGCAGACATAATGTGTACCAGTCTTTGTGGGTCACCATTGTCCAATTGGTAATCTTATGACCAGGAACATTTTAGGATACAATATTTATATGTATGGAAAGGTCTCGTGCATCTAACTTCTTTAGACCACTTTCCATTTATATCTTAATCCATGGACTTGTTACTTTGTGTACATTATGTATCTAAAGCAACGTTCTTGCCCCTTTGATTATTATATATTATTTTCTTAGAATTATCAATTTTATATTGGCTTCTAGGGCATATATCTAACAGGCGAAACTCTTGATCTGTCATTAAATGACATCTTATAAAGGTATGAATAGCCGTTGAACAACAAATATAGGAAAGTTATGCATATGTTGTATCATTCTCCAACTATTTTTCCAAACACCAAAAGTTCTTTCTATTCTGCATCTTAAGGATGAACGCTTATGTTAAATATTTCTTTCTTCCCTCTTGGTTAACTTCCACATAGAAAATCAAGAAGATGATATTGCTCAACCTTATATGGACCTACATATCTGTTCATTTGTGGGTAGCCTGAATCCACTAGATAATATTTACCTATAATAACAATGAACAACGTAAGCATCATTTACTATATCATAAATTAAAACATATTTGATTTGAAGGAAAAAAAGAAGAAGATAGATTTAGTTACCAGTAGGTGGATGACGAAACTTTAAAATTGGTCTTCATAAGGCCCATACAAATGTAAAACATATATTAAAATCCCATACAACCATAACACTTTGGGTAGTGATACCTTTTCTTCCAATTTAGAGTACTTGTCTTGCTCTAGGCATGACCACTGGTATATGCGTACCATCAATTGCCCCTATGCAATCTTTGAAGTATGGCCAATATCGATCATCAACTTTTATTTTACCCGGAACTCTCCTAAAATGTGGGTCTTGTGGACTTATGATATAACTAGCCATGGAAAAAAAAAAAAAAACATCTAAAATTATCCCAAACCACTTTGACATTGTCTCACCAGAATGTTGGAACCTTTCTTGAACCATTCTATAAGTGAACCCATGACCTAAAATGATGAGGAATAATGCCTCAACTACTGGTATATCTCCAACTTCTTTCAAATCATATGCACTTGTAAGTGTCTCTAACAATTTTATGAAGACATGTTTTTCCATCCTAAATTGTTCATAGCACCTTATCTTGTGACCATTTAAAACATCCATGACCCATTTATCGGTTAGCTTGTCACGTAATTTCTCTTGTGACCATTTAAATTTTTCATGGCTTGTCACATAAATTGTTCATGGCACCTTATCTTGTGACCATTTAAAACATCCGTAACCAAGACTAAATTTAAACTTTCTTACTCCTAAGCCACATAATTTGTCGGTTGGCTTGCCTCAATGCAACAAACATCTCTCTATTCTTTCTTTCAGTCAAGACATATGCAGCTTTCACGAAAACCTTATCATCCTCAACAATTTCATGTATGCCTTCTACAACTTGCATCACTCCTTCAATGCTATGTACAACCAAGCATGTCGTTATTTCTAGAACTTCGAATTGCTACTGACTCTAAAATATAATATAATCGCTTTATCACCTTCTCCCCAATTGCAGGTTTCTTACCATCCCTTTCTCTTTTCGGTTCTTTATCTTGTTGGAAAGTTTCAATATTAGGAGAAGTTTCAACATCATCGATATTATCAAGCCCATCATTAAACTCCAGACCGTTCTCCAAGCTATAGTCACCATCTTCATTACTATTTTCAGTTTGACGAGGTAGTACATTCTCAACATTATGTACAAAACCTTGTGATGGTGCCCAAGCTCCATCACTTGTGACATCAATATCCCTAAATAAAATATCTAATTAATCATCATGTTTCAATCCACATTTTCAAAATTTTGATGCTTCAAGATTCCCCTACAATAATATCAACTTAAATGAATAAGTTCTTACAAAACTATGTATATTAGCTTCAAGTGGGAGAAATATAACTCAATTGTATGACAAGAAATTCACCTTCACTTTTTTTGTCCCACCATTCATTGCTAGCATTGTTGGTTTTCTTCACAGGATCCCAGACCAGTCTATTTTCCAACCAATGATGTCCATAATTGCCATTCTTTCTTAAGTCAAGTCCATTTGTAAGCTTTTGAGAGTAGATCCTTTGAGTCAACTCACTAAATTTCCTTACAACATTTTTCCATCCTTTCTTACTAAAATGGCCACCTGATCGATTTTCATCTATTGTCTGAACAACACAAATTTTGATAAATGCATCAAAAGCCTCATCATCCCAATGAGCCTTTCCTTGTTTCTTGCTTTCTTCTCCACATTCAACTTGTGATGACTTATCCATATTATTAGACATTATTCTATTAAGAAAATTTAATGAAAACTTAAGCAAGTTTGCACATGCCTTGCAAAACATAAATGACAACTATGTGAGAGACAAGAAACATTTTGTTATTAGAGTAAAACAAGAAAAAATGATCAACTATGTTATTCATGCATGCAATTGTAGTTTCATTATTGAAAGAAGAAAAAAAGATTCATAATACATAGTTTTTTTTGTGATCAATTCTGAACTCATAAAACCCAAATAGGAGGGAAAATATGTAAAAGCAAGGTCATGAAACTCGACCCGTTACAACAATACAAATATAGAGAAGTTCAAACTAAACCAAATAGGTTTGAAACATGAGGGCATATTGTGTGAGTGGGCAACTTTAGAAATAAACAATTTCGCTCATGGCTATCACCAAAACAATTAACATATCAATGATAAGAGCAATATGAGAATAAATCTTAGGAAGAAATAGAAACATTCACAACAACTGAATAAAGAGAAACAATCAAATTTTGGTTCTGTAAACGTGAGTTATTTAAATAAGTATGTAAATATATTGTGAATATTAGGAGTCCTTTATTAGGAAGGATTTATTGTTGTGTCCTTTATTGATTAGTGTTTCCTTGTAGAGTAAGGATTGTATGTGTATATATTTCAAGGAAGTAATACAATGGAAAATTACCCCGTAAAATTCTATTTGGTATCAGAGCTTAGGTTACCGTAACCCTAGAATATTTTTCCGTTGCTGTTGACGGCCGACTCTTTCTTTTCTGCAATATTCCCTTGCAGAACGTCAGGCTGTGTGGGTGTGTGTGATATTGCCATGTGTGATTTGGCTGTGCTGTGTGGATTACTACCTCCAGAACCGTGTGGATTGCTACATCAAGAGCTGTGCACCGTAAGATAGGATGGCCTCTTTGGAAGATAGTGCTGTTTTGAAATTGGAGGGTAGCTCTCGTACACTAACCAATACTCCAGTATTGAATCCTGTTGTTATTCAGAATGATGCGTCTGCTGTACCAAACACAGTGAAGTTGAATGGATCAAATTATCCTCTTTGGTCCAAAGTTTTGGAGATGCACATCGCTGGACGTGGTAGGAAAGGCTTTGTGACAGGGAGTACCGAGGAACCTGCTGAGAATAGTGCTGGGTATGAGACATGGGAGACAGGGAATGCAATCGTAAAAGGGTGGTTGATCAATTCCATGGAACCTGCTATCATGGGATTTTTTATTCACCTACGTACTGCTAAAGAAGTTTGGGAAGAGGTGGCTCGGACCTATTATGATGGTTCAGATATTTCTCAAATTTATGAATTAAAGGTTCAATCCTTTAGACTCCGTCAAGAGGGCCGACCGGTTGGTGTGTATTACGCTGATCTCAAGTCCGTTTGGCAGGAGTTAGATCAAAGGAGACCAATCAAGATGGCGTGTGCAGTGGATCTCAAGACCCTTCGAGATGAGATTCAAATTGATCGTGTGTATGCCTTTTTGGCAGGTTTGGATGATCTCTTTGATAAAGTACGTAGTGATATTCTACGTACTCAACCCTTACCATCTGTTGAGGAAGTGTTTTCTGTTGTTCGGCGTGAAGCACAAAGACATGCCACCATGATGAGTGGGAGTAACAACCAAGGAGGGCTGCCATCCATGGCCATGGTCTCTTGGCCCGCCGCTGCCTTTCGTCTGAGTAATCCTTCTAGTCAATCTTTAAATTCTCGTCCATTTACCCGAGAAAATAAAGATGATTTGAAGTGTACTTTCTGTGGACAAACCCGTCATACTGAGGATACGTGTTTTGCCAAGCATGGGGTACCTGATTGGTTCCCATAATTGAAGAAGAAGCTACGTGCAAAGGAGCGTGGGAGTGGGGGAAATAATGGAGGCCGTGCATCCTTGGCTACTGCCCCACCAAAAGCTAAGGAGGATGAGACTATCTCCAATAACCCGAGTCAAACTTTGTTGACTCGTTCTACCCATGGTGATTCATCCTCCACTATAGGTACTGTAGGGCATGTTTTTTTGGCCTCCGACACTGAGCATCATGCAGGTTGGATTCTGGACTCTGGTGCAACAGATCATATGACATACGATAAGAATGTATTCCAATATATGACAACATCTCACAGGGAATATATTGCAACTGCTAATGGTACCCGAGCACCTGTTGTTGGTGCTGGTACCGTGTATCTCACAGCCTCTCTCCCTTTACACCGATGTTTGCTTGTTCCATCTTTATCACATCATTTACTTTCCATACCACAGCTTACTGAACAATTGGATTGTGTTGTTCTAATGTATCCGTCCTTTTGTCTACTTCAGGATATTCAGACCAAGGAGATAATTGGGCGTGGCACTAAGAGAGAGGGGTTGTACTACGTGGATGATGTCGTTCCTAGCAGAGCTCATGCAGTCCGAGTGCTCCGTGATAGTAATTTACAAGAAGTATGGTTATTGCATCGTCGATTAGGCCATGCATCCTTTAGCTATTTAAGGCGTATGTTGCCTCATTTATTTAGTGGAATAAATGAATCAGACTTACAGTGTGAAGTATGTATTCTTGCTAAAAGCCATCGTGCTTCGTTTCCTCCTAGTATGAATAAAAGACATTTTCCATTTGATCTTGTGCATTCCGATGTTTGGGGGCCTTCTCCAGTTGTTACTTCTTCTGGACTTCGGTGGTTTGTTACATTTGTTGATGATTGCACTCGTATGACATGGCTTTATGTGTTGAAAAATAAAAGTGATGTTGGTGCCATATTTCGGTCATTTGCTCAGATGGTTCAAACGCAATATTCTTCCGTTATTAAAGTTCTACGTTCTGATAATGGAGGAGAATACATTAATTTTGAGTTGTCGGAGTTTCTCCGTGGTCAAGGGATTCTCCATGAAACCACATGTCCGCATACCCCACAGCAAAATGGGGTTGCAGAGCGTAAAAATCGTCACATTTTGGAGACAGCTCGTGCCTTACTCCTTGGGGCCTCGGTTCCTCCACGTTTTTGGCCTGAAGCTGTTACTTATGCCGTGTATGTCATTAATCGTATGCCCTCTCGGGTGGTTGGATTTCAAACACCTATTCAGGTCCTCACTCAACATGCTCCAGTGGTGTCCAGTAATACTCTCACTCCTCGAGTATTTGGTTGTGTGGCTTATGTTCATATTCCGAAAATACATCGTAGTAAATTGGATCCGTGTGCCCTACGGTGTGTCTTTGTGGGTTTCTCGTCTCACCAAAAAGGGTATAAGTGTTACCATCCTGGGACCCGACATATGTATGTAACCATGGATGTGACTTTCTCTGAAACAGACTATTTCTACACTTTTGTACCTTCCACTTCAGATCACCAGGGGGAGAACACTGATGGTAATCTGAGTTGGTTGGATCTAGGGGGAGATGTGACTATTGAACAGCGTGTAGAATCTGGTACTAAGCCCCTACTAGGAGAGTCACGGCAAGCTACTATCGAGATGAACCTTGCTGTTGAACAACCTTGTGCGGAGCCCAGTATACCCTTTATTGAGGAGCCTAGTACATCTTCTCTCTCTAGTTCCGAAGTGCCGCCCAATACATCTTCTCTCTCTAGTTCCGAAGTGCCGCCCAATACATCTTCTCTGAATATGCCTGAGGTAAGTATCGTAAATGATTGTGTAACTAATCCAAGTGTAGGTACTTATAAATTGCCGCCAAGACAAAATCGAGGTGTGCCTCTTGATAGGTTTTCTCCTGAAGGAAAGGTGAAGTATCCGATAGCCAACTATGTATCATGCAATAAGCTTGCACCAGAGCGTCAGACTATGGTAAGTAATATGGAGTCTATCCATGTACCAACTCGAGTGGAGGAAGCTCTAAAAGATCCAAAGTGGGCAAAAGCAATGGATGAGGAAATGTTGGCATTGCAAAAAAATACTACTTGGGAGGTGATGAAGCTACCCATAGGGAAGAAGACAGTGGGATGTCGGTGGGTGTTTACAGTTAAATATAAAGTTGATGGAACAGTAGACAGATACAAAGCAAGGTTGGTGGCTAAAGGATATACCCAAACATATGGGGTAGATTACCAGGAGACTTTCTCCCCGGTTGCCAAGATGAATACGGTACGTGTTCTTATCTCTTTAGCTGCAAACATGGATTGGCCATTAAAACAGTTTGATGTGAAGAATGCATTTCTCCATGGGAATTTGGAGGAAGAAGTGTATATGGATTTTCCTCCTGGATATAGCAATGGTGGGAACACCGGAGTATGTCGGTTGCGTAAGTCACTCTATGGACTTAAGCAATCGCCTCGTGCATGGTTTGGTAGATTTACTCAAGTCATGAGAAAGAATGGATATTGTCAGAGTCATTCTGATCACACCTTGTTTGTGAAGCATAGACAGAATAAAGTAACAGCCTTGATTATCTATGTAGATGACATGATTATAACAGGAAACGACGTTGATGAGATGTCCAAGTTGCAAGGAAATCTCGCGGTCGAATTCGAGATGAAGGACTTAGGGGATTTGAAGTATTTCTTGGGAGTTGAAGTTGCTCGCTCGTCAAAAGGTATCTTCTTGTCTCAACGTAAGTATGTACTGGATTTATTAAAAGAAACTGGTATGTTGGGATGTAAGCCGGTAGAGACGCCTATTGTTGAGAAGCATCATTTGTGTTTGGATCCAGAACAGAAACTAGTTGATAAGGGTAGATATCAGAGACTTGTAGGGAGACTGATTTATTTGGCTCATACTCGTCCTGATATTGCATACGCTGTGAGTGTTGTGAGTCAATTCATGCATTCACCGAGTGTGGATCATATGGCTGCTGTTCTGCGTATCTTGGCATACTTGAAGTCGGCACCTGGAAAAAGAGTCTTGTATAAAAAAAAATGGGCATTTGAGGATTGAAGGGTTTACTGATGCAGATTGGGCAGGTGATGTAACTGATAGACGGTCTACTTCTGGATATTTTACCTTCGTTGGAGGGAATTTGGTGACATGGCGAAGTAAAAAACAGAAGGTGGTGTCACGGTCTTCAGCTGAGGCCGAATATAGAGGTATGGCTCAAGGAATCTGTGAAATCCTTTGGCTCCGAAAACTTCTTTGGGGACTTGGTTTTAAACCAAAGGATACCATGCAGTTGTTTTGTGATAACAAGTCAGCAAGAGACATAGCTGATAATCCAGTACAGCATGATAGCAGATGTAGAGCTCGTATTTTATCAAAGAGAAGCTATGAGAAGAAGATTGTATCTTGAGAAGAAGATTGTATCAATACCGTTTGTGGAGTCAGAGGGACAACTTGCAGATGTTCTTACTCATGCAGTATGTAGTCGAAAGTTTGGTAACTCACTTGACAAGTTGGGCATGTGTGATATATATGCACCAACTTGAGGGGGAGTGTAAACGTGAGTTATTTAAATAAGTATGTAAATATATTGTGAATATTAGGAGTCCTTTATTAGGAAGGATTTATTGTTGTGTCCTTTATTGATTAGTGTTTCCTTGTAGAGTAAGGATTGTATGTGTATATATTTCAAGGAAGTAATACAATGGAAAATTACCCCGTAAAATTCTATTCACCATCAAAAGAAAAAGTGAAAGGCTTACATTTGAAGAAAATAATCTAGTTCACACTTATATCTATCAACCATAGTCTAAAATATCGATAATATCGACGAAATATCGAGGATATTATAGCTTTTTAGGATCACGGATATTTCGGAATGTATCCATATACATATTGTATAAATATCGATAATTTCGCTCACATTTCAGTAATATTTTATCATAATATCGCTATAATATCACTATAATATCACAAATATCAAAAATATCGATGTAAAAAAAAAAGGGGGGGGGGGGGGGGGGAGGGGGAGAACACAAAGCACACACGCAAAGGGGATTCAAACCCTTGCCATTTCACTTCTCCAAAGCATTAACCACCATGATGCTTATGTTTTTGTGATAATATGCTAAAATATGTATATTTATATTGTTTTGTTTTGAACGATTTTTGCAAGAATTAGATTTTCACATGTGAGTCTTTGACCTTTCCTTTTGGGATGAAATCGAGCGGCTTATGGAAAGAATCCGAGACCCAATCTTCAAATGATTATGCTTATGGACAACGTCAACCATTCTCGGATCCATATGGTGACATGTTAACAATTACATGCAAAACTATTTTGGGGATTTATCATTTAATGACTACTCTTCACAATACACTTACTCTACACAGAGATGATGAAGATAGTGCAAAATTTGAAACTCATAGGAACTCTATGTAGTACTAAGTCACTCATGTATCTTACCGTGTAATGTATAAAGTGTAAAATATTGTAGTAAATTATTATATATAAATGATTATGGTGTGTTTAATCTTCTTTCATTAATTACTACATATTTTATACACTCATAGTGTTTGTCAGCTCGCTATATAATTGTGGGGATTTTTTCGTTCCAGCAGCTTGACGAATGGGCTTGGGTTACTATAAAGTGAGGATGGATAAAGTTGCCCCTGTGCCTGAGTTCAAGAATCAGGCCCCAAGAGTGCTTCGAAAGGTTCTCGGAGCCTTATGAAGCACCTTGGTTTCCTTCACCAACAAAACCAACAGTTGCTTACAATAAATATTAGGGCTTGGCATGAGAAGCTTGTGGCATGGGAGCTGAGCATTTGTGAGTTTAGCATGAGAGAGAGAAGACTTGGGTTTCCTATGAGAAACAGAGGCTCGAAGTAAGGGGCAGATTGAGTTTTTGGGAGAATTTGTTGAGAGGAGAGAGGAAGAGATGAGGGAAGAAAAGTGGGTAGTTTGATCAATTTTCTCGCAGCTTGACGAAAGCTTCGTCAGGCTTTAGAATGGCTTGCTAGAAGAGAAGATGGGAAGAGATGGAGGAATATGGCTCGAAATTAAAGGGTTCCAGGGATGAGAGGTGATGCTGACTCTCTCTAGATGAGGTTGCTTGCCTTTAATGAGTTCCTTTACTGGGTAGAAGGTGCCTCCTTTTATAGGTGCTGGAAGCTCATTCTTCCTAAGAAACCCTAACTGGTTCTTCCCAAATCAGCCAAGTCTCACCCTCCATTTCTCTCCTCTTCCTTTGATTCATTCTTATTTTGTGAAATCCTTCTCAATCCAAACACACAAAGACAAGATTTTTGGAGGCTCTAGAGCCTTCCCGCATCTGTCCCTGCGACTATCTCCTATTTTGAGCTACCTTTTCTCCTTCTTTTCTCCTTCATTTTATTACAAGAGTTGGTGGGAGAAACGAATGGGTAATGACGCTGGTTTGAAGGGTGTTTTGCTCAAGTATCCTTTGGTTTTTTGGATGGCCTGTGTTGGGATTTGTCATTGGCCATGTGCTGGAGATTCCCAGCAGGCTACGCAAGTCTCTATCCCTTGGTTTTATGTCATGATTTTGTCTCTAGTCATGTGCTGGAGACTTTCATATTTTTCTAACTCACTTGGGCTATTTCCTAAGGTAATGGGCTAGTTTACTAAGGGGATGGGCCAACCTTCTAGAGTGATGGACTATTTTTTGTAACAATCCGATCCTAAATTAATTTTTAGTTATTAATTTATTCTGAGAAAAGATAATTTTGCCCCTATAATAAATTATTAGAGAAAATGGTGATTTGTTGACCTGGTAGACTTTGGTAAATTTGTTACATCTCGGTCCGAAAAAGTGTTAAAATAATGAAAGTAAGAATAAATTTAAATGAGGAATAAATTGAAATAAACATTAAAATAAAAGGATTTGAATTAATTAAGGTTTTTGAGAAATTAAAATATTATTTAATATTAAAAAGGGGCAAAAAGGTTATTTTAAGTTCGGGAAGGAAATTAGAAATTTCGATTAGACCATTGCGTAGAGCATGTCGAAATGAGTCCGTAGACACGTAGTTGACTCGAATCGGGATTGTAACGAAGAAATGACGATTAAAAGAAGTTCAGTGTCATAACCGTAAATAATTCGAAGTTCAGTTTTTAAAAACCCAGATTTTCTGCAGTTTGGCAGTTCGACCAGCTGACTTCCAAAGGTGATATCTCTCAACTCCGGCCACCAATTGAAGAAAGACCAGTCCCGTTAGAACCATATACTTCCCTCTTCCAGTCCTAGCCCATCTCAGCCTCGATCTGCCGTCGTGGTCGCCAGAAACCGCTACGAAACAGGCGGTTTGGACAGTTTTTGACGGAATTTCGTGGAGCTCGTTCGCACACTTCCGGCCACCATTTTCTTTGAATTTGGTATGTTTTTCCATCCTTTCAATGTGTTCTAGCTGATAGTTGGGTAGGATTTGATCAATTTCTAGCGTAGGCAACTCGATTTGTGACCCAAAATTTGGCCGGATTTCGAGGATGAGCTCCTTGTGATATGTTTGAGCCTTTAGAAAGCTCATGCGCGTGCGAGTGTTCACTTGGTTTAGTTGTAGTTCTAATTTCATGATTTTATGTGATTTCGAGATGAGTATTTAATTATCTGTTTATTTATCACCTGTTTATATATGTTCATATGGTTAATTGTGTGGTAGGGGTATAAATATAATATTGGAATGGTATGCTAAGCAGAGATCGAGATAGTTAACAAACTAGCCAAGTGTTTAGTGTGTGTATATATATATATATACAGTCCCCTTCTATTGAGGGATCCCTCAAATAATTTTATTGAGGGATCCCTCAAATAATTTTATTGAGAGACGCCCTTCAGGGTACCCTACAATTCTTTTCCCAATAATCCAAACCATCCTCAACTCCACTTCTTCATTAGTGCCGTTGGTCTTGCCATCATAATCTGTCATATTTTTCGTCAAATTGAAGGATACAATTTTCACCTTGATGCACATGTATACTGAAGTTCTCCTCCTCCACAATCTATTACCACAACAAATACTAGGATTTGAAATCATTTTAGAATGTACCAATATTTTCAGGGTCAACATCTGTATCATCATTATTCAACATGTACTACTCTACTCGTAGTGTTTTAAATAGCTGATTTGTAGCGACTTTCATAGCGTCTCAAATTTATTTTTCGACGTAGCAGACTATCATCGCATAAGTATTAATATATTGTTGTCAGATTGAAACAGTATTTTTTAAAAATGAGAAGGAAAAAAACTAAAATTAGGTGCTGCTTCTCAAAGAAAACAAACCCTAAACCTTAAATTACCAAAATGTTTACACAAATCCATGAAATTGAAGGCCATAGTTTGAGGTTTCAAGTCAATAGTGGTTGCTTCTTCTCTGTGTTATATGACTTGAGGTCCTACTTGAGCAGGATTTTCAGTAAGCACATGTGTATATTCTTTTTTTTTTTCCTCGTTTGTGGTTGTATGTTTTGGCAATTTCATAATTGAATCTTTGGTAACTTCAAAAATTCTTATGTATATTTAGTTAGGGTTATCTACTATAGACGTCCCTGAACTTGGCCCCCAATTGCAATTGGGTTTGTGAACTTTTTTTTTTTGGGCAATTACATCCGTTAACTCGATAAATAGTTCCAATTGGGTCCTACCGTCCAAGTCTGTCAATTTGTCCGTCAAAATTGCGAGTAAAAGCGTCCTTTTGAGCTGCATAGGTAATTGATTTAAGGGTTTTTAACTGTAGACGTCCCTGAACTTTTCTACCAGTTTGCAATTGGGTGATGAACTTCTTTTTGAGGCAATTACATCATTTAACTCGACAAGTAGTTTCAATTGAGTCTTGCCATAACAGAGTAAAAGAGCTAACATCTTAGAAACCCCAAAAGACGGGTTTCAGGCAAAAGTCGAAGAACGATAGCTCGCGAAGAACTTCTCAATCTTCTCCACGTCGGTCGAGGTGGTTTCGAAGGTGTTATTGGATTTGGCCACGTCGACCAACGATGTTGCCTAGCTGGCTACTGCGGTGGCATTCATTCTAGCTCCAAGGGCGGTGCCGCTATTACGGCGACAGCAGAGGAGGAGAGCTTGAGAGGATGGGGTTGCGGGTGGGTTCTGGGTTCTGCAGATTGGGAGATAGGGGGTGGGTTGCAAGTTGGGTTGGGATCTGGGTTTTGAGGGGGTGGGCTAAGGAGGAGAGGGAATGAGCTGAGAGAGAGAGAGCGAGAGAGATTCTGTTATGGCAGGACTCAATTGAAACTACTTGTCGAGTTAAAGGATGTAATTGCCTAAAAAAAATTAAGTTCACGGACCCAATTGCAATTGGGAGCAAAGTTCAGGGACGTTTATAGTTAAAAACCCTTAAAACAATTAGATCTGTGGCTCAAAAGGACGCTTTTACCACTCATTTTGACGGACAAATTGACAGACTTGGATGGCAGGATCCAATTGGAACAACTTGTGAAGTTAAAGGATATAATTGCCTAAAAAAAAAGTTCACGGACCCATTTGCAACTGGGGGCAAAGTTCAGGAACGTCTACAATTAAAAATCCATTTAGTTATTTAGTTGAATTAAGTTATGGGTTAATTATTTGAATACGTTTATTTATATTAGGGTTTTTATCACAAATGGTTTTTGAGGTTTGTGAAATTATCGTCTTTGGTCCTTCATGTTTTGTTTTGTTTTTTTTTTTGGGTTGACATTATTGGTCCTTTATGTTACACCTCACACATCAATTTGATCCATGCCGTTAGATTGCGTTAAAATTTATGTTAAATTGATGGCAGGGCACATATGTGGTGCCTACATGTCCAATGAGATAATGCCAAGTGGATCTAAATAAAAAATTTTAAAAAAAGGTTTAACATTTAAAATCTAAAAAAATTAGAAAAAAAATAAAGAAAAGAAAAGAAAAGAGCAACTCTCCCCCTCCTCCCCGCTTCCGTTCCCTTCCCCCTCCCTCTTCTCTTAGTCTCTCTCTCTCTCTCTCTCTCTCTCTCTCTCATCCCCTCCCCAACCCATTGCCCAACTCCTTCTTCTCCTCCTCAGCGAACAACCCGAGATTCATCGGCCCCAACCCCTCAAACCATCTTCGACGGCACCTTCGACCTAGTCCCCACTCCACTCTACCCTCAATTACCCACTCCCCAAGCCCAATGAATGATAAAATACAAAGTTCGTGATTTGGCTTTTTTTTCCATCCAGGGTTCATGAGAACTCTTGCGGTGATGAGGTGCAATGATGGTTAGGTAAGGAAAAGGGATCTGAAAGAAAAACAAAAAAACAAAAACAGAGGGGCGAGGCACCCAAATCGTATTCCTTATTTTTTTGAGAGAGAGAGAGAGCAAAGGGAGAGGGAGGGGGAGGGGAAAGGCTGGAAGTTGCATACTTTAAAAAAAATTATGAATTTTTTAAAATAATTTTTTTAATTCAAATTTATGTGGCACAATGCCATTGAAAATGTGGGCTCTGCTTAAATTCCACGTCATCAATTTAACATAATATTTGACGGAACCTGACGATAAGACCATTTTGATGTGTAAGGTATAACATAAAGGACCAATAATGTCAAAAAATATATATATAAAGGACCAAAGACAATAATTTCGCAAACTTCAAGGACCATTTGTGATAAAAACCCTTATTAAATTATTC
>NC_047650.1:17860435-17975593 GCF_902201215.1 Prunus dulcis | reverse complement strand
GTTGAAGAGAAAGAAGAAGAAAAGAAAGAAGAAGAGAAGCAACAAGAAGAGAGAGAAGAAGAAAATAAAGAACAAGAGAAGCAACAAGAAGAGAGAGAAGAAGAGAAGAAGCAAGATGCTCCAACACCTGCTGTTCCTTCAAGAGTACAAAGGTTGAAGAACAGAGAAAGAAAGAGGCTTCAAGCTTCTTGCTATGTGTACGAAAAAAATAAGAAAAAAAAAAAGGAGGCAAAAAAGGATGATGAAGAACTACCACAATTCAAGCTTATCTCGTCCGAGGAGGTATGCAATTACTGCAGTTCAAGCTGCTGCTTTTTTCTATTTTCTGCATTGCAGAAACAGAAACTGCAATGCAGTTTCCGTTTCCTGCAATGCAATGTGTTATCTGCTTTACAGAAACAGAAACTGCAATGCAGTTTCCAGTTCCTGCAATGCAGTGTGTTATCTGCTTTGCAGAAATGGAAATTGCATTGCAGTTTCTGTTTTATCGAATGAAGTTTCTAATTAGTTTCCTTTCAATCTGCAGTTAACACAAGAGGCATCTCAGCCCGATGCCACAAATCCAATTCCTGATCCCCTAAAAGGAACGAGCCTTCATGATTCAATTCCTGTAGGTCTGGAACAATCAAGTGATGAAGATGAAGGACAAAAAAAGCCAACAAAGAAAAAACTTGGATGGGGTCAGAGGAAGGTGTGGCAGAAAATTCCAAAGGCGGATAGGGAAAGAATTGAAAAACACTACTTAAGTACTCAACCTCGGTAATATCTCTATTCCAAAATAACAATTCTTTCATCTTTTAATTACAATTAAACTAAAACTAATCTTGTGAATTTCATGTATTTGAATCCGCAGTGATATCTTTTGGGCAGGACTCAATAGTGAGAAAGTGACAAACCATGATCTCAAAGATATTGTATGGGACCTGGAACTGTCACAAAACGTAAGTATTTACCAATTCTATAACACACACTGCACTGTATTTTTTTATTTGTGCTACCTATATTACCCATTTATAATTCCATTTTTCTCCAATCAATGTGAAACAGGTTATTGAGGCCTATATCCAAATAGAGGAGGATAAAATAGACCCCATGCAGACAGGGAGTCCACAGTACATGTCCACATGGACTTGGGTAAGTATTATTTTGAAAATTCAAAATTGTTTAAACAGACAATGCACTGCAGTTTTCGAAAAAATATATACTAACAAATTGCCATTCTATGATATCAGGCTTACATGCAAAGCTTCGAAGAGCCATTTTGGCACAGGGCCCTGTATGAACACTTACTTGAAAAACTCGGGAAATGCAGTGTTCTTTTCTTCCCGATTATTTCAAAAGAAGAGTTCCACTTCACACTTCTCACATTTCACAAAAATGAACGAAAGTGGAGACACTACAATCCACTTAGATCGTTGGGACATAGAAAAGAAGAAAGGTGCATTGACATTGCTCGAAACTTTGTAAGTGGAATGAAACTGTCTTAATTTCTCAGCACAAACACAAACAGAAACTGCATTGTAGTTTCTGTATTATACATACTGCCTAATTTCAGACCAAAACTATAATATGCAATGCACTGATTACCATTTCTTTTTCTATTTTTTTCTTCTTCTTTAAACAGGTTAATATTGTTGAAGGGTGGCTAGAATATATAAGACCTCAAGCACGAGTGTTCATAGAAACTAAAAAAAAAACCAACAATTGTGAAGCAAAAGGAAGGGCCCCCGACACTTGTACAAAAAGATTTGACTCCAACTGAAGAACTCACTCTCAATTGGATTATGCAAAATCCATTGCAGTTTCCATTTGAGGATGACATGGAATGTGCTCAACAAACTGTATCTTCGTAAGAATTGTGTCTACTCAACTATTCATTACAGTTTGAAATCATTCAAAAGCAAAAAAAAACTAATCTCGTATTTCATTTGCAGATTGGATTGCGGCATGTTCGTCATGTTCTATATGGATAAAATAGCACAAGGACAGCCCATTCAAAAAAGCGTGGACAAGAAATTCATGAATGAATATCGAGCACAATATGTCACAAAACTCCTACACCACAAAAACTGTGTAATTAATCGTCTCTAGTGATTTGCCTTTCGTTAACTCAAGACAATATGTATCTTAATTCTTGTGGATGTTTGTAAATATTTCTAGTTATGGTATATGAGAACATATTTCCTATACATATAAACTGTAATATAATCTTGGAACAGGATGCAGCAAAACGAAAAGGAAACAAACAAACTGCATTGAATTTTCTGGTCAAAAATACTGTAACAAATAAACAGAAACTGCACTGCAGTTTCTGCAACAAAATCTGAAATAAACAGAAACTGAAATGCAGTTTCTGCAACAAAATCTGCTCAAAATCTGAAAACAAGCATTGAATGGCAGTCGAAAACGAATATCCACTCATTAAACAATTGTATAATTTTCATAATCTGCAACAAATAAACAGAAACTGCACTGCAGTTTCTGCAACAAAATTTGAAATAAACAAAAACTGCAATGCAGTTTCTGCAACAAAATCTGCTCAAAATCTGAAAACAAGCATTGAATGGCAGTCGAAAACGAATATCCACTCATTAAACAATTGTATAATTTTCATAATCTCAACAAATAAACATAAACTGCACTGCAGTTTTTGCAACAAAATCTGCTCAAAATCTGAAAACAAGCATTGAATGGCAGTCGAAAACGAATATCCACTCATTAAACAATTGTATAATTTTCATTAACTTCAAAAAAGAATCACAATATCCAATTAGAAGCTGTGTAGCCAATTACAAGCAACTAAAACTGCAATACAGTTTTTGCAAAAAGTGCAACGTAGAAACTGACTATACATTCGCTAAACCATATCTAAAATAAAAAATTGTCAAATGAGAAGGAGTGTTCATATAATAGCCTTGCAAGTCTTCCTATTGTGCCCAACAACACTTCACCGACTGCATTTCAATGGCCTTTTAAATTCACCAAAAACTTTGATCCTCTTTGTTGGTGGTCTTCCGGCTGGCCTCTTTGTAATTGGCGGAAGCACAACTCCAGCTGCAGAACCATTGCTGCCCAATCCTTTCCCAATATCTGGAATAGGAAAAATAGGACTCTCATAGGCTTTTTGAAAGAAGTCGGTTTTGTAGTAACACTCCACGTAATCATAAACTGAATCTCTCTTTGCTAGGATTGCAGCCACCGCATGTGTGCAAGGAAAACCGTCAATTTGCCAAAGACGGCAAGAACAAGTCCTTTGCTCGAGATCAACCATCACAGAATAATCAGCAAATACTTCAAAAATAGTGCAATTAGAACGACGAACTGCCCAAGTCCTACCGGCCTCCGCATTTTCACAGAGTCTAGTTTCCATCTCCGGACACAAAACTGTTGTCCACTTCTCCGCTTCAAATTGTCGTTGAGAATTCAATACCATCAATTTCTGTCGAATCCCTTCTATCAAAGGTAGCACCGGCAAATCTCGAAACACACCAACCCAATTATTAAAGGACTCCGCTAAACTGTTTGCCATCTCCCCATAACGCATTCCTTTGAAAAAATGCGTTGGCATAGTGATCTCTAGACAAATCAGATATAAATGCCTTCACTTTCGAACTCCCAACAATCACCAACTCCTCCATTGCTACCTTAAACTCTTCCTCCGTAACAGCATATGCGCATCTACTAAATAAATTGATAACACGGTCTTGGAGCAGTTTCCCATAACCTGACTTTGGGTACTTTGATATCAAATTCTGTTTGAGGTGATAATAACAGTAAGAATGAGGCCATCCGGGAAACACAAACCCCATTGCATTTAACAAACCTTGATTGCGGTCCGAGAAAAAGGTCACCACTCTCCCCATCGGTAGCAATATAGAAGCCAAATGTTGAAGAAACCAAGTCCAATTCTCCTCTGTCTCAGAATCAACAACTCCAAAAGCTAGAGGATAAACCCCTGCAAAACAAAACCAAAAGCACAAGTATAAGCAAAAAAGGGAAACTGCAGTGCAGTTTATGAAAACAAATCTGCTCAAATTTGAAAGGAAACCAAAAGCCAAATCCATGATCCAAGTACTAAAACTAAGTTTAAAACACATTTAAGTTCATGAGCAGTTACAACATTCCCACAGACATGCAAAAAATATTAATAAAATCGAATTATGAAACAAGAAACTGCAATGCAGTTTCTGCTAAAAATTGCAACAAATGAAAATCTGCAATACATTACAATAACCATACCTTGATTTCCATTCTTTCCCGAAGCACAGAGAAGCTGCCCCTTGTACTTGCTCTTCAAAAACGTAGCATCAATGAACAACAAGGGTATGCAATATTGAAATCCAGCAATGCAACCGCAAAAAGACACAAAAAACCGTCGAAAGCGATTAATTCCAGCTTCACAATCAAGAGTGCAGAGAGAACCAGTGTTAGTTTCCTTTACGCGTCCGTATACCACACTAACTCGTTGAAGGACTTCGACTCATCACCGTGAACGTCCAATTTAGCTAACTCTTTGCCAAACCATGCGTGGTAGTATGAAATGTCTATACCATAATAATCTTTGAACTCGTGTATAATCTCAACTGGCTTCAGCTCTGGTTTTGCACGAATTCTGTCCACAATGAGGGAGGACACCACACGAGACCTCATCATCTTACTCTTTGATTCCCGTATCCGACCCGCACATGTATGAACATTATTTAACGTCCGAATTACAAAACTGCCAGTAGCTTCACAACGAGAAGCATAAACACGCCAGCTGCAACCCTCCAATTTCTTATTCGAACAAACAGCAACCACCCGCTTCTTGTCATTGCCGGCATATAAAAAAATTAAATCCTACTTCAAGAGCGTACTTGCACAATTTCAACCGGAACTCCTCTGCACCACCGTCAAACTTCTGCCCCACATGATGTATGTATGTCTCCCACTCATTTGACAACAAAGGCTTAGCACTTGCTCTCTTCGACCTGCCCAAAAACTCGTTTCTGTCTTCGACAGTACTAGAACATGACGACTCGCCCTTTTCACATGCTATCAACTCCTTATTTACACAAAAATCACCACTATATTCACTGATCCCGCATAAATCCTTCACTAAAATATCAACAGTCTTCTCATTTGATATCAACAAAAATGTCCTCATCAAGTCCAAATCGCTATCCGTTTCTAGAAAACAACTCGGATAACTGGGCACCGAATACCGTAATGTGAAACAACCCAACTGCAAACCCCTAAACCTCAGACACAAAGTCTTCAAAATATCAACCATGGATGACTCTGATGAAACTGAAAACATGATGGTTTCCGACTTATATGTGCACTTGGCAATGACACACACCTCCATTAGCCTTGAAAATGCAAACAAAACAACAAACAAAAACAGAAAACAATTAAAATCACTAAATAATGTACATGAGCAGTTGTAACATTCCAATAGAAATCCAAATATTAGTATGAAATCGAATTATGAAACAAGAAACTGCACTGCAGTTTATAGTCAAAAACTGAAATAACATAAACAACATTGCACTTTATGTGATAACATACCCTTAAATTTGAATAGAAACCAAAAGAAAACCATGTTCAAAGTACTAAAACTTAGATAAAAACACATTTAACTCCATGAGCAGTTGTAACATTGCCTTTATGAAACCAGAAACTGCAATGCAGTTTCTGCCAACACTCCAACAAACAGATGCAGTTTATAACAGAGGAGGCAAAAAAAATCGAATAGAAACCAAAAGGAAACCACGTTAAAAGTACTAAAACTAATATCAAAACACATTTAACTCCATGAGCAGTTGTAACATTGCCTTTATGAAACCAGAAACTGCAATGCAGCTTCTGCCAACACTCCAACAAACAGATGCAGTTTATAACAGAGGAGGCAAAACAAATAGAATAGAAACCAAAAGGAAACCACGTTAAAAGTACTAAAACTAATATCAAAACACATTTAACTCCATGAGCAGTTGTAACATTGCCTTTATGAAACCAGAAACTGCAATGCAGTTTCTGCCAACACTCCAACAAACAGATGCAGTTTATAACAGAGGAGGCAAAAAAAATCGAGCCACAAAACTGAGCCACAAGATCGCGCCACAAAATCGAGCCACAAAACTGAGCTCGAAAAACCCAAAACTGACAGATTCGGCATGATAATCGAACGAAAGATTATCCAATTAGAAGGAAACAAACAAACTGCACTGAATTTTGGAACAGGATGCGGCATGATAATCGAACGAAAAAGATTCGGCATGATAATCGAACAAAAAAACTGACAGATTCGGTATGATAATCGAACGAAAAAGGAAGAAATAAAAGGAAAACCAACCAGAAAATTGAGCTACAACGGCGAGAACGAAAACGAAAACGAACGAAATCTGCCTGCCAAACGAAAGAAATTTGCCTGCCAAACGAACGAAATCTGCTGCCAAACAAACGAGGACGAAAACGAAAAAGCCGATGAACAGGAACTCGCGCGTTGTTTAAACATTCAGGGGCAAAAGCGTCATTTACTTTGTAGGTTTACAAATGGGCCAGGCTTTTTAAGAAGAAGGGTAGAATTGTCTTATCAGTTGTTATTTTTTACCTGGCCCAACGAATCTGGGCCTCTCTTTGGGCTAATCCAAAATAGTAGTTTTTTCCTAGGTATTAAAACTAAAACCAAAATATCCAATATCTTACAAACTAATTAATAAAGTTAATTATGTCTAAAACCTAATTTTTCTTTCTATTTAAACCCCGCACTTGTCTTTGTTTACTCCATATTCTAAGTTCACCCTAATTTTTAATTCAAATTTTCACAATTTCTAAGAAAAACCCACTTCCCAAACCATCCCTAAATACACACCTAGCAGAAAAAGAAAATAACAAATAACAAAAAACTCATCAACCTCACTCTCCGCTATCTTGCCCCTCACCACTCTAAGTCCTAAGATAGAGCTACGATTTTATTACAGAGATAGAAAAAAAAATATGTTTCAAGTAGTTGAGTTGGGAGTCAAAGAAACTAGAACAAGACTCATATCCTCTTTCATGGGTAAGCCGTACTTTTACGCACAAGTCCAGTTTTATCTTTAATTTGGCAAACAAACTAAAGAAAACTGATTTTTTTTTTTTTTTTTTACAACTGAAAAATAGAGTGATTTTTTTGGGGTTTCAGACTGTCAGTTTTATTGCTATTTCTTTATGCTTATGACTCTTCCAAGTTCCAAATTTTCCTCTCTTTATTTGCTTGATAGGGAAATTCAACCCCCAAAGATTTTTATTACATAGATAGAAAAATAATATGAAGATCTTTATTTACTTTCCTCTCTTTATTTGCTTTATGTAGAAATTCAACCCCAAAAGATTTGTGTTTTTCTAAAACTTAATATGAAAAGTGATGAGGTGTGTGAGGTGAACAATAATAAAATTCAAGAGCTCCATGATTTAAGTATTGGGGTGAACAAAGAAAAGTGTGAGGTTTAAAAAGAAAAACTCAACACAAAATAATAATGGCTTTTTATCACAAAACGTCCCTGACATTTGCAAAATTATCAGATTGCATCCTTAAAATTTTTTTGTATCACTCATGGTCCCAAACGTTAATATAGGTGCTCTTAAATAGTCCCTTTGTCAAAAAAACTGTTAAATCTAGGGGTATAATCGTCAAATCAATCCAAAATTATAATATATATATATATTATTTCCTTCCTCCAGTCTTTTTTCTCTCTTTTTGTTTTTTTTATCTCTCTCTTCTTCATCTATCTCCAATTCTCTCTCTTTTTCTTCCTATGTTTTTCTGTTTTTCTTCTTCTTCTTTCTTTCTTCTTCTTCTTCTTCTTATCAGCACCTTCCTTTTGCTGAGACACTAGAATACTCTCTCTCTCTCTCTCTCTCTCTCTCTCTCTCTCTCCTTCTACCTTGAGCTGGTGGTGTGTGATAGTAGTTTGAAGCCTTCCACAGTTCCCTTTTTTTTGCCTTAGCTTCTTCTTCTCAGGTTAATAGTTGGTGGGGGTGGTGTTGAGGAAGAGGGGGATTATAAGAGAAGGAAAAAAGAAACTAAGTGGTATTCTGGTTCTGAAGATAAGTTGTCACAAACTAAGAGGTGGGTTGGGGGTGGGTTTTGGTCAAATGATGAGCTCAGGAGCTTGTGCGGTTCAACAAACCCTCATAGCGGAGGCTGCTTCAGTTTTGAAGCACTCTCTCACTCAGGGATAAGGAATCTGGCAGAGAGAAAGAAGAAGAAGAAGAAAAGAAAGAGAGAAAGAAGAAGAAGAAAAATAGAAAAACAGAGGAAGAAAAAGAGAGAGAATTGGAGACAGAAGAATTGGAGAGAAAAAGACGGGAGGAATGAAATAATATATATTATAATTTTGGATTGATTTGATGATTATATTCTTGGATTTAATATTTTTTTGACAAAGGAATTATTTAAAAACACCTATATTAACGTTATGGACCATGAATGATACAAAAAAATTTAAAAAATATAATCTGATAATTTCGCAAACGTCAAGGACGTTTTGTGCTAAAAATCCAATAATAATAATGTGGATGCAAGAGACTTTGCCCTTCCTTGTGGCGGGGCCATTGCGATCTCAGACACAGCTAGTGTCACCACAGAGGGAATTAAATTGGAAATTAATTAATTTAAACGCGTCCTGCCCGCGCATGTGGTGGTAGTACCTTTGCTGGTGTAGTGGTGGGGATCGACGATGGATGGAGAAAGCAACCAAACGTTTCGTTTTCAACAATAAAATAAAATAAAAAATCTCATCTTATAAAGAAAAAAAATTAAAATAAAATCTCATCTCATAGAGAAAAATAAAAAGTACATTAAATTAACAAAAAAACAAAAAATAAAAAAGGAAATTGAGTGCTCAACTGCCAAAGGTGCCAACCCACACCCACAAACCCAAAGCAAGCACACACCTCTCTCTCCCATTCTCTCTCTAGAAAAAAGAGAAAGGGAGGAGAGTGAATCTCATTTGTTGAAGAAGAAAACGGGCGAGTGAGAGTGTGAGGGATGCAGATGATCTCCAAGGCCTCTTGTGCCATGGCCTCCTTCCCTTGCTCTAAGGTTTCTACCTTCACTCCCTCTCTCTCTCTGCTTTTCCTTTCTGACTTTCCCCTTTCTCAATCTTTATTTTATTTTTGTTCATTTCTCTGGTAAATTGTGGTCTCGTTTGTTCCAATTTTTATATATATTAATGCTCATATTTTTTGGAAATGAAAATGGACCATTTTCTAGTATGCTTCTATATCATATATCATATATATATATGTATGTATGTATTTCTCTATCTGTTTATCTCTGTATTTCTTCTTTTTCCTCTTATTGTTAGGGCTTACAGTGACCTTTCTGTTTTCCGTTCCTCTTTTCTTTCTGAAGTCCAAATTTTTCAACACAGAAATGTGATTGTGGGCAGTAGGGACAAAACCAGATATGACTTGGTAGGCAAATGCGTTTTTCAGTTTTGTACTTTTTGCTAAATCTATTTTGGGATATTTTGTTTATTTTGAAGTCTAGCGGCAGAGTATTGAAAATGGTTTTGTAAAAGTTAGAGCCCGCTTTTAGTAAACTGATAAGAATGTCTCGTTTTTTTTAAGTAAGGAAGATGTGGATGCCAAATTTGGTACTCTTGTACAAATTCATGCGTCATCTAGGAAAATGGGTTTTGCTCTTTTGTAATTTTGGCCTCAAAATCTATATATATGTGCAGGGAAGCCTTCAAATTTTTCTGTTTGTTGTTTTTTTTTCTTTTACCCTTTTGAGAAGGGCAGGAAGTGGCTTTTTCTTGCTGATCTGTAGATAATAATCTTTCTGCTATTTTGAATTTGAAACCCTTTTTCATATGTTAGGGGAGGAGTGGACTCTGTGTATGGCCTGGAATGAGACAGCTTTGCCTTCGAAAAGGCCTTTTGTATGGATTCATGCAATTATTGTCCACACCATTAAAAACTCTGCGTGGAGGAGCTAGTCGATCGCTTAGAGTCGCTAAATTTTGCAGTGTTGTTAATATGTCACCCTCATTACATATTGAATTGGTGAGTAGATCTCTCTATTCTTCTGCATTTGAATTATAAATGTCTTGGATGATTATCTTCATAGTATATCTGGGTGATAAACCAGTTTTAAGGATAAAAATTCTGATAGTTGGTTGAATCGAAACATCAGTTTTTGGACTGAAGTATTAATGAAAATATAAATTTTGATGGAAACAACAGTAAAATTTTGATGAAAAGATAATACTGGTGGCACATATGTGATCATGAAACTTGACTAATTTGTAAAATCTTCTTAATTTCAGTAAGCCAAACATTCTAATGGGTAATTTTTAAATGTTTTTGCTTTCTTACATAGCACCCACCATGAAAGATTTATTTTTTACCCAACCCTTTAGCTAGGTTTCCTATAGCCATTTGTTTGTTAAGGGTGTGTGCCCTTTTCTGTAAGCTCACTCATTTTACCTATCCATCACAAATAAACTTTTGAAAATTTCTCAATTGTTGACATGGACAGTAAAAATTAAAATCATCGACATCTCAGCAGCCTTGCCAAGATGTCTGATATTTTTCCACCTCTTATCAGGAGCAGTGGCTTTAGAAAATGGAAATTGCAGCAGGTTCACCTGCACTGAAACTGGGCCATTTATTTAGTTTTATTTTCCCTCCTCTACTCTTGTGTGGGTGTGCTTCTAAAGTTAATGTGTTTGTATACACACATAAGTTGTACGTAGTCATGCTTTTAGTCAGCCAAACTTATTATTAAACTCAACTAATACTTTTATATATGTTCAGTTTTTCCAACTTGCATTGCATATATCTACTTTGGTTGAAATTGCATATATCTTTTCATTTTCAGGTACCATGTCTTAGAGATAACTATGCATATCTTTTACATGATGTGGACACTGGCACTGTTGGTGTTGTTGATCCTTCTGAAGCTGTACCTATTATAGATGCTTTGAGTAAGAAAAACCGAAATCTGACATACATACTGAACACTCATCATCATCATGATCATACTGGTGGTAATGCTGAGTTAAAAGCAAGGTACGGTGCAAAGGTATGGTCGCATTAACTTGCTTTTTCAGTCCGGATATCATTTTTTTCCCCATTCATGTCTTAGTTAGCGGACTTTCTGATGGACAGTAAATCTCAATTGTGGCGAGTATTTAAAGTCTGGCAGCATTCTTTATTCAGAATTTCATAGTTACAATCTGAAAGTATGTTTTGGCTTGATATGTGTCAGATTCTTGAATTTGGTACCACTGTTGACTTAGATGCCCTTTGGAACTGCAAATCAAGAAAACATCACATTGGGAATAAAACATTACACCCGAAATCTTTACTCTGAAATGGTACTGGTCATAATGTTGGGTAGTGACACAGGTGGGAGAATGCATGACATAGTGCATTAACATGTTTACATGTCAGATTAAAAGAACAAGCTCATAATTCATTTAATATTTGATTAATGTAATTCTTCTATTTTCTCTTGGGTGATAGCACATCTCAAAACATGCGAATTATATAATACAGTTGTACAACATAGCACGGTTGTTATTTTCATCTTTTCTCTTTTTAAGCAAGCATAGTACAGTAGTAAATGTTACTGAACTTGCAAGAATCTGGCATAGAAGTTTAAAACTGCCGTTTTGAATTTATTTATTTTTCTCTTTTTGTTTGACAGTTGTTGCATATTTTACGGAATACTTTTTCTTCTATGAAGTTGTTTTGGCTCACAAGTTTTTCTGCGTGTTTCCTGTTGTTTTTTGAAGGTGATTGGTTCAGGAATAGACAAGGATAGAATTCCTGGCATTGACATTGTTTTGAATGATGGAGATAAGTGGATGTTTGCTGGCCATGAGGTGCATGTTATGGAGACTCCTGGTCATACTAGAGGTCATAATTTATTACTTAATTACATTCTAAAAGTCCCTTGACATTTCCTGATAAACACCTTTTTCACCCAAAAATTGTGCTAAATTATGATAATTTGTGCTGCATTTGGACCCTCGTCGCTGAATAATTTACTTTCTTGGTGTGTAATTGTTGGTGTTTAACTAGACTGACAAACTATTCAGTGAAGCACATGTTACACCCTTCCTTCAATAATATTTCTTCCTCATATATTGTTTACATTTTTTTCGTTGGTACTGCATTTTTACAGGCCAATTTATCTCCTCAAGCACATTTCGCATACCTAATCCTATGCAATCTAATCTAATTTTATTTATTTTTTGAATCTGATTTTATTGTTTCTTACATTATACATTTGTATATTTCTTCTGTATATGAGCAGCACCATGTTGACGCTTTTTTAAATTTTTTGTTTTTGTTTTTGAAAAAGCTTAATCTCAAGTTTAGAATATATGTGATCATGGTTAGCACCTCTGCTGGCTGCTGGCTGCTGGCACCTTTCTAAGCATATTGTGATATTTTCAATTTATGTAAACATGGTGGCCTAGAAGTTAAGTCCATCCATTTCAAAGTAACTTCATAGATCTAGTTCCAAATGTCATTACATTTACAGATGATTCACCATCCCTTGTTTTTCTTATTTCTAATCTTAGTTCTTGGTCTTTGTTGCAAGCAGGTCACATTAGCTTCTACTTTCCTGGATCAGGGGCAATTTTTACAGGAGACACTTTGTTCAGCTTATCATGTGGCAAATTGTTTGAAGGAACACCTGAGCAGGTGATTTTTAGCCTACACCTTTTGACATCTTCTTGTTCAATGATTTGAGTAAACTTGATGCTCTGATCATGTATTGCATTTTTTACTTTTAAGTTGACATCATACTGTCAATGTCTTGGTCTGACAAACTGGTTGTATGTACCTGTTTGATTCTGAAGAGTGTTAATTAGAGTTGATAAATTTGATCAAATCTAGCAGGGAATGATTATGTTTAATGCATGGATTTATAAGATTTAACAGCAGTAAGTTTTTCATAAGAATAATTATTGTATATGGAATACAAATATGGGAGGCCTTTGTGATAAGCCTGTTTGAAGTTTTATCCAAAGGTGAAATTGTTTTTCCTATGGATTTTTGCCGTGAATGCTTTGGAACAAAAATGTTAGTTTAATTTCTTCTCCAATCATTAAAAGAAAAGTGCTCGTATTCGTTATAAATACCTGGATATGTTGCATCGTGTTCTTGGTTTAATTCTCATCATTATGATTAAAGTGAACCTTTGCAATAATGAGAGGTCAAAGCAATGGTTTTTACTAAGGTTAATGGGTGAAGGTGCCCCCAAAGATTTATAAGCACTGATGCCGCCTTTGCCAAAGCAATAGTTATCTTGCTAGACTTGCTTGACTTGCTCGAAGAAATTGATGAATTTTTCTTCTATATTTTTCTTTCTTTCTGATATTCATTTATATGCTGAAACAGTTGATTTTTTATGTTACAGATGCAATCTTCCCTTTCAAAGATCATGTCTCTGCCAGATGATACAGATATATACTGTGGTCATGAGTATACATTGGTTAGTCATGTCATCCTTTCAGTTTCTTTCTGTAGCCACAGAAATTTTCAAAGCTCAAAACAAGGCCCTGACTAATAGACAATCATTTTTGACAGAGTAACTCAAAGTTTGCCTTGTCTATAGAACCTGAGAATGAGGCACTTCAGTCCTATGCAGCACATATCACCCATCTTCGCAACAAGGGCATGCCTACGGTAAACTTGAGGACTTCCTTTCTTTGAACTAGTATAATCTTTTGAGAGAAATTTTGGAATGTTGGAATGTTGAACTTCCTATTTTATTTGGGTTAGGATTTCTGTTTTAGCAAGGGATTTTTTTCCTGTTATCTCTAGGTTTTAGTTTGCTATAAATACCCCATATAGTTCTTTAAAACTCAGATTTGGATATTGAATAAACCCTCTCTTAAAACTCACTGATTTCTGTATTTTCTTCTCGGTTCTCGGTTCTCTGATTTCTGTCCTTTCTTTCGCCCCTTCGATCCATCTTTTCTTCTCCTCGACCCCTATATTCTTCTAAGTTATACTGTTTCAAGTGTTTAATCATACCCCTAGGGGCTGTGCTACATCAGTGTGACTTTGCATCTGGATGCTTGGAAAACCTTGCAACTAACAAATAATACTACTTTGTAATGCCTTGCCAATAAGCATGCCAATGCCTAATCAGGCAGCGAACATATATGTCTAGAATTCATAGTATTGCTCTGTTCATACTTTCCATGCCCTTTATATGATTTGCCCAAGTGATGTCAATTCTTTGGCGGTGTATCAGGTTCCAACCACATTAAAACTGGAAAAGGCATGCAATCCTTTTCTTCGCACTTCAAGCATAGAGATTCGGCAATCGTTGAATATTCCAGCCACTGCAAATGATGCAGAAGCCTTGGGTGTCATACGCCAGGCAAAGGATACTTTTTGATACTTATCAGGCCCTTGTTGCTTTCTTTCTTTGTATAGTAAGATTGAGATAGCCCATCCATTTTGTGAAATAATTACTTACTAAGATATATATGCATTTGTTGTTCATATATCATCAAGAGTTCTAATTTCCTTGGGTTGATTCTCACTTGCTGAAAAAGAAAATGTGAGTGATATGAAATTGATACCTTGGAAGTTGGAAACTACCAATGCATTTTTCCAAGATTGATTGGAAAGGTTAGGAGTTCAAAATTCAACATTCATTGAGATTTTTATCCATTTCATTACTCAAATAATTTTGCCTTGAAGGTGAGGGAACACTGTTCAAATGGTTGTACTGAAGAGCCACAAAAAATTAGCTTTATAGACATCAAATTTTTTGTTTGATTGAATATTCTATGTTCTTTTGTGAAGGTAGTGAAAGTATAATTTTATTTTTATTTTTGTTGAGAAAATTGTAGATTTTTTTTTTCTCGTTTGAGTAACACTAGTGCAATATCCTCTAAACTTGGAAGGAAAACAAAGTACTAGAAAAAGCGGGGAAGCATATATCAAAAGGAAAATCGAAAAACGGCAAATTGAAAATGACAGTCCAAGTTTAGTTTTTACATATTACCCCCTATGTAAGACCCCCCTAACTTTGGGATGAGGTAACCTCCCCTCCCCCTAAACTTATTTTCACCTTGTGAAAAAGGCATTCCAATGTATATTTCACACCACTTAATCTCACCTAGAATTTGGGTTACAACAAAAGTATTACAATAACTTAGAGACCCTCGACATTTGGCTAGGACAGTGAACTTGCTAGATTCTTGCATTCTAGTTCGAGTCTATAAACTATTCTCAGACCTTTAATTTATATTTTCTTTTTCCTTCAATCTTTTCCCAACAAGAAAATAGCCTTAGAATTCCGAAAAATAAAAGGTGTTTGGTTGGAATATGAAGGTTTTGAGTGATTGGCGGAGATTTGGTTGGAGAAAGCAACACCGGTGGTTTAGTTGGAATTCCCTTCTCTATTTTCTTGTGATTTTACTTTGCTTTTTCATGGTTTGTGTTGTTTTGTGCAAGTTGGGATTGGTTCACCAAAACACCACCTTCCCAGTAGCTTCAATTTTTTATACGCCAAGTAAAACTGACTCTACTTTATTATCATCATGAAGTTGACTGAGGACCTTCATCACCTAACTTTTACTTTCATATCCCAATTATTGGTCTGCTCCAGCTCTTTATGGCATCTACTAAGCCAGCACTCAACCCAATTTTTTCAACCAACACAATAATCGGCATGTTTGGATTGAAAATAAACATGAAATTTGAACATAACTCAAAATTTCGCAATTGGAGTTGGTAATTCCCTTGTTTGGGTTAATAAGCAAAGAAACTTATAATTTTCATGTGAAAAAATAATAATTGAAATTCGTAATCTTAAGTCTCAAGTTTAAAATTTTTAAAATTTAATATTACAATCTATCTTTGAGAGGGGTACCAATTTCTAAATGAGTGGTGTAACATCCCATCCCTCTTTTAGTTTTAATTTTTGGAATTTAAAGTGAAAGGACGGTTTTATCCTTAGGATTTCTAAGTGGTTTATGATTCATTTTTTATTCGGGAACTGGTTTTGGAAATTTTAATCATTTCCATTGCGTAAAGCTCGAGTTCACGAGTTCGTAGACACGTAGTGAGCTCGAATAAGAGTTTTAACGAGGGAGTTATGGTCAACGGAAGTGCAGTGCCACAATTGTAATTTTGAGAAAGTCAGATTCTTTAAATAGGAGCCAGCGGGCCCAATCAGCCACTTTCTCTCTCTTCATTGTGATTAGACCTTCTCACTTCTTTCTCTCACGGTGAACACCGACGATGTCACTTCCCGGCGACATCTCGTCATTGTCCGGCCATTTCAGGCTGCACCACATTTACGACAAACATTCATCTCTTCCTCCTTTGAAAAAACCCAACCCATATCCAACCTTAAAATCGAGTGGATAGCAAGATCTTTCAATCCAAAAACATGCCAAAAACAGTTTCAATCATCACCGAATTTTTAGAGCTCGGATCGGCGGTTCCGACCACCTTTGGTCATGCTTCCTTCACCAAAAATACTCCCCAACCTCCCCTTTATCTTTTCCCTCAAACACCCGAACTTTTACTTTGTAGGAAAAGCCCAATTGATGCCAAAGAAATTCTAGGGTTTTCTCGTCGGAAAACCTCCAAATACGGCCACTTCTAGCCACATCCGAGCATCGATGCAGGTTCCCAAGCACAGCCTACTGCTTCAGATGCACCTAACCTGGGTTGAGTTTGCTTGGACTCTAAGTGATTGGACGTTTGTTTTCTAATCAATTTTATGAAATATTGGATTTATGAATGTTATGCTTAATCTTTTACTTTCCAAGCATGTTATATATGATTTATATTCAGATTTGGATCAAGAACTATTTTGAATGTTATGCATGTTCTTAAATAATGAAAGGCTTGGAAAGTTGAGAAAGGATTTGGGAAGAGATTTTAGAAATGATGTGAGCAACAATTGTAGGGGAAGGATATATGGCAAGTTCATGATTGGTTTTCAAATCTACCTTATGTACCATATTTGGTTGCCTTTGGATAATGACATGTCTTCGGACATGATTACCCGTCGAGGGACTCAACATCATCCCTATTGCTATGTCAAGAGCTAGACCTTGAGCCGGTTCAGCAACCGATGCTTGAACTGAACCCCTACATAGGGTAACAATCTCTTTTTAATTTATTCATTTTGACCATGGCTTTTTTTTTTCTCGATCTCAGTTGGTTCTCGACTTATAAATATGTCTATTTTCGACAACTTATTTAGACTTAAAAGTTGTAATTGTGAAGCATTATATGGTTTAGGTTGTTTTTGTTTGTTGTTTCTATAGCTATTTTGCCCACTTTCACTTGTTGTTTGTCCATGCTTTTAGGCAATAAAATAATGTTTCTTTTAAAAAAAATATTCCATTAGACTTTTTATGTAAGTTTTTATTTCATTGTTTATAGGGATGTATGGCATCCCAGATATACCTTTGTTATACGTTTTTACCCAAGTAGAACGAGCTCCTTGTTTCTCGGATCTCCCAAGCATGAGAATTTACACCAGCCTAGCCCCTACATCTAGACCTAACATAATTGGTTGGTGGAAGTCCAAATGGACCTCGAAGCTCTGTTACACACGATGGGATAGTAGGGCCAATCAGGTGGCGTAAACGCTTAACATTTCATTCGGGTCGGGTCCAACATCGTGCTAGTGAGACTGAATGAAAGATGGATCCTTATTCGCTTGATGCAAATCACCCTATCCCGAGGTCGTAGCGGAGACAATTCATGTTCCCCTGACCCCCATGTAGAGCTGGAGGCAAGAAGCCGAGAAACCCAACACAAAGTTATGCCGACCAGACTAGGAAATTGGGGGCCTATACTTTTGTTGGTTGTGTGGACCAGGTGTTGGAGCAGAAATTCTTACAATAAGAATGTCTTTCACAGGTTCTCGGCTTTACTCCACATGCAAGATAAATAAATCTCCAAGCAACACTCATTCAAAATCAAATGAGAGAGGGTTGGATACCTGCAAAAGATACTCCAACGCTTAAGTCAATTTTTGTATGTATTTGATTGCACTAATTAATTTGAAATCGCATACCTTCATCTGGTTGTGAAACTGCACCTTTATACCTAATGACAGCCTTGGGATGCAAGCTCCACTCTGAACATCTTATGTCCACTTTCGCCACTTCCGGTTAATGAGAGTTGTGTGTTATCAGCCTCCAACCGTATTCATGTTGTCTCTCGATTTTCATGCGAATTTGGGGTGCGAGCGTTTTAATATACCCACGAACCCACATCGGGCTGCTTGTGCATGAGTTGATATGGGGTAGTGCGCATGTGAACCTACGTTGAGTGGTGCATATTCGAACCCATGTTAGTGCGCATGTGAACCTACGTTGGGTTTACGCGCATGCGAACCTGTATTGGGCCAATGCCCATCCGAACTTACATTGGGCTTATGCGTATACGAACCCACATTGGACCGATGCTAATCTGAGCTTGTGTTGGGCTTACGCGCATGCGAACCCGCATTGGGCCAAAGCTCATCCAAACCCATGTTGGGTTGTGTCTAAATCCAATCCCGTGACTTGGTGAATCGGTAGCAAATTATTATGCTCCCACATTGCCCCCTTTTTCCTCTTCCCACTTGCACTTAGCATGTGGGATGAGGGAAAAACTTAACTTAGCTCAAATTCTCTTTAGGATACTACCCTTGCCCTTTTGGACAATTGGATAAAGCTTGTACCTCAAGACAGCAATGACAGTTAATAATGTCATAAAGGATTACAAGAGCTTTGGCATATCTACATGAATAGTGTCCAACATGTCAGATACAATAAGACAAGAACTGTAAGAACCCAAAACAAAATATCTAAAAAGAAAGAAAATATCTAAAAAGTAAGGAAAATATCTTCTAACAAAAAGACTATTTTGCCCTTGCATTAATTAATAGGGGGGAAATTGACTTTTTGATCGGAAAAGAATTTGGCAATTTCGTTTACGCCATTGCGTAGAGCACGGCGAAACGAGTCCGTAGACACGGAGTAGACCCGAATCGGAGCCGTAACGAAGAAGATATGGTCTAAAAACCGCGAAGGGCAAAAATGGTAATTTGGCCAAAAAGTCAGATTTTTATCCCCCCTCTCTCTCCTCCCCCGTCCCTTTCTCTCTCCTCTCTCTCTCCCTCCCGATTGCACAGCGCCGTGCGACGCTTCGACTTCCAAGCGACGGCCCGGCCACCACAGGCCGAGCCGATCTCCGGCAAGGGCACCGTCGGGTCCACCTTCCTCTCGCCGTCATGACCTGACCAACCTCCACCCGTGGGCCGGCCTGAGTTGATCGGAAAACCATGTTTTCCGACGGAGGTTCGTCCGAAGCCACCCGAACTTCCAGCTTGAAATTCTCCTTCGTTTCTCCACCAAATCGATCGAGTAAGGTATGGTTTCTCAGCTATTTTTCGTGTTCTAGCTGATGGGTATATGGGTTTCGATCGATTTTAACTCTAAGGGGTTCGATTTTCGATTTGAAGTTTGGCCGAAACTTCGGCCGCCAAAAACTACTATTTTTGGTCACTTTTTGGGGTATGTCCAAGAACAAAAGTGACTCAAAATAGGGTGTTTTACCTAGGATAGGAGTTTGGAGTCTTGGTTCCGAGATTTTTCGGCCACCCGAAATCGCTTAAGACACCCAAATCTGACCGCGCGTGCTGGGACGCGTGGGTGAGGGTGGTGAAGTAATTATGTACAGTTTTGAGATCCTCGTGTCGTCACGAGAGCGTAGGATTTCGCGGATCTCGATTCGGAGTCCGTTTGAGCCCCGAACGAATTTTCCATATCGCGCGATCCGTGGATGCAGTGTCGTTAAATCGTCGGATCGCGTTGAATTTTGGATATGTCGGTCTACATGATGTCAGGATCGTGTAGGATTCGACGGATTGCGAATCGGAGTCCCGGATACTCCGGAATAGCGAACCCTGGGGCTAGGGTTTGGATTTTAAGCGATAACGCGATTTTAGCTAATCCGACCGTCCATTTCAGACCAAATTCGCAGAACATGGTTCCCTCTCTGTAAGGAACCTTCAGGAATGCCCAGATTGGCCATCAGAGATCGTGGACCCACGGGGTCCCGGGTCGACCGATCGGGCAGTGTATCGCTTAGCTGAGCGTCGGACCTTTTAAAACTGGTCCAAGTGTCTGAAAAGGCTAATGTGAGCTCAGGAGTAACTTGGATTTGAACGCACGTATTTCTAGGAGCCGGGGGCAGGGTGTTTAATTTAATTCTTTTATTCAGTAGTTTATTGATTTATTATTCATGGATAATCAGGCATCAGAGGCCCAGCCGACCAGCAGGAGGAACCTTCAAAGGGTCAAATTAGCTCGGACCATCTGTGAGTGGACTTTCTTCCATAAATGTTTGATATAAATAAGTTATATAAATGAGTTATACAGATAAATTTACACAAAGGATTTTATCATAATTTTATATAAATAAGTTTTTATAAATAAGTTATTATAAGCGAATTTTATTATTTGATCTTGAATAAGTATTTTGTAAGCCTTTGAGCATGTTTTATACTGTTAAATATTTGGAGATACATATATGATGAAGGTTATATCTAGAAGCATACCTTGAGTTTTATATAACAGAATAGCAACAGCATTGAGACTACAATTAATTTATCAGATTTCAGAAGTTATCAGATTTTCTAATTAAACCACCATGTACCCGTTTATTTATGGTGATTACCCAGAGTCGGACCGATGTCTACGGACATCCAGTCTGATTTCAGTTACGTCAGTGCACTTGACTTTGCCTTACGAGTTTCGGGGACGCTCGGACCGTGAGTGCCAGGATTTGCGGCTCGGCAGACTTGGTGTCCCGAGACCTGCCGGGATTGCGGCTCGGCTGACTCTGTGTCCCCGAGACCTGCCAGGATTGCGGATCAGGTTGACTACGGTCCCCTGCATCCTGCCAGAGCGACTCGAGCTGACTTGGTGTCATCGAGGAATCTGCCGGCGGGACAGGCTGATCATAGTCCCTTGATTTCGCCAGTTTGCGGCTCGGGTGGACTGTGTGGCGCCCGAGACCTGCCAGGGAATTGACGGATATGACAGGGGTACAAATAGGTGGTATTTTCAAAGGATTTTGAGTTTTCTTTTATTCAAGGATGACTTTCGGTTATTTTATATCGGTTTCTTAGTATTTGCACATTTATATCTTTATATATTTGTTCGGTTATACCAGTTCTTTGATTTCTCCAGGCAGTGATATCTTTGATCAATTATGTAAGTTTATTCATCAGCATACTGATTCATGCTTATAGAAATTCTTATATTGAAATATAGTTAAATTATCGATATATATATATATCCTTAGTTATTTCAAAACGGGGGTATTATATTCTGGCTTGTTTTTAAAAATTTTATTTTGTCCACTCACAGTTTAAAACTTGTTTTTCGCCCCCAGGCCGTAGAAGTACGCGGGATCCACCACCGGGCCATTCATAGCTTCCGCGCCATCAAGTAAGGTAGAGTTTAGTAGAAAATCCTTAAAACCTCGAAAACTTTAGAATATGCTCTGATATCTAGTATTAGTGGAAAAACGAAGTTGAGATCTGTCACTTGAGACATTCTGGCTGTTGAGATGAATTTATTGATTGTTTAACATGTAGAAAATTTTGGGATTGGTCAAAATACAGGGGAGACTCTGCCGAAATTTTGGCAGAAGTCGAACAGAAATTTGAAAAAAAATTGAGATAAAAAGGGTACAAAGGTCATCTGTGCCCGACATCAGCCAGGTGTCGGACGCGCACAGGACTTGGCCCGAATTCCAAAGTGGAAATTGGGTCGGGTCCTGTCAAGAACTCCCATTAATTATTATCACATGGGAGAAGATACTTTCGCATAAGTATAAACAAGTGCATATTTAAATAACTAGCAGCTGGCAACGCAGCAAGAATTAACTTCAACTCCCGCAATTGCATTTCAATCACTTTGACCAGATGCCCCCTATAGTCCACCATGTATTCAAGGGATTTTCAAAAAATAATGGATTTCCACGACCTAACAGTTCAGTTCTTCAAAACCTACTGCTGACATCAATTTAGTGCTTCTCCTTCTCCTTTAGAATTTTGCACCTCCCTCTTCATTTATAAAAGAAGATGAATATATTGCAAAGGCAACAAGAAGGAAAACAAAAGAAAAGAGAAAGAGATAAAGAGGGGAAGGGAGGAGAGGAAAAATCCCTCCGAATCTGCATTGGCTTTTTATTCGATTGCGTATCATCTTATGAGCGATGCTTTGGTATTTTCCTACAGCTGGCCCACAAACAGGTCCACATTTGGGTTTGGATCTCTCACCCATTGCTTTCTTTCTATAGTCTATACTTTGCCAGATCCACCACCAACCACTCTTCTTTTTCATGGTTTCCTTCATCATCAATAATCTCTTTGTCCAGGTATCAACTAAATATGCAATAACCTATGCACTTCTATTCGCACTAATTCAGTTGTGATGACCATGTATATAAGGTTATATGTTTATGTATTTGTATGCACGTGAAGAATATATGCATACATGAAAGAAATAGGCTGCATGTGTATATGGGTATCTCAAGCAGACATAAGTGTCATTTAGATATATATTTATCTATACATATATAGGGCGGCTTATACCAATATACTGGGAAGAGATATGAGAATATGGAAAATCTAAGAGATACGAGAATATGGAAAATCGAAGTCTACTTTCAAAGCTATGATAATTATAATTTGGATAAGCACCACAATTCTTCTCCAAATATGCATGGGAAAAACATACTAGCATATAACAGACAAGAGAGACAGCAGCTATATTCATTATTTACTTATGAAGGATATATAACGTATGCCATTGACCCGACTAGTTCGTAGAACAGAATAAAAGATTCAACCCTGGTTATATATTACTATATATATATATATATATATATATAAATCTATGCATGGCAAATATTAATATAAATGTATGCATGGCGAAATATTTCATGATATAATATATATAAAGCAAAGTAAATAGATATATGCAACTTGTGCACTTTTTTAATATGTAATTATCCCACACATGCAATACGTAAGGAAACGATAATAGTGATAATGCATTCACGCTCAACGCGTGTACCTTATGTCGTTGCAGTTGTTTTGGTATGTCTAAACTTGGAGTTTACACTCTTTAGTTGTTTCGTAGTTACCATGCTCTTGCTTTTTATCAGTCTACGTGAATAACCAACTTACTTTCTCTAAAAAAGATTTTCCTAAATCATGCTTCTTTGAAGCTATGGTTGACTTTTGACTATCTCATAATTGACTTCTCAGGAGACTTACTCAACCTGGGCCTTTCCAATCCGGGTTGCATTTCGACTAAACGAAATACCCTCAAGTCTTATTTATTCAATTTGGGTTGCGCCGATCTCCGAACCTAACTCACATTTAAACTGACCTCATTGGTACGCATCCCCTTCTCAAGTTGCCTCTCTCATTCAACTTTCGTTTCATCTACTTGCTTTCTAATTACTTCGATGCTGAGACTTAACCTTTGGCCGAAGTCAAAGGTGGGATATCCCTTGAGGCTTGAGATAAATAAGATGCGAGAGAAATTCCGCGTTCAAAACGACGTTACTATTGGTCAAATACCTAAGGGAGCGAACATGTACACAGGGGTTGAAATCCTGGAGGGAGCCTTGGTGCTCTCACCATCTCACCTAGAGTTTATTAGGTTTTCGCTTCACCCCTTATTTCACCTTGTGTTGAATTCTTTGAATCTGCACCCTATGCAGTTAAATCCGAACTCATACTTACTGATCAGTTGCATGCTGGCAGTTGGCCTCAAATGGGGGGTGTCACTAGGCTTCGTAGATTCTTTTACCACCATTATGTTGCCAAGGTTAGATGTGAGACTGAGTATTTCTACCTAACCCCTCGACCTACTCGTAAGTTCTTTGGCTACAAACCGTCTTCCGTGAAAGATTAGAATACCTGACCCTTGATGATTACCAGGAATTGGGCGGCCCCTGAGATATCTTGTATTTCTATTCCTTCATCATTTGGGCCTAAACCTGGTATTCCTGATTAAGACTACTCTACTGATACTGATTGTGATATGATTTTACAGAGGAAATTTATTGAAGGGTTCCTTTGTTTTGCAGTGTCCAACATAACCCGTTTGGAGATGCTCATGAGCGGATTCAGTGGCTGAACCACCACTTGGTGGATCAAGATTGGGACGTTCAGTACTTCCTCGATCCCAACACACTTCTTCATATCTCTCAAGATCGACATAGCATCATTTACCCATCTTATCTCAGGGTTGAACTTAGTGCAGATCTACATGAGACAGAATTAGTAGGTCAAATAGTTAGCTTTGATCGAGTTCTCCAGTTCGAGGAGGATTCCTCACATCGCCTTCGAAGAAGTTACGCAGAGAGACAGACTTAAAAGGAAGAAGATAGTGATGGTTACTCCCCTGACGAATCCAAGCTGTCTGATATGTCGAGCCCACTACCCAAACCTGTTGAAACGTGTCTCTCGACTAGATCTAGGGCAGAGACCATATGTTGATCAACAGACAAAAAGGTCCAAGCGTGTTCCAAATGCTGGGTTGAGTTCAGATCCTATAGATGCGTTCATTTCAGGTTCATCTTCAGACCGATCCCATCATGATGTGCTCCGTCGAGTCGGTTTGGCCACCTCTGCTCTACTTGTGGCTGTTGAAGATATTGACCTCGACAATGAACCCATCATTCCTGCTGATGGTGAGATATGGAGGCTCAAGTTTCAAAGGTTAGATGGGAAGCGTCTTGTGATGAATAAAGGACTCTTGCATGATGCTGAGGCATGCGACGCCATTTTAGGTGGTCTCCTTCATCCAAAAGACATTAAGGAACTGATAGATTTGGATGATCGTGACATTGCGCTCCAACAGGCTCACCACTTAATCTTGGTATGTTTTGTCTTTGCATTTCTCATTTTCTCAATTCAGCTTTGTCTCACTTAACTAACTTATGCAAATGTCTTACACATGGCTGAACTTCGCTTGTTGAGCTATACAGGGTTCAAGGGTGCAAAGAAGAGTTAGACAACTTGATCAAGTCCCACGAACACTTAGGGCAACAACTTAAGGCAAGTGAGGCTGCATCGGCAAAAGAGAAAAGTGAGATTTCCCGTCTTTTTGACAAAATCGACGCCCTCAGCCTTGAGCACAAGAATGCTTTAATGGAAATGGAGTAGCTGAAGACTAAGGTAGGACATGTTGAAAAGGAGAAGAAAGATCAGTACAATGCATGTTGTGCTTAGATTTTCAAGGAGTTCGCCAAACAATTTCGGTTTGGTTGGATGCAAGGGCAGCAGCCTGCCCACCATAGGGTTGTGGCCAATCTTAACACCTATGACGAAGAGATGGGAGTTGGTATTGTAGACTACGAGTTCATATTCGGATGATCCCCACAAACATTCCTCTTACCGGATCTGCAGAGCATCACGTACCTCCCGACTCTGGTGATACTGCACCTTCCAAAGTGAGCCATGACATTTATGTTCATAACTATGAGATTGGGGTTGACGTAACGAGTTTTGGTGTGTAACACCTACTCTATTCAGTATTTATTTTATGTGGCATGTATCTTGTTTTGAGGTTGAACTTATGTATTGAACCTTATGTGGATGTACCGTACTTAATTGGACTTGACTTGCTTCCTTTTGATATCCAAGCTTAGGTTTATTCTAATTGTGTAATTAATTCACTTGTCCTCTCTGGGTAAGTATGAAGATGAATACAACCATCTTCACTGTGGGTTCTCTTAGATGTGATTTGTCTGGGTCATTTTAAGTTTCAAATCTATTCCGATCCTATCTTGTATTACGTTTTGAGTTCATCCGGATAACACTATCTTTTTTCAAAAATCAAATGGGGTTGGAGTTTCAGTTTCTCAGATAAAACTACCTTTTGAATTTGAAACTCTGCACAATTATTTGAACCAATGGAGCTATTTTGACTGTTGCTATAAAATAAGGGTCTGAGGATGGGTTTCAAGTACCTGGATATTATGGCTTACAAGTGCAGGCTAAAACTTACCTTCTGCCTTTGCGTTGACATCCCAAAAAATGGTTGCTCTCCCAAGAGAAGAGGTGCTAGAGGAATAGAAATCCGCTCTGGTGGAGGTTCTTCATTTGGTTCGCCAATGAGGTCATTCGACTGCTCCGAAGTTCTGAAATCATTACCTAGTC
This sequence comes from Prunus dulcis, assembly GCF_902201215.1. Taxonomy (NCBI): domain Eukaryota; kingdom Viridiplantae; phylum Streptophyta; class Magnoliopsida; order Rosales; family Rosaceae; genus Prunus; species Prunus dulcis. Next base: position 17,949,375 of record NC_047650.1, on the reverse strand, counting down.
GTGAATGTAAATCCAGGACTCGGTCGAGATCTGACAACATATGTAGACTTCATTCTGGCTCTCATTCGGTTCGTTGTAGGCACTCACCGGATTGTGTTAGAAGAGAAAGATATGGTCCCTGACCTTCTCGCTTGAACAGAGGTGATGCTGGCCCTTCATACTCGATGAGGAACAGCCTTGGGCCGTCACGTTTTGGACATCGTCACCTGCACTCTGATAGGGATTGAGAGACTTCTCTATGGACAAGTTATTATCAAATGAAGGTGGAGAGACCTCACCACTGAGGTAAACCCCTTTTATATCGATAGTACCAAGACCATCGTCAATCAAACATCTCATCACTTGGCATCTGGTTGATGCCTCCCCATCCATTTTATGGATCCAATCTCTCCCCATGATCACATTGTAGGCATTCAGAGCATCTACCACCACGAAAGTCACCAAAAGGGTTTTTCCAGCGGCTATGACGAGCAATGTCACATCTCCTATTACTAGTGCCTTGCTGCCCTCAAATGTGAAGAGCTGTATGGGATTGGGCCTGATCCCATTTTCATCCAGTTTCATTCTTTAAAAGTGTTCCAAAACATTACCTCTGCACTGCTTCTACCGTCGATCATAACACTCTTGACTTTCGAGTTTCCAATTTGAAAATCTATGACCAGTGCATCGTTGTGGGGAAATTGAATTCCTTTGAGGTCTTGTTGGGTGAATGAGATGATCCCAACCTTCTCTAATGATTAGGCCAACTCTGGTGCTGTTCCACAAACGCGTCTTACCTTTTTAACTTGTCTTTTCTTGGTTCGGGCTCGAGCCAGCTGACCCTCTGGCTGTTGAGACCGACGATGGATAGCATTGATTTCCCACAATCCTTCTTCAGTGGTGATGTTGTTGGTAAATGGTTCAGCAGCGGGCTCCTCATTCGGCTTATCTTCTGGTTGGGCCCAATATTAAGAAAGCATCCTCTTTTTTTATAGCATCGCTTCAACTTGATATCTAAGATTCTGACAGTCATTGGTAACGTGGCCAAAGTCATTATGGTGTGCACAAGTCTTGCTTCGGTCTCGTTTCTCTGGTGGTTCACGTAATGTCGGAGGCGTTCGGAAAATTCCTTTTCCCTTATTTTCGTGGAAAAGTTAACCAGACTAACGGTAAATTTGGTTGGGGGAGAATTGGTCCTAGCTTGATCATAAAGACTTCCATTTGGAAAATTTGTCCTTGGTCTTTGGATCATCTCATATGGGTGCTTTGGTGCTGAAATGGTTGCGGCGGTGCGTTTTGACAGAGCAAATCCTTCCTCTTCAAGTCTGATGATCCAATCAGCTCCAGCCAGAACCTCCTCATGTCTAGGGGTGATGTCTTGACCAAGGACTTATGCATATTTGTTCCTATCGTCACTTCCTCACGGAATGCCAGCGATGTAGTGTGAGAATCGTAAGTCTGTAGAATAGACATTTCATCTGTGAAGTGCTTCAAATAATCTTTGAGACTCTCGCCTGTATTTTGCTTTATGCTGAACAACGTTGTGATGCCTTTCTTTATTTTTTGATTGCACATATATTGGGATATGAAAGCTTCGCAAAGCACAGTGAAGCTGCCAATGGATTTTTGCTTCAACTGCATGAACAACGTCAAGGTCGACCCAGACCGGCTAGACGGGAATAATTTGCACAACAACGCTTTGTCTTCTCTTTCGAGGACCATCTGCTGCTGAAAGTGACAGATATGCTCGATGGGGTATGCTACGCCTTCAAATAACTTGAATTTAGGTTGAGTAAATTTTGCGGGCTTCTTAGTCTTTAGAATATCATTAGTCAAGGGTGATTTGCAGATTCCTTTGGTAGCTTCAACAGTCAATTCGGTAGGTGTCTGTGGTTTGTACCCTTTCACAATCTTTTCAATTTGCCTTCGCAGCTCGCTGTCTTTGGACTTTTTTAATTCCCTCCTCTGGTCCTAGTGGTCTTCATGGTCATTGTGCTAATCATTAGAGTGATACTGTCTGTGGAACTTCCATCAGATAATCATTATCTTCTTAAACTGGATGGCTACGAGGCTGGGTTCTCATTCCTAGGAATTTAATCTGACATCTGCGGATTGAGGATTGGATCGGGCTGTGCAAATTCAGCCATTGATTGATTTTGTAGAGTTCCCACAGGCAGCGCTAACTGTTGGAGCAGAAATTCTTACAATAAGAATGTTTTCCACAGATTCTCGGCTTTACTCCACACGTAGGATAAATAAATCTCCAAGCAACACTCCTTTGAAATCAAATGGGAGAGGGTTGGGTACCTGCAAAAGATACTCCGACGCTTAAGTCATTTTTTGTATGTATTTGAGTGCACCAATTAATTTGAAATCATATACCTTCATCTGGTTATGAAACTACACCTTTATACCTGATGACAGCCTTGGGATGCAAGCTCCACTTTGCACGTCTTATGCCTTTTTTGTGTGGGAATGAGGTGTTGATACATCGACCCCTCAACTATTACGTGTCATATCTTCGGTGAGGACTTTGATGAGCATTATCATCCCTGAGCTTATCATGAGAGCATGATGGAATAGTTCCTTCACCCCAAGTTGAGGGACATGACGGTATAGGAGATGAAAAAAGATTCACTGAGATCTCGAGATACTCTCTATTGGTGATATTGAGGCTGGCAGGTAGCATAGGTTTGAGCATGGATTGCGAGACTCCATCTGACACCATATGGTTGGTTATACCACTTACGGTAAACTACTGGAGGCGACTAAGAGAGTGGAGAGCAGCCTGCTAGAGGCATGTGGACATTGGTTCGATTCGAGTGGCTCTAGTTAGTGACCATTCAAGAAGGGCAACTTCAATTCAGGATCTACGGGAGGCAGTGGGTTTTTTCATGGATTCAAGATGGGGTACGCTAGTGGTAGTGGTCGTTTTCATATGGTATCAGAGAGCAATAGTAGATCCAACCTGGGACAGAGTTCCGAACCTCGTGGTGGAGGTAGCACAGCTAGAGGTTCTGTTAGCCGCAAGCAGGCAGTCAGGTCCTGTAGTGGCCACCCCTTGTGAGGAATGTATAATAGGTATCATGACAGGACCCGACCCAAATTTCACTTTGGAATCCAAGCCGAACTCTGTTCATGTCCGACACTTGGCGGGTGTCGGGCACAATGACTAAATTGCCCTTCTAGCTAAAATTCAAGTTTATTACAAGTTCAACTTCTACCAAAAATCCGGCAAAGTCTCCCCTGCAATTTGATCATTTCCCAGAATTTTCACCTGTCAAAAGCATAAATATACATATCCCAACTGCCAGCATGCTTCCAATTTAAGATCCAAATAGTTCTGATAAACTAAACGGCCTCAGGCCACACAGAAAGTCCTAGGGCAAATCATCAGAGCAACTAATTCAGGAATATACAACAGAACAATTTGATTTCAAAAGAAAATTCTATAATAAAAAAAAAAAGGAAGAGTGGAGCGGAGTGTTGAATCTGCCCGGTGGTGGCGCTCTGGTGCATGTCTATTGCCTGGGGCGCAAAACATTCAAAAATGTGAGTGGACAAAAATAAAGGTCTAGAAAATAGCATATGAACATACTAACCCCACTGTAAAAACAGTTATGCAAAACTGAATTTTCCTCTTCATTATATTCGTACTAAAATCAATGCATTCACATAATTATATACGTATATGCCAATCATACTCAAGGTCAATAAAACTCTCTTAAAAGCATTGAAATCAATTTAAAACTACCACCTAGGTGTACCCCTTTAATTCTATCAATTCCTGATATCCGTCAATTTCCGATAATCCGTCAATTCCTGATAATCTGTCAATTCCCCTGGTAGGTCTCGGTGATACAAAGTCAACCCGAGTAGCAAACTGGCAGGATTCAGGGGACCGTAGTCAGCCTGATCTGCATTCCTGGCTCCCATGGTCCGGGCATCCCCAAAACTTGTGAGGCAAATGTCAAGCGCGCTGACAAAACTGAAGGCAACCTGGATGTCCGTGGACATCGTCATATCCGAAGGCAACATAAACCGAAGGCAACCTGGATGTCCGTAGACATCGTCTTATCTGAAGGCAACCTGTTTCTATAACTGGGTACCTAAGGTGGCTTAAGAAAATATAAAATTTCTGAAAGATCTGATGAATAATTGAATTTTTGTTAAATCTAGAACTCTGCTGCCATTTATCTGATATATATCTCAAACTTTACTTTCCATATCTTTTTAGCATATTCAACTAGGCAGCATATAAATAAAGATATTTAACTTCAACAAATCATGCTAGGAAAACCATAATCAATAAAACTTATTCAAGATCAAATAATGAAATTTATTTGCATAAAATCATTTATAAAAGAAAAGTCCACTCATTCTTGGTCCGAGCTAGCTGGACCTCCTGAAGGTCCCTCCTGCGGGTCTGCCTGGCCCCGGGTGCCTTTAAACCACCATGAATATTTAATTAATAAAACTGCTCGGTATAAGTATTTAATTAAAACCCTGACCCCGGCTCCTAGAAGTGCGTGCACTAACTTTAAAGTCATTCTTATGCCCACTTAAGCATTTCGGATGGTTAGAACTGTCTTAAAAGACCCGAGACTCACTAAGTGATAAACTTCCATATTGGTCAATACGGGACCTCGTGGGTTCCACGACCTCCAATTACCAATCCGAGAGTTCCTATAAGTTCCTCACATTTAAATAACCATGTCCTGCAAGTCTAGTCTGAATCGGACAATCGAATTACTCACGATCATACGATCGGATGGTTATTGTTTAACTTAAACTTTGAAATATTAAATTGGAGTATCCGGGACTCCGATTCTCAATCCGTGAATTTCTACACGATCCTAGAGGTGTCTAGATTAACATATTTGAAAATGAAGTTGATCCAATGGTCTAGATGTATCAAACCCGGATAACACCTAATATGCGATATTCGATCAACGACCAAACTATAACCAAGTTGAAATCCGAGCATACCGTCATGCTCAGGACGACGTGGCGAACATTCTAGGACAAAAACCTAATATTGATACCCCGGTGACGCGCTGCCACACGCCGCCACCGCCGGCGGGTGCATTGAGAAAATTTTCGGCGATCGGAAAACTCCAAACCGCCGGCCAATAATCACACCTACGGATTAAGCACATCAAGGGGAGTAAATTTATACCTTGGCTCGACAATCAATTCCATCTCTAAAGCCCTCGAACGAAGCTTTCTGTCACTTCAAAACCTATAAATTTTAGTTTCAAAATCAACGAAATTGGAATGGATTCATGTTAGGTTTTCGAGGGATGACACAAAGAGAAGGTAGGAGAGTAGTTTAGGTGTAATTACCTGAGCTATGGCGGATGGAATCCGCCGGAAAATACCCCAAAAATTCTGGGTTCAAAGCTGCCCGTTTTCGAGCTCAACTTTGGCTCGATTTTCTGGTTGATTCGCTTGGAATCAAGGCTGGATATGGGTATTTATGGGAAGAGGAGAAAGAGGCGAAGAGTTTGCAAGTTGTGGCACTCGATTTGGTGGCCAGACGGAGGAGAAATAGTTGTCTGAAAATGGCTGTTAGAAACATGCGCGAGAGGAAGAAGAAATCTGGGTTTAAAAATTCCGAACTTTGAAAAATTTACGATTGTGCCACTGAACTTCTTTTGATCGTAATTTCTTCGTTATAACTCCGATTTGAGCCCACTACGTGTCCACAAACTCATCTCGACGTGCTCTACGTAACGATACAATTGAAATACCCAAATTCCTTCTCGAGCAAAAAGTCAACTTTTGACCTAATAAAATATTCTCGGGGGTAAATAGTCTTTTCCCATAATAAATTAATAATTAAAAATTGATTTAGGATCGGGTTATATTACATATCACAACAGGCCATGTCAGCAGGAGGCCACGAGATTTTTTTTGAGAACTTACGAGGCATTTCCGGAGGGAGTGCCTTATGTTAGGGGGTACTGCGCTTCAGGATTTGTTGCCCCACATGGGTGTAGGTGAAAGAACTCAACCAACTAAGTTATACCCCAATGACATTTCTTTAGTTAAAATCGAGAATAACATATGAGAGAAATAATGAAAGAGTAAGGAGGAATAAAGAATAAGAGCATCCACAATGAGCTCCCTAAACCACATCCTTAGCTAAAATTTAGGTAGGAATTGAAAAAACCCACCTCTAATCATGCTCCCTATCCAGCTCCCAAAATAGGGAGACCTCTATGAGCTCCTAAATCTGAGGAGAGAAAAAGGGCTCATAGTGACTCCCTATAATTAAATGCTACTATATTTTATTATTATTTTAAATATTTATTTAATGATGTCTTTAATTTTATTTAATTTTATTTTTTTAATCACCTTTTAACGTTGTATATATTTTAAACAATTTTATCATTTCTTCGCTGTAGTATTTTGTAGCACACTTTTTTTTGTTTTCTATTCTTTTTGCTGTAGGTGTTTTGCAAAGCACAAGCAAATTTTTGCAAAACACACAAACACCCTTTTTTGGTTTTCGATTCTTTTCACTGTAGACATTTTGCAGCACACAAATACCCTTTTTTATTTTTATTTTTTATAGTTCTTTTCCTTGTAGGTATTTTGCAAAACACAAACAATGTTAAAACACAAAAACCATAAAATATCAAAATTGAATAACAATTAAACTCACAATTAATTCCTTTCAAATTACATAGTAATAATATAAATTCAAATTACTACTTTCCTATTCTCCCGCATGTAGTTGCCACAAGTGTTCAATAAGATCTAATTGAAGTTGGGAATGAATCTCTCTATCTCAAATCAAGAATATGAACAAAAAGAAGTTTGAATATGAACATTTTATTTCAAATTAAGAATTAAATTTAAAAAGAAGTAAAGTATTTATGATAAAAAGAAGTACATCATTTATGACTCTCCAAATTAGGGAGTATGGTTGGAGTTGAAATTTTTTAGAGAGCTGCTAAAATAGCTTTTTTGTGTTTTTAGCTAAGAAATAGGGAGCATGATTGTGGATGCTCTAATAAGGGACTAGATATAATATAATACCACTCATAATGAAAATTGAAATCTTAAAAATAAAAGCAATTTCAAATAGTTTTTTTTCTTCATAAATTCTCCTTAAGTTCTCTATCCCTCTTCTTTCATTTCTTCCATATATTTTTCTCAATCTTTAACTAAAAACTAAAATTTCAAAATAAAATGATTACCAAACAAGACTTTTAAATCACCACTCAATTGAAGAACTGTTGAAGAATACATGAGTCGCACATTGGAAACTTAACAAAATAGAAAGTCTCATATAATAAATGGTTCCACTTCTAATAAAATCGAGGCCTTTTGTATGAAACCCCACACCTGCTAAACAGGTGGTTAAGTTGGGGACAATATCGATGTTACTAGTGGTGAGCTAATGGTCCGTCCCTCTGAAATCTTAACATAGTATCAGAGCGGGTCGGTTGACTGAGCCCGATTAAACCCAATCAAACAAACTCAAATCAAACAAAAACCCAAAATTGAATCAAAATCAAACAAACCCCTAATTTTTTTTTTTAAAAAAAAAAGAAAAAAAGTGACTGATGTGGAATTGGTTGCACGTGTGGCCCACTAAAAAGTGGTCCCACGTGAGGAGGAGTGTTGAAGAATACACAAGTCCCACATCGGAAACTTAACAAAATAGAAAGTCACATATAATAAATGGTTCCACTCCTAATACAATCGAGGTCTTTTGTATAAAACCCCACATCTGCTAAAATCGAGGCAATCCGTCCCTCTGAAATCTTAACAAGAACTACTTAATATATTTCTCGCATTCCCTTTTTTTGGTTTTTTGGCCACCCATTCCTTTCAATTCATCCTCTTCTTTAGAAACATTTACTTAATTGACATTAATTGGATTGCCATTTCGGCTTTAATTTTTGGAAAATTTGGGGACTTGAACTGTTTTAATTAGCGAATCTTCTACATATTTCATTTATTTATTTATCACAAGATAATATTACATGTGACACTATTGGATGAAAAATTGGACAAAATGTATATATATATATATATCCATGATATCTAGTAAATTTGAAAATAAAATAAAAATAGTTCAAATTTCAAAATAAAATAAAATAAGTACCCAAAAAAAAGAAGGAGAAAATTGTCAGTGAAATTAGCATAAATCAGTGAAAAAACCAAAACAAAAAGGATCCGAGTTAGGAGGCAGCCAAGCCAACCGCTGTCGCAATCCAATTATCAGTTTATTGACCCCAAAAAACAGCCGAAAGCGGCACCCGATTTATGGACCCTACCTTTTTCTTTTTCTTTTATTTTTGGGGTCGATATGGACCCTAAACCCTATGGAACCCACCTCCGAAGCGTAAAGAAACAAACAAATCACACACTAGTCACGACTCACCATTTCACTCTAATTTCCGCGCCAAGCACACACACACGCACACGCACACGCTCTCTCGCTCTCTAGAAAATCCCTGGTTTCTGGAGAAAATGGCGATGGACGATCGGTTAGCGGAGCTGAACCCTAAGCCGAGAACCTGCGTGGTCTTCGGTGGCCGAGGCTTCCTCGGGAGATCGCTGGTCCTCAGGCTCTTGAAACTCGGTAAGTGGATCGTTCGAGTCGCCGATTCGACTCAGTCTCTCCATCTCGATCCCTCCGAGCGCGACTCGCTCCTTTCGCAAGCTCTCTCCTCTGGCATCGCTTCCTTACACGGCGTCGATGTTCGCGACAAGTCTCAAATCATCACTGGTAAAATATTTTCGGAGTTTCATTGTTCATTTGTTTTCCTTTTCGTGTTTGTGTTCGTGTTTGGTTGGTTCCTGTCTGAGAAAATGCGAGAAAATTTTGAAAGAATTGGTAGGCTTAGGACTGAACTGGTGCAAGTGCTTGATTCCGGCTTTAAGTATTAGGTTTTGATTTATTCATTCGTTTTCTAGTTTTCATTAAAAGGGTTGCTATGAAAATTGCAATTTAGAATAAAAGTTGAACAGAGTTCGAAAGTATTAGGAGTTTTTCAACATTAAAACTTTAAAAGTAGGTAGAAATAAGTATTAATGGGATTTAGAGATATAACCGTGAAAAACAAAAAGATAAAATCTCTCAAAAATTATGGGAAACCAGACTGAAGGAATGGAAAAATAAACCTAAAATTAATGTACAAATGTCGTATTTGTCAAAACGTCTGATTTACAAATGTTGTATTTGTCAAAACGTCTGATTCATACCTCAATGCCAATGTTTTACTCAGGTAGTGTTTGGTTGCTGAGTGACCATTAGAATGGAATCCAAATAGGAATGAAATGTGGACATGGAAAGAGGATAAATTGAGAATTGGTACAAAAGGTCCTTTAATATCATCTTACCCTTGATTATTTGCAATCTTTTCAAAATTTCTTTAACTTAAAATCCCTAAAAAGCAATCTACCATAAACTGGCTAATGGCCAGATGAACCCCACTTTGGTCATGGAACAGGAGAGAAGAAAATTATAAGTTTTCATTTTATTTTTTTTTCCATTTAAGAAATAAGGGTAAAATAATTATGATGAAATTTGATGGGTATATAATCTGAGCAGTAATTGATAGCCCTTGCCTTTAGCTGTATGGGTAACTTCTCTCCCTTGATATCTGGTTGCCTTGGTTAGGAGATTTTTATCATTTCCCATAATATCAAAACTTGAGTTTCGAAATTAACTGTGCATATTATGACCGACATCTCTTGCAGCTATCAAAGGTTCATCTGTAGTGTTCTATTTCGATGGGGCTGATTTACGTACAGACGATTTTTACCACTGCTATATGATTGTTGTTCAAGGTACATCCCTGCTTATGAAGGAACAAATCCCATTTTTTGGCCATGCATAATTTGGTGGAATTACTGATTAATTTCATCTAAAATACTTGTTTAGGTGCGAAAAATGTTATCAGTGGTTGTCGAGAGTGCAAAGTTAGACGGCTAATATACAACAGTTCTGCAGATGTAGTTTTTGATGGATCGCATGATATAAATAACGGAGATGAATCCTTGCCTTACCCTTGGAAAGTATGGTCATTGTCAAGGGACTTCTTGTTCATGTTAATAGTGGAACATTGCCTTCTTTTTCTTTTCTACTAAACTTTCTTTCTTATTTGGTTTTCTGATCCTTGCTACAGTTTGATGATATGTTGAGTGACTTCAAGGCCCAAGCAGAAGCACTTGTCCTGCGTTCTAATGACATTGATGGTCTTTTAACATGTGCACTTCGGCCTAGCAATGTATTTGGACATGGAGACTCTCATCTTGTGCCATTTTTAGTTAATTTGGCAAAATCTGGCTGGGGAAAGGTAAACGAAAGATTTGGAGAAAGGGAATCTAACTGTTTGTTCATGTCATCACATCTACTGTTTTACATATCCTTTGTTAATGTCGTAGCTTTAGTTTAGTATCATACATAATTGATGTTTGTATATGACCAACGATTAATACCAACTGAAATGTATAATAATTCCCTTCTCTCTCTCTCTCTCTCTCTCCCCCTCTCCTCTTCCTTTACCATTTTTTTCTTTCTCTGTCATCCCTGTATTTTTTACACCCAAAATAGGGACAATTTATGTATATGCTGCAGATAGTAACTTGTTCATCATGTGGTTTAATATCTTATCCTTCCATAGTCGTGAGATTCTAAGACATGAAAAACAGTCTTTCAGTCTTTTAAAGTAACATAGATTCTCATTTCAGTTTATTATAGGGAGTGGCGAAAACAGATCGGATTTTACATACGCTGAGAATGTTACTCATGCTCATATCTGTGCAGAAGAAGCTCTGGATAACCGGATGGTCTCCGCGGCTGGAAAGGTACTCCTACAATTACAGTCTCTTGGGTGTGTAAAGAATCTTATTTTTCTGTTTCTACTAGGTCCATGGATAAGGATGTATTCCTTTGTAATCAATCTGCAGGCTTTTTTCATCACAAATCTTGAGCCTGCAAATTTTTGGGAGTTTGTAACACTCATCTTGGATGGCCTGGGATATCAAAGGTAAAGCAAGCATTCTTATATTCTTCTATGAGAGATTTTACTGATGTAGTACAGCCCGTAGGTATTAGATTAAGCACTCAAACAATAGAACAGAGAAGAATATAAGAGACCGAGGAGAAGAAATAGAGATCGAAAAGACGAGATAAAGGACAGAAACAGTAGAACAAAGAAGAATATCAGAGATCGAGGAGAAGAAATATAGATCGAAGGGACGAAATCAGAGAGTTCTAAGAAAAGGTTTACTCAACATTCAAATCTGAATTTTAAAGAACTACATGGGGGTATTTATAGCAAACTAAAACCTAGACATAACAGGATAAAAATCCCTTGCTTAAACAGAAATTCTAACCCAAATAAAATAGGAAACTTAAAACTAGAAATCTGGAAATCTGGAAAAGTAGAAGTCCTACTAGAATTTGGAAAACTAGAGAATCTAGGAAACTAACAAATACATTAGGAAACTAATAAATTTAGGTCCTATGCGTCCTGCATCATTTACACTCATCTTGCATGCATTATTTGATGTAGGACACTGGTAAGAGAAAGGAAGGGAAGAGAGATAGAGACCTACTCCAGCATATTTAATTGGCCCAGAGGGAATTGGAATCACTCCAATATAGAAATTAGAAAACCAACGAGGTTTGCTCCCACATGGTCTGGGATTTTCTCTCTAGGTACCTATCTAGCTATTTGCTGGAGTTTCGTGCCTCCTGAAGAGTTTTTGGGTTTGGTGTGGGTCCCCAGTTCTTAACGCGAGCCTGCAAAGCTGGTTTGGGGGATTTTAGGTTATAAAGGAACAGATAGATAAGTTATAAAAATTCTGTCATTGTATCAGCCTTCAGCATCACATTGTAGTTGTTTTGGAATCACTCCAAGTCAACCCATGATTCACACGAGCATGAAATGACAAGCACTTACGTTTCTATGAAATATTGAAAAAATTAGTTTCTTTTCAAATCCTAAATTGACCAATTTAATTTAATTTTATCTTCACCTTTTGCTGCTTCCAATATGTGATCTTCTGTATTGGCATCTTCTATGTGCTTTCGCTTGAATACTGCTGTGGACTAAAGTGCTGGAGACACTCTTGGTTTTTATTCTTTTGATGTTTGTTTGGGATCTTCTTTGTTCTTTTGAATTCAGTTTTGTTTCCTTTTTACCCCATGATTGCAGGCCATTAGTGAAAGTTCCTGCTAAGATGGCTCGGTATATTCTATTGTTCTTCAAATTGATGACTGAAAAGTATGGATTGATAAAACACAACCATTCAATGTCAGCTCATTACATTCAATTAGCTTCACATACTAGAACTTTTGACTGCACTGCTGCTCGAAACCAGATTGGGTACTCACCAGTTGTCTCACTGGAAGTAAGTCATTTGTTTATTTTTGTCTATCCTTCATGTCTTTCTCACGCATCTATTCTTGTCCTCTCCGTTTGTTGTTTTTGAACCTTCTCTTTTCGGTTTAGCTGTTTTTTTTGTTCTTCTATCAACATATAAATTTTCAAGAATTGAGTCTTAATCATGATATCTACAAAAGTTCATTTGTCTTGCTTAAGACCTGCAAGTACATATTGTTATCAGAGGACCTGCAAAAGCTTGAAATCGCTGTTATTGTTCATTCAGTTGCAACCTCTCTCTGCCTTGTCCAATGGAAGAGATCTGTCTGTTATGTTTTTTTCTTGAAACTTCTCTTTTGCATGGATAACACCCTTTTTGTTAGATTTTCAATTGAACCTTCTGACCTTTAAAAGTTGTCTTGGCTAGTCAGGCCCCAATATGTTCCTTGTCCAGGCACGTATTGTAATGTGCATCTTATGCTGTATTTGATTGCTTCTAGGACATAGAAGAAGCTCAAAGAAGGCTGGTTTCTATTCCTTTCGTTTTGAAAAGGATTTTTTCTAATGATTGTTAGATATGAAGTTGGCATTAGTGTGTATTGTCATATATTTATTTCTTATTGCAAAGCATGAAAATTCAAGGTATAAATTTCTGTTCGTCTGTGCTGGTTACCTGTGTACAGGAGGGTGTCACATTAACCATTGAATCATTCTCTCATTTAGCCAAATATTCATCTTTCACAAGTTACAGTGACTTTAATGAGCAATCAAAAGTGGAGAAGCTGCTAGGCAGTGGAGAAGGTTGTTTTCCGTTGTACCATATTATTTGTGCTCTATTTTGTTATCAGTTACACATTATTTTCAATATTCTTTTTGTGGTGGTGGTTTTTGGGGGGGTGTGTTAAACTCCTTATAACAAAAATTCTAGCTGGGTAGGGCTGGGCTTCTTGCCTTGGATCCTTGTGCCTGATTTTGGTGAGAGCGGTACACGTCACATGTTAATTTGTCCTTGCATTGTGCCATACTAAGTAATATGTAATTTAGTCCACAGCTTTACTTAGGCTCATGAACAGGGTTTTGGATAACGTCAAACGTACCGAGTTAGCACCAGGAAGGATTTGCATTTTGGAACACATCTTTGGATCAAACATGATCCATCATATGCGCTCGTATATGCCCGAGGACCTTGTCCTCTCTTTTTTCACTCTTTCTTTTTCCTTCAATGAAAGTTTGTTTCTTATAAATAAAAAATGCATTCTAGACACTTTCATCAGAAGGTGTTTATTGTTTGATTGCTATCATAAAATGTTTGATTGCGATTGTAGAATGACCTTGAAATGTATTGCCTGCAGTTGCAGACATTTTGCTGTGGCGTGATGAGAAGAAATCTTTTACTTATTTTCTTGCTTTGAGTCTATTGTTTTACTGGTTTTTCCTTTGTGGAAGAACTTTTGCCTCATCTGTATCCAAGCTTCTGCTTTTAGTTTCATTTGGCCTTTATGGATATGGAATTCTACCACCAAAGATGTAAGTATTGATGCTTATAAGCCTTTAGCTTGAGTAACCTCTTAAATGCTAAAAGAGATCCATTCCTCCTATATCTACTGACCATAATGCCTTTTGAACAGATTGGGTCTTACCGTCAAGAGTTTATCTTTATCTTGTTTTGAGATTCCTGAAATGGCAGTGAAAGACATGATTGCAACCATAGCATATTTGTGGAACAGAGGGGTTGGTTATATGAGACAACTGGCCCAAGGGGATGATTGGGATATTTTCTTCAAGGTATGGACTATGATAATTTGTTATTTTTAGTGAAGTGCATATCACTACAAAATTTGCCCAAATCATGCTTTATGTAATTTCTGTCTGTAACCTTTCCTGGGCACAGGGTATTGAGCTTTGCAGGTGTAGTTGCTAAAACATAAGGGCATTAGGAAATTTTGACTATTCAGTTTAACTTTTATACCTACTATTTAAATTAACTATTAAGTTTCGACTGTTCAAGGTCATTACATCGACTGGGAGTACTAGTTAATAACCTTTTAACGCTACTTCCCAGTCCGATTGTGTCCCTTATTACTTGTAATACTTGTTGGAGAAATGATAATCCGGTGTCTTCATTGATTTTGAAATTCTAGACTGCTCTTGGTATTTGAATTGTTGGAAGTGGTCCTTGCTTTATAGTTTGTTATTTGTGTCAAGGAATGACATTTTTTCGTAGTTTAAATGGAAGCCATGGCTTAAATATTATGTAGCTGATTTTGGAGAAATCTAAATATGAAAGTTCAATCATGTATCCCAGCCTAAGGAAATTATTATTGCTCTTGAGGCGTGAAGTATGAACATGTATGTTTGTCTTTTTCCCTGAATGACCTTTGACAAGGCTTGGTCCTTTTGACCCAAGCTGAATTGCAGATCCAGTTCAATGAAGTTCGTATTGGTTTTCTTTTCTTTTCCCTTATAATTATTTGTCTACAAAATGTTTGCATCAACTTGATCTATAAGGAGTAAGGAGCTCAGCATTACTTTGTGAAATATGCTAAATCCATTGGATATTGTTAGTTATCCTAAATATGTACAGTCGTTTTGTTATGTAAGTTCTTTTTGTCTTTTTCTTTCATTTCATTTTTTCAAAATAACCATGCTTAAACCTCTTTTATGTTATCAATAATCTTTCGTTTTTATACGCACATTTTTATATTTCTATATGCAATCTTTATAAGATTGAGAGAGCTTCATTGACAGCAGTTATTCTCTTGCTAACATCTTACAATAATCTTTTGTAATCAATACAGTTTGCAGCTTCCCTCTATTTTCTCAAGCTGATTTCGTCACAAGCCTTGACTGTGGTGATAGGTGTAGGTAAGGGAATGCTAGTTCACCATGCTAGAGTTAATCAATCTCTTATTAATTTGAACTTGGGAACTTCATATTGATCTTATTGGAAATATTTTGCAGCACTGGTGTTCGCTTTCACTCTGTTTTTCATTTATGAGCAGTATGAATCAGAGATAGATGGATTCGCGAAGCTTCTGTTCAATAGTACAATGTTGGTTTTTGGATCGCTGAGAACAAATGTACCTGCTTCTGTGCAACTATTTCTTGAAAACCATGGAATTTGGCGTCATGGTAAAGGGCATGCGACAATTAAGCATCAGAAATAGTTGCCACTATCACCTGGATGGCTTTTGGGCAGAGTTTTTCTAACTGTATAAATTCAGTGTTCTGTTAGCTTAGGGTTGTATGGAAATTTAGATTTTGGGTAAACCCAACAAAAGAAGTACCACATTAACTCTTGCCCTTTTGTTAGTGTTAACCATAAAGTTTAGGCTCTATGTAAATGATTTTAGGTTTATTGTTGAATAGTTCTATTGATTATTTTCTAGCCTCTCATATTATTTCTAGCCCCATGTTTTTGTTTTTAGCCCCTCAATTGATTATTTTCCTCCACTCCTTTGACTTCGTCTTGGGTTTTTTAAATTAAAAAACAAATAGATTTCAGGGCTAATCGTTTTATTAGTCTCTGAATTTACACTTAATTTGCATTTGAACCCCTCAATTTCTAAAATGATTCTCGTGGTTCTGTTAAATGCAAGAGCAAAATGATATTTTTGTATAAAAATTGATTAAAATATGAATAAAAAATTAAAGAGTAAATTGCAGTAAACCCCTCAACATATAGGGTCATTTATGAGTGCATATCCGATTTTGGGAACATTTATGAGTACGTACTCAACGTTGAAGAAAACCTACAATTTACTCAACATATAGGGTCATTTATGGACTTCCGCGTGGACTAAAAATTAATTACTAAATTATTTTACTGTTTAAATTATTTTAAAATCATTTGAAAAGATCTCTCTCTCTCTCTCTCTCTCCATCGAATCGAACCCAGCTACTCCAGCCACGAAAACAACCACCCAAGCTTCATCTAACATCTCTTCGTCAAAATCATCATCCATTACACTGGCGACAAAGTCCCAAGCTAAGTAGCCAGAAGAAACTGAGTAGTTTGAACATTCATCCCAGCCCTCATTGGCTGAACCTTGTCCAATCACCTTCAGTCCTGAGAATTTCTTGACAAACCTTTCATCAAGCTTTACACTATAGCACCCTCACACATCTAATAACTGTTGCTCAGGGCACTTCAAGAGTATCTGGCACACAGCTTCTGTACTAATACGGAGGTAGAGTATCTCAAGGTGATTGAGTTTTGGCATTGTGGCTGCTATTGCAAGGGCCTCGTCATCTTGAGAGACCTTGTCAAGTACCTCCCATCCGTACATACATCTTTGCAACTTTTTGAGATGTTTGCAGTGCTTTCCAATTGCCTCAAGTGCAGGACCTGCAAAACACCTATCCTCCCCAACACAGCCCAACCCTCAAATCCCCAACTCCTGCAACTTTAGACTTTGAGAACTTGGGTCACGTTTTGGAAAACAATTGGTATGGTTTCAGATTGATAGAAACCATAGATTCGCATCGCCTACTTGTTGAAAGCACAAATAGAATTGCATATCTGTATTGCTTGAATGAAGACACCCGATCGGCCCGACTTTCCCAAATGCCCGCCACAGGCCCTGCTCCTTTCCGAGTTGATTTTTTCAAGGGCGTGATTTTGATTCTTCCATATTAGTCCAAATGATTGAACTAAAATGTTAGGCCCTCACTGTTACTATTTTATTAAATCTCAATCTCTCTGAACCCAACAACAAATTCAAGTGAGAGAAATATTGAATAACGAAGGTGGAACTTACAGAGGCACGCAACAGATCTGGAGGAAGATACAGAGGCACTCAGCAGATCTGGGTATGGGGCTTGGTCGACGTCGAAAACCTAGTTGGGGCTGAGAGATTTCGGGGCGATCGGGAGGTGTGATGGGCAATCGGGAAAGGTGATGGGTCTTCGTCGACGAACAAGAACTTGCAGACGAAGGGGACGAACAAGAGCGGAGACTCAATTCCAACTTTGACGAAGACATTGGCCCAGATCAACCCAGAGAGAGAGAAGATGAGGCTTTTTTTTTTTTGTTGGGGTTTTTAGATTTTTTTATTGTTTTTTCATTTATTTTATTAATTTTATGTCTTATGTGGAGTCCACGTGAGTTTAAAAAAAGGGTCCCACAAATACCACATAGGCAGATAACGGATTTTTTTACGATCTCGTTAAAGGAGGGAGAAAATTGTAGGTTTTCCGCGACGTTGAGTATGTGCTCGTAAATGTCCCCAAAATCGGGTATGCACTCGTAAATGATCCTATAGGTTAGAGAATTTACTGTAGTTTACCGAAAATTAAAATTAAACTCTCTCTCTCTCCCTCTATCTTGATTTCTACTCGCCCCAAACTTTATTTTTTATTTTTGTTGGTTTTTTATTTGATTTTCTTTTATTATTATTTTCAAGATATGATTCATTTTTTTGGTTTAAATATAAAAATATCATTTTGCCATCGTATTTAACAGAAAAAGTTAACAAAATTGACGGCAGGACCATTTATCCTAACGAAAATGAAGTTAAAGGACCACTAGAACTATTTTGAAAATTGAAGGACTCAAATGCAAATCTGATCTAAATTTCGGGACTAATAAAATGATTAACCCATTTATATTAATAATTTTTTTTCAGAGATTTGAGAGTGGAGATTCTATGGTTCTTCATCACCTTCTTCTTCCTTATTGACTTGGAATTTCATTGAAAACAAAGATTCAATTTTTTTAATTTGTTTTTTAAGGGAGCGTTGGTTTAAATTTAATAGAGTTTACTATTGTGGTAGATAATAGTCTAATTTGGATAAGGTCAACCACTATATATTACCCTTCAAAATTACATTAATGTATTCAAAACAACAAAAAATTATACAATGCCATTGACCCCTTTTTACACAAATTCCCTTAAAGCCGATCAATAATGGCAATTTTCTGCCGAGTGAGTCACCTTTTCGGCGGCCAACTCAGGTGGCGCTCCGATTAAAATCCAGCAGCCAGCCACAGCACCAAGGACCAACTATGGCGACCGACCACCTCGTTTGCCCAACTCTATTGCCAATCTAGCTCGTCGGCGACTGCTTCCTCACTCAAAGGAGGAAATCTCGATCCCATACCACTAAACCAACTTGTTTGTGTGATAGAGTTGCAAAATGTTAATAGTACAAGTAAATTTTTTAAAGAAAATATTCATTTTAATACCGATTCGAGAACCATTTATACAAAAGCTCTCATGCTCTCTAATTCTACATAAATATATCAATTTAAATTTATAAAAATTTACAAGTTTTAATCCTTTTAAACAATATATATATACACACACACAAAGCTAACGACGCGCAACAATTAGAATTTGTTCTTAAGTTTGTGACTTGATTGTAAACTTGATTGTGATTTTACTATTTGGCTTTAGAAACAAAAATCATCATTATTATCATTTGTTTAAGAGTCTCATCAATAATTTAAACCACACCAAAAAAAAAAAAACAAATAAATAAAACACCATGTATAACAATCACAATTGGGTTAGGTTTATACAATAGAAACTCCAATGCAATGTATATTTTTATGTTACTCATATATTGGTAATTTTAGACTAATAAAATATAAATTGCAATGTAGTGTGTATTTTTACGCTACTCTTATATTAATATTTTTAGAATTATACAATAGAAACTACAATGTATTGTGTATGTTACTCTTATATTGGTATTTTTAGGTTTATATAATAGAAAATGCTACACATTTTTTACTTTTATATAACTCTAGTATTTGTATTTTTTTTAGGTTTATAAAATAGAAACTGCAACGCTTTGTGTTTTTCTTATTATGATACTCTTGTATTTGTATTTGAAGATTGGGTATTAGATATAACTATCGTTACTAATTATTATTTGAGACACAGAGTATTTTTGTTTGGGTTTTAATACCTAGGAATCAAATTTTGTTTTGGATTAGACCAAAGAGGAGGCCCAGATTTGTTGGCCCAACTTAAAATAATCATTAAAAGGACAATGGTACCCTTCTTCTTTAAAATGATTGGGCTTTGAAGAGGATTGGAAATTTGTTGGGTAAGTTGCTTAAGATTGACACTCTGACTACTACTCAGAATAGGGGTAAATTTGCTCGACTATGTGTGGAATTGGACCTCACGAAACCTCTTGAGGCTTTTATTCAAATTAACCAATGTTGTATAACATAGAGTATGAAGGTCTTCTTTATATCTGTTATTTGTGTTGCCATTATGGTCATAAAAGGGGGCATTGTACTTTGAAAGAGATGTTTGCTTCAGACAACCTGGGGCAAACTCATCTACAGTTCGTCTGGAGGTGGGTGCAGATATTGTTATGGGTCAGGAAGGGAATAGTAAGGAGCTAGAAAATCTTCGAGGTCCATGGATGAATGTCCTATCAAGGAGGCGACCAAAGAATATGTCTAAGGGGATGGGTAATCAAGGATCTGGCTCTAAGAACCAAGGCTCTTGATTTGATGCTTTGAGGAAGGTTAGTGAAGATTTTGGCTTTAATAATGTTGATTATGGTGTTATGGCAGTTCAAGGGACTACAGGGAAGTCTTATGTTTCTAAAAATGGTGCTGGTTTTGAAAAGAAAGTTTGGACTAAGGCTAGGAAACTAATGTTGGAAACAAGGCTGTGCTTAGTGATATTTCTAATCAGCCTGGTAAGCCAAGGGCTTCAGGATTATTTGGTGGTAAAACAAATTTGGGTTTCTCTGGGTTTTCTAAAAGTAGTGTGAGCAATAAAGGCATGAAGGTTGTGGATGAGAGCAGAGCTTTTGTTTTCGACTCTGTGAATGCTTACATGGATTCTTGGGGAAAGGATTAGAGTTTGTACCAGGAGAAGGGTGTCTATATATTTGGACATCAACCTCTAAATATAGCTAATAATGGTGATCATCATGGAAAGGATATGATCATAAGGATGATGAGGATTCTGTTGCTTATTCTCTTCATGATGGTTTGCTTTTTGATGAAGGGATGGATATCTCAACAGGTAAGGTGAATGATTCTAGTGGGAATATGGTAAGCAATGCCTTCAACAATGTTGAAAGTATGCCGTTTGGCTTTTGATTGTAGGGTTTAGCCCTTGAGGTTTCTTTTTCTGTTGTTTGTTTGTTGATGGATATTCTATATTGGAATGCTAGAGGTGCACCTTGCACTAAATTTAGATACACTATGATGGAATTGATTCATGTTCATCATGTTCATATTTTGTTTGTTTGTGAGCTGAGAATTGTGGGGACAAAAGCCCTTGATGTGGTGAAGTCGCTGGGGTTTTCGTGCTTTGAGGTGGTTGATCCCATTGGTTTTTCTGGTGGTCTTTGGCTCTTGTGGAATGATAGTAAGGTCAAAGTTGAAGTAATTGGTACTATTAATCAAACTATTTCTGCTTCTATTGCTTGGCCTGGTCAAAACCCGTGGTTGTTTACTGCAATTTATGCCAAGCTTGTAGTTCTAAGAGAGAAAAGTTATGGGACTACTTGAATTTTGTTTCTGAATGTCACCAGTTGCCTTGGATTCTTGCTGGGGACTTTAATGACATGCTAAATTATAAAGATGAATTAGGAGGAGCTCCTTTTTGTAGACTTAAAGGTCCAGAAAGTGGTTTGATGATAATTGTATGATTGATCTTGGGTACTCTGGTCCTAAATTTACTTGGAGTAATAAAAGAGTTTTTGAAAGAATTGATCGAGCCGTTTGTAATGTACAGTGGCAAAGGCTTTTTGTTGAAGCTTTTGTTAAGCATTTGCTGAAAACCAAATATGACTATTGTCCTATTAAGATAAACCTCAAGTCTAGTTTCTCTTCTTCTCATAATTTGCGACCTTTTTGGTTTGAGGCTATGTGGTTGAAACATGACCACTTTAAGCATTTTCTTAATCAGCAATGAGCTCTTATTGATGGGTCTGTTTTGGATAAAACTTGGGCTTTGGTGAAGCCTTTGTTGCTTTGGAACTCCACTATTTTTGGGCACTTAAGGCAAAGGAAGGCTAGGCTTTTAGTTTGTTTGGCTGGTATCCAGAAAGCTATTTGTCAAGGCAGTAATTGTTTCCTTAATATCCTAGAAATCTTTCTTATTGATGAGTATAATGGTGCCCTTGACCAGGAGGCATTGTTTTGGCAACAAAAGTCCCATGTGAAGTGGCTGCAAGAAGGTGATTGGAATACTAAATTCTTTCACCTCTCGACCTTAATAAGAAGAAGAAGAAACAAGATTGAAAGGTGATAATGGGGAGTGGATTGAAGGAGCTGTTGGTCTTAAGGAACTTGCTGTTAATTATTTTTTAGGGTTGTTTGTTCAGGCGCAACGTAACTGCATCAGTTAGGATCTTATCCTAATTTGTTTCCTATTATTGAGGCTGTTAATTTGGCCAATCTTGTAAGAAGTATTGATTTTCTTGAGGTCAAAGAGAGTTTGTTTCATATTAGTGGTCTAAAAGCCCTTGAAGTTGATGGTTTTCCTGCTTGTTTCTTCCAAAATTAGTCAAGCTTTTGTTTCTTGCAAGATTCCAGAAGGTTTGAACTCTACCTTGATCACTTTGGTTCCTAAAGTTGATAATCCTTCATCGCACGTGAAGCTAATGGGCTACACAGCATGTACGCCGGGACCTTCATCACACGTGCAGCTGATCCAGTCATACGCGTAGACTAACATACTGACACACCTCTCAAAAAGTATATGTGTGCCCTGATGGGTCCCAAAAACCAACTATGATTCTTTTCTATGATTCCATCATCCTTTTCATAACGAACCAGGGGAAGGTACAATACATGGTGTGTAGTCACATAAATCCCATATCCCAAACCATATATTTATGCTCATAATAATAATACCCAATATCCTTCATGCGTAATCAAAGTACGAAATAAAATCAATAAAACTTCACAACATCCCAATTCCAGTAAAACACATTTCAACCCAACCAAAACATAGTTATGCATGCACTTGCCAATATGAAAATATTCATTTGAAAACAAAGACAACTCACAACTAGTCCGAAGCAAACTAACCCTTATAGGGTTCTTTCGACTGTCATACGATAACCAAATTCGAATATGAGCATATCATCATGCTTAGGACGACATGAGGATCAATTCATAACACAATGGGCCACATACCATGGCCCACGCATCGGCACATGCACTGGCAGCGAGTGGTTGGCTTGAGAAATTTTTGGCGACGTGATCAGGACAACTAGGGGAGCAACTTTTGGCCTCAGACTCACCCTCAATTTGGCTGAGAAGTGACCAAAAAATGCATTCAAAATCTGGAATTTTCTAGGCTTCGGATTGAGTTTCAAAACTTCAAAATCGATCCTAACCAACCGAACCATCAGCTAAAGCACGTTGAGTAGGTGGGGAAACATATATGGATTGACAAAAATGGTGGCTAGAATCAACAAAAATGACAATGAAAATTTTCGAAGGAATCAGAGCTTTCTCGAGCTCTCCCTGGCACTAGAGGTGCTGGGTTCGTCAGAGAAGGTGGGGGATGGGAAAAGAACGTCGGGCCGGTACGAACGGTTGTGGTCTCATGGCCTAGGGTAACCGAACGGCGGAGATATATGGCCAACAAAAATTCTGACTGTACGCGATGGAGAAAGAGAAATGAGAGAAAAATGCATGAGAAGAGAGAGAACAGACCAGTTTTTTTTTTATAAAAATCCAACTTCAAAAAATTTACGATTGTGCCACTGCACTTCTGTTGACCATAACTTCTTCATTAAAACTCCGATTTAGGCCTACTACGTGTCTACGAACTCGTATCGATGAGTTCTATGCAAAGGTATCACTCAAATCCCAAAATCCTTATGAATCAAAAAGTGACAAAAGTACCCCCACTCCTAAAGGCAAAAACGTAATTTCACAATTAATTAAATCATTAACTAATTATTTGGAACGGGGTGTTACAGACAACATCCTTATAGCTCAAGAACTAATGCACAAGTTTAGGAGTGCGAAGGGGAAAAAATATTTTATAGCGTGGAAGATTGACTTATCTAAAGCCTATGACAGATTGAATTGGCGGTTTATTGAGTTTGTGCACAAAGAGGTTGGGTTGCCTCATTCGATTGTCCAATTAATTATGCATTGTGTTTCCTCTGTTAAGTATCGGGTTTGTGTGAATTGTGAGCTGACTGAGCCTTTTATTCCTCAAAGTGGCATTACACAAGAAGATCCACTCTCTCCTTATCTTTTTGTTCTTTGCATTGAAAAGTTGTTCCACATTATTTTTGATGTTGTTAGAAGAAAAAAGTGGAAGCCAGTCAAATCGTGCCAGTCTGGTCTTATGGTCTCGCACTTATTTTTTGCACATGATTTGGTTCTTTTTGCTAAGGCTACCTCCCAACAAGATAGGGTGATGAAAGGTTGCTTAGAGTTGTTTTGTATTGCCTCTGGTCAAACTGTAAACTTTGATAAATTTGTTGTTCTTTGCTCTCCTAATACTTGTATAGAGGTGGCTAAGGAAATCAGTTTCATATGTAGTTCTCCTCTTACTGAGAACTTGGGGAAGTATTTGGGGATGCCTTTGCTTTATTCAAGGATCACTCAGGCTACCTATGGTGGGCTGGTGGATAAAGTTCATAGTAGGTTGACTTCTTGGAAAAGCAAGGTGTTGTCCTTGGCAAGGAGATCTACTTTAATCCAAGTCGTGACCTCTGCTATTCCTATCTACACTATGCTGACTGCTAAGCTTCCTATAAGTGTTTGGGAGGAGTTGGATCGGATTAATAGGAATTTTTTCTGGGGAGGCAGTGAGAAAAGGAATAAGGTTCACTTGTGTCAATGGGAATCAAGAAATCTCATAATATGAAACAAGCCCTTTTAGCTAAGGTGGGGGTGGAGATTGTTTTAAAAGGATGAAGGTTTGTGGGCCAAGATTTTTGAGGATAAGGATCTCAAAAGTCATTCCATTCTTGAACCAGAGTCACTCTCTAGGCAAGGTTGTTCTTCAACTTGGAAAGGTGTTCTTTTTGAGGTTGAGCTTTTGAATAAGGGTCTGACTTGGAGGCTTGGGAAGGGTGATAGGGTGAATTTTTGGAAGGATAAATGGGTTGGTAATATCCTCTGATGTTGATTGTCTTGTTTCTCATTTTCTTCAAACATGGTGGGATGTGGATAAACTTCTCATTTTCTTTTTGAGGATACATTTCAAAGAATTATTTCTTTGGTTACTGACTTTGGTGGGAGCTTTGAGAATATTTGAATTTGGCAATCTACTGCTAATTGGGAGTTTTACTGTGAAATCTGCTTATAATTTGTTGTTTAAAGGGCCTGAATGGTCTGACCATTGGTGGAAAGTTCTATGGAAGATGCGGATTGCTCCTCAATTGAAAATTTTTTGTTGGTTGATGTATCAGGGAAAAATCCTCTCTAATGAACAATGTGTGAGAAGACATCTTACCTTTAATTCTACTTGTCAATGTTGTGGTTGGCCTATTCAATATGTGCTTCATATTTTGAGAGATTGTGTTAAGGCTAGGTATGGTATCTTCTCCTTAAGGGCAGTAAAGCTGCGAGGTTTTTTAAGGCTGATTTTAAAGCTTGGTTTTAAGTAATTTGTGTTCTAAGTCTGTCTATGATCATCAACCTTGGCTAGTGGTTCTTGTGTTTATTTGCTGGTATATTTGGAAATGGAGAAACAACAGAGTTTTTAATGCTGAAGCAGAGTTGCCTTTTCATCCTAAAAGGATTATTAGTTCTGCGATTTATGAGTGGCTCCAGGCTTGTCCTAATCATATCTCTAAAAATGTAGATTTTGTTGGCTTGGGATCCCCCTGTGAATGGTGTGTTCAAGTTAAATGTTGATGGCTCTCACAAGGGTGGTACTGGCTGTATTAGTGTTGGTGGCATCATCCAAAATTCCCTTGGGGACTAGATGGGTAGTTTTGTTGTCAATTTGGGAAATGGACAAACTCTGGATGCTGAACTCTGAGGGTTATTCTTTGGCTTGAAGCTTGCTGCTGCTAAAGGGGTGGCTGGGCTCTCTATTGAAATGGATTCTATGACTGATGTTTAGCTTATCAAGTAGCATGTTCCTAGTTGTCTTCATCCTTTTGCTGGGGTGATTGCAAGTTGTGTTGCTTTGATGAGTAAGTTTGAAATTGTTGAGCTTACTCATATTTACTTGCAAAAGAATGCTGCTACATATTATTTTTTAAATTGGAGTCATAATATGGATTTGGGGGTCTGCTATTTTGATGAAGCTCTAGTTTAGATTAGTTCTGTTCTTATTGATGATTTGTTGGGGGCTGTGAAGCCTCGCATGATTAGTGTTGGCTAGTTGTTTTTATTTCTGGGGTTATCCCTTTTCTTCATAATTAAAATAAATAAATAAAAGAATTTATAAAACAAGGGAAAAAAGAAGCTGAAAACACGTTCATAATTGGAAAAAACATAAATAAATAAAAAGAAATTGGAAAAACCGAATAGCGTAGCTATGACGCGGCAAAGTATTATAAAAGACCGACAACAATTGGCTCTCTCTCTCTCTCTCTCTCTCTCTCTCTCTCTCTCTCTCTCTCTCTCTCTCTCTCATTTTCAAATTTGAATCGTCTCTCTCTGACGCTCTCTATCAAATATCGTCGATCGACTGGTCGCCGGATCAAATGGCCAGACACCGACGAGCTTGACAAAATCGTCCACCGAAAGCTAGCGGCTTTAATCTCAAGAGTTACACAGGAAATTGAATTCCGTTGGGACGATGAGTGCCTTCCATTGTCAAGAATACTTCTTCATGTTCTTGATCCAGTGAAGGGCCTCATTTCTTTTGAATTGCAAAGAATAAAAAAATCTCCGACTTGGGAAGTCGCGGAAAGAAAGCCAAAATCAGAAATTTGATGGGCATGCGTTGAATTTGTATTCTTTTCTTTCTGACATTTTTTTCTTAGTAAGGGTTTTTTTTTTTTTTTTTTTTTGTTTTTTTTTTTTTTTTTTTTTTTTTTTTTTTTTTGCAGGGCCGATGGACTTGGTCTCGACTGCACTGCAGCTCAAAACGACATTGGATACTCACTAGAAGTAAGTTTTCCTATGCATCTATTCCTATCATGTTAGTTGGTTGTTTGTGATCTTTCTTTATTGGTTCACATGTTTTTTTTTTCTTCTATCAACATAGAGATTTTCAAGTCATGATATTTAAAAAATTCATGTGTTCCTTAAAATTTGCAACTACATATTGATATTGTTAGTTAGCAGAGGACCTGCAAAAGCTTGAAATTGCTGTTATTATTCATTCAGTTGCTCCTTACAACAAAGCTAGGGGACCATAACCCTAACTGTCGCTTCCTACAACTACTTGAATCGACGACGAAGGAAAGGAGAAGACCAGGACCCGATTGGAACCAAAAACTTACTGCACAGATTGACGCGTGCATAGGGCGACACCACCACACAGACTAGCAGTCAAATCAAAATCGAGAGCACCAACAGCCGACGCCAAGAAGGGACCTGTCACGCCCCAACCCACAGATGTACGTAATCTTGGATTAAGATGTTATTCGCACCTTAATTATTGAATTTAATAAAAACTATAACTAAAATGTGAAGAACATTAAAATAAATAAATAAATTTTTCATATATAATTTTTCATCAGAAAGAACAACATTCAAAATCTTTCATCTTTACATTATTTTACAAGTTAGAACCACTCAAGAGTTCACTTAAAGAGTAGTTCATTATTCAACCACAAACTAAGTACATAACACACTCTATAGACATGTCAGGTTCATCTTAAATCCTAGATTTCATGTTCAGTACTTGCAAAATCTGTTAGGAGGTGAGCGAAACCACAACTTAGTAGGGGCATAAACATTTTCATGATAAATTGATATAACTAAAAGTGACATGCAATAACTCAGTCAAATATCATATTAATTATAATAATGTATGAATTCTCTTCATCTACTCCTGTTAATTCATATAACTAGACAAGCAGACATGCACGTCCATATCATGCTTATACCACTTGGTTACCCAAACTTACTTGCTACTCACTCTTAATTCAAACACAGTCTTACCAACAATAACATGTAGACACCTCATACTTTGACATCACAAGAAACATGTTAACTAGTGGAAAATCCCCACTCCCACACAACAAATTGGATGAAGATGAATATATATCAAATGAATGCAACTCCTGCTTCTTCCAAGATGTACAGACACTCTTCATCTTTTATTTAATTACCCAATCAAAAAATTTCAATCCACCTGTAGGGGCCTTTTTCTTTTGGCAGCTACAAATGGGCTGGGCTGCCGTAAGGAGAAAACTGAAGAAAATATCTCCTATGTTTGAGTTCAAATATCAGACCCCAAAATGTTTCGAAAGGATAGTAAAGCTTTAGGAAACACCTTGGTTACCTTCACCAACAAAAAATAATGGCTGCTTACAGATAAATTCTTAGTGCTTACAGGTAGAATCTTAGCTTGGCATGAGAAACTTGTGGCATGGGAGCAAAGTTGCCATGAGTTTAGCACGAAAGAGAAAATTAAGTGTTCTTAGGGGAAAGATAGGGTATTAAGGTAGGAGAAAAAAGGGTTATGTAGAAAGGTTTGGTTGAGAATGAGAGAAAGATAGAACAAAAGGTGTCTTGAGTGTCTTTTCAGCAGCTTGACAGAGGCTCTGTCAGTTTGCCAGAAGAGGAAAAATGGGGAAAAAGATGAACACAACACGAATTTGCTGGGTTTTGCAGGTGAGAGATGAAGCTTGCTCTCTGGATGTGGTTGATGCTTGTTGGGTAGAAGAGGCTTCTTTTATAGCCGCTAGAAGCTATCATTTTCCAAGAAACCCTAATGATTTCTATCCAATTTGGCCAAATCTTTCCCTTCATTTCTCCTCTCCTCCCTTGACTTTTTCCATATTGGTGAAATCTCCTCTGCCCATTTCCACAAAATCAGGGATTTTTGGTAGCTTAAGGCCCTTTCCCGCAGCTGCCTCTGTGGAGAACTCCTATTCCTACCCTCCTTTTCTTTCTTTCCTTCTTCCATGGGGCAAGAAATGGGCATACCTGCTGGTTCGAAAGATGATTCCCACTTTGTGTGCCAACATCCCATGGTTCGTTGGGTGTTTCTTGCTTGAAACTTGTTCCTTCTCACGTGCTGGAGCCTCCCAGCAGCTCTGCACACATGGTCTTTCAATCTTCACCCGTGGCTTTGTTTTCTATCCAGCTGTTGGGATTTTGCTGCCTCTTTGTCCTAATTGTATGGGCCTTCTAAGACAAAATGTTGATCTATCAAATAAATGGGCTAACTTTATCAAGTGTTGGGCTATTTTTGTTTGGAGTGATGGGCGATTCTTTTCTCTCTTGTGCTCACCCACATGTTTGGGCCTATGAAATGGGCTTGAGTCCTGAGGCTCCCAAGCAACCCGGGACTTCCCTTTCTCGGCCTATCAATGGGTCTTATGGCAATTTATTACCATCCATACCACAACCCACTCAAGCAAACCTCGTGTATTTGAGTGGCTTGAGGCCCACTTAAGCTTGTGGCGCAATTGGGTGTGGAATAATAATTCATTGTTTGGCATGGCATGTCGCTTGGCGTGCTTCAATTTTATCGTCCTTGAAGAGGGGCACGATGCTTAGTTTAGCATGAACTTGTATTTTATAATATTATTTCAGTACTTGGCATGACAAATTATTTATTTGGTATGGCACGCGGAGTGTGACTCGTGCATAGCGGCTCTTTGTGTTATCCAAATTGGGTCATTTCTCAATAATATATCGCTTCGGGCCGGAAATTTATTCGGGCCCAACAGTGAATTTTTTTGGGCCTCAACACCACCCATTAGAAAATTTAATTTAATGAATAAAATAATAAAGCATAGAACTTATATAATTATTATAAAAGCATAGAACTTATATAATTATTATAAAAATATAACAACTAATTCAATATAACTATATATATAATTAATTAAATATATGGATATATATATAAGTTATAGAATATTTAATCTCCTATATGAATGTCAACTAGGTGAACTAAGAAAGCAGTTAAATCTATAATTACTATAATTTAATACTTACCAAAGTAATTATAAAAAAAAAAGTTTAACCTTCTTAAATAACCTTTAAGAATACAGATTCTCACAAGACCAGACGCCAAAGACAAACGAAAGCAAAGGTCGAAGTGAAAATCGGAGGGAAGAGAAAGCTAGAGACCCTAGTGATTCAAAACCCTAGGATGGGGAGAAGGAAGCGCGATGACGTCATGGACTAGGAGGCAAAAGTTATACTCAAACCCTAACCGTAGTCTCTCCTTGCAAGCTAGAGAGAATCCAAAATTGACAATTCGACATACTTAAGGTTACAAGTTTCAATCCTTATAAACAAACTATTTGGCTTTAGAAACAAAATCATCATTATTATCATTTGTTTAAGAGTCTCATCCATATTTTAAACCACAACAAAAATTAAATACAAACAAATAAAACACCATGTACAACAATCACGATTGGCTTAGGTTAATACAATAGAAACTCTAGTGTAATGTGTACTTTTATATTATTCATATATTGGTAATTTTACACTTATAAAATATAAATTGCAATGTAGTGTGTATTTTTAAATTACTCTTATATCGATATTTTTAGACTTATACAATAGAAACTACAATGTAGTGTGTGTGTGTTACTCTTATAATGGTATTTTGTAGGCTTATAAAATAGAAAATGCAACACTATTTGTACTTTTATGTAATTCTATTATTGGTATTTTTTAGGTTTATGAAATATAAACAGCAACGCTTTTTTTTTTTTTTGGTTACTCTTGTATTTGTATTTTAAGATTTTTATAATAAACGTTGTGTGATAGTCACTAATGTTGATTTAATTGGCGTTACATTTATATTGATTTACTTTACACTAGGTTTGGGCACGGATCAGTTCAAAACGGTAGAAGGCTCTTCCATTAACCAAACCAAAGACTTTGGTAGACCATTTTCTCTTCCGTTAACTAAACCAAAGACTTCGGATCGGTTAACCTAATATTCGGTTTGGATTGGTTCGGTACGCCGGTAGTACCAAATAAAAACATACTAATAAAAAATACAATTTATAATACTTTCACATAACATAAGTTCTTGAACAAATACACCAAATTATCCTCATGAAATCAAATAACTTAGTCACTATATCATTCAATATATACTCAAGATCTATTGGGAGCCACTAGTGTTTGTTGTTTGAACATTTGAGTGTTATTTTTACTGAATTCTCAACATTTATATAAATGATTTTGATATTTGTTCCTCATTGGGTTCTTTAGTTTTTCATGCTAAATCCAACCATATAAAGAACATAAAATTTGGATCAACGGTTGGAAAGTTACAAATAAAAAAGGGACAAAGGTTGAAACTGGAAAACATAGGAAATTCATAAATTCCTCTCTGACCAAAAAGTGCTACAGTACCCAGGTGATAAAGAAGTGACAGAATGGTGATAAAGTAGTGATAGAATGGTGATAACGTAGTGATAGAATGGTGATAAAGAAGTGATACAGCAGTGCCAAGGGGGTGATACAAAATGTTGATTGTATTTATCTTTGGTTTCTTGTTTTGTATTTAAATAATAGAATAAATATAAATATCGGATTGGTACGGGTTTCCATCGGTTAGGAATATTTTTTCCGTTAACCACACCAAACATCTCGGTACGAATCGGATCAGAATAATTAAAGTTAAAAAATAATTATTTAACCAAACCAAACCAAACCGTCGGTACGGTACAATCGGTACGCGGATAATTCGGATGAAATGCCCATCCTTACTTTACACTACTCTACTTGTGGTTTCTTTTTTTACAAGAAAATGATGAATTACATAATTTCATTATCACAGAAAATATAATTATTAACAAAACTAACATGAAAATATGATTTTAATTAGACTTCCTAATTTAGATTGGCAATCGTACATAAAAATTACACAATACAAAATAAACATTGCAACATAGTGTGTAAATATTGTACACAGTGCAAGGTAGTGTCTCTGAAATATAAAAATGAAATAGCAATACCAAAAAAGATGAAAATTTTAAATGGGGCAAAATGGTCAAATGAAGCCATTAAAGAGAACAAAAAGAATTTATAAAAGAAGGAAAAAAAAACTGAAAACACGTTCATAATTGGGAAAAACATTAAAAAAAATAAAAAGAAATTGGAAAAACCGCGTAGCGTAGCTATGACGCGGCAAAGTACTATAAAAGACCGACGACCGACGACATTTGGCTCTCTCTCTTTCTCGCAATACCCACGACCATTGCTCTCTCTCTCTCTCTCTCTCTCTCTCTCTCTCTCTCTCTCTCTCTCATTTTCAAATTTGAATCGTCTCTCTCTTTGACGCTCTACGTCAAATATCGTCGATCAACCTGTAGCCGGATCAAATGGCCGACGCCGACGAGCTTGACGAAATCGTCCGCCGAAAGTTGGGGGCTTTGATCTCAAGAGTTACCCAGGAAATCGAATTCCGTTGGGGCGACGAGTGCCTTCCACTGCCGAGAATACTTCTTCATGTTCTGGATCCAGTGGAGGCCCTCATTTCTTTTGAATTGCAGAGAATAAAAAACTCTCCGACTTGGGAAGCCGCGGAAAGAAAGCGGAAAATCAGAAATTTGATGGCCATGCGTTGAATTTTGTTTCTTTTGTTTCTGACATTTTTTCTTAATTAGGGTTTTTTTTTTTTTTTTTTTTTTGGCAGGGCCCGATGGACTTGGTTTCGACTGCTCTGCAGCTCAAAACGAGATTGGATACTCACTGGAAGTAAGTTTTGCTATGCATTTATTCCTATCATGTCTGTTGGTTGTTTGTGATCTTTCTTTATTGGTTCACATGTTTTTTTTTTCTTCTATCAACATAGAGATTTTCAAGTCATGATATTTAAAAAATTCGTGTGTTCCTTAAAATTTGCAACTACATATTGAGATTGTTAGTTAGCAGAGGACCTGCAAAAGCTGGAAATTGCTGTTATTATTCATTCAGTTGCAACTTCTCTCGCTTGTGACTTGTCTGATATGTTTCTCTCCATGTCCAATATACTTTTGAAAATTATTTCCCACCATTTCATTGTGCTTGGATTTAACATCCTTTTTGTTACATCTTACATGTCCATCTGACATTTAAAAGTATCATAAGACTTGATTGCAACCATCCTTTTTCCAAAGGGTTTATCTTTATCTTGTTTTGAGATCCCTGAAATGGTAGTGAAAGACATGATTGCGACCATAGCATGTTTGTGGAACAGAGGGGTTTGTTATATGAGACTACTGGCCCTAGGTGATGATTGGGAAAAAAATTTCAAGGTATGGACTACGATAATACATTATTTTGAGTGAAGTGCATGACTCTACAAGTATTTTTCCAATTTCATGTTTCATGTAATTTCTGTGTATAACCTTTTCCGAGCAGAGTGTATGAGCATTGCAGGTTTAGTTGTTAAAATTCTTTGGTGTATTAGGAAAATTTGACTACTCAATTTAGCTTTTATATTTAGCTATTCAATTTGGAGTGTAAGTTAATTACACTGCAATTGACTGTTACTGCTAGTTAAGAAGCTTCGAATGCTACTTCCAAATCCTATTGTGTAACTTACTTATAATACTTGTTGGAGAAATGATAATTAGGTGTCTTAGTTGATCCTAAAATGCTGGAATGCTCTTGGCATTTGAATTACAGCAGTGGTGCTTGCTTTATTGTTTGTTATTTTTTGTCAAGGAATTATTATTATTTTTTTGTTTTCCCATAGTTAAATGCAGGCTATGGCTTAAGTAATATGTAACTGATTTTGGAGATAACGAAATATGAAAGTTCAATAATGTAACCCAGCTTAGGGAAATCTTTGTTGTTGTTGAGGCGTGAAGTACGAGTATGTATGTTTGCCTTTTTCCCTGAATGAAATTCGACATAAATATCAGATCTTTAGCATTCTTCTGTATCTTTAAAAACAATAGCGCACAATCAAGGCTCGGTCATTTCAACACCTCCATCTTTACTTGGTCCTTTCGACTAAAGATGAATTGCAGATCCAGTTCAAAGAAGTTTGCATTGAATTTCTTTTCCTTTTCCCTATATTCATTTGTGTACAAATTGGTTGCATCAACTTGATACATTTCTTTAATTTTACCATAGTTGTTTTATCAATAAATCTCTCGTTTCTATAGGCAAATTTTGATATTTCTTTGTTCAATCTCTGATATGTATGGAGAGTTTCATTGATAGCAGTTGTTCATTTGCGAACATCTTACAATAATCTTTTGTGATCAATGCAGTTTGCAGCTTCCCTCTATTGTCTCAAGTTGGTTTCGTCACACTGTGGTGATAGGTGAATGTATGGGAATGCCAGTTTCACCATGCTAGAGTTAATCAATCTCATATTAATTTGAACTTTGGAACTTCATATTGATCTTGTTGGAAATATTTTGCAGCACTGGTGTTAGCTTTCATGCTGTATTCCATATACGAGCAGTATGAATCAGAAGTTGCGAAGCTTCTGTTCAATAGTATAATGCTGGTTTTTGGATTTTTTAGAACAAATCTACCTGCTTCTGTGCAACTATTTCTTGAAAAACATGGAATTTTGATGCGTCACATGTGACAATTAGCATCAGAAGTAGCTGCCACTACCACTTGGATGGCATTTGGGCATAGTTTTTCTAATTGGACAAATTCAATGTTCTGCTAGTTTAGGGTTGTATGAAAATATATGTTTCGTGAAAAATCAACAAAAGAATTACCACATTACAAACTCTTCTCCTTTTGTTAGCGTTAACCATAAAGTTTAGGCGGTATAAATCAATGCCTTTTGTCACGTCTGTATGATATAAACAGCAGGATTGAGTGCTTTATGTCAGTTCGATGCTATCGTCTTTTCTTTTTTGGTCGAAATCTGTAAATTTCATTGTAAGGGAGACAAAGCAGTGAACTCAATGAATGATTTCAAACAAATGGCATAAAGCACACTGCAGAAACTTACAAACAGGCGTAAATCCCATTGATGGCAAAATGACTACTATTGACATAAAGTCCACAGAAGGCGTAAAGTTCGATGCTAACAAGTTTTGTATTCCTTATTAGTAAATTTAGGTTTTAGTTAAAAAAAAACTTTAGGAAAAAGTCAAAAATTTTTTGAACAAGATAGAAAAACCTTTCAATTTTTAAACAAAATACATGAAAATGTAAAGGATTTCTTAAGAAATTCAAAAATAAATAAGGATAATTTTGTTCATTTTGACTTCTTTTAAAAAAAATTTCTCTCATTTGGCTTTTTCTAAAGTCTCCTTTTTTTATTTGGCAAAAAGTTATTTTTGGTTTCTGTAGTTTGCTATTTTTATTACTACTATTTTGATCCATGTCGTTTCAATTTGATCAATTTTGTCAATGTAGTTTTCAATTTAAGCAATTCAAGGTCAATCTTTAATTTCTGTCAAAATAGAGCAACTACCGTTAATTGTTGAGGGACATTCCATTCCAAAAACAAAGGTCAAAAAAATTCCCCCCCCCCCCCCCCGAAAAAAAAAAAATTACGTAAAAAAGACACTCAGATTACCCAAACCCCACGCCCCTATCATCCTCCCCGACCCCAGCAAGGGTTTGCGGCCAAGCTCACAGAGTTTCAAGTCCAAAAACTTTTCAGGTGTATTATAAAAAGTATTGCTATATATAGGTGCAACAAAGATATGTCTCGTTGGCAATGATTGACACTTATTTAAAATATAGATATGTAATGGATTCATGACCTATACCTTCAGATGTTGTTTACACCATAATCAACCAATCGTATTGGGCATTAGATGACTGACACTTGGGTAGACGCACGGACTGCCAAAGAGAAGGAACGCTTCGAAAAAGACACACAGACAAGCCCTTAGAAGGCGAGTAACATCATCACTTTCTTAACCTACCAAAGGAAGACCTCCTTCCGAAGCGGTAACCGCATGTCGATGTTCTCAACTACAGAACCTAGTTTCCATGGACACATGTTGCCTCCACAACAGTTTGTACAAAGTCTCACATCGAAACTTTGTGCAAAACTCTCATGTTCAATTCTCTATAAATAAGAAACAATGCCCAAGTAAAAAGGGTAACTACTTTCCACTTTTACTGTTACTCTGTCAAAATTACCACATATACTTGCTGACTTAAGCATCGGAGAACCTTCAGCAGGTATCACACCGGTGCCCGAAGCTTGACGATCGCTTCTTCTTTGTTTCCTTCTACAGGATCCCTCCATACCGAAGGTCCACAACCTTCTCCCCCTATGCTGAAGATCGAACACTCATTTACCTAAGTTGACCCTCGCAAAAAGAGCATCAACAGATGTCATCATTAAGTATTGTGCTTATTATTGCTTTTTATCTTGGCAGTTCTTGCTGCTGTGTTCTAGTATTTCTTCAATGACGTTCATGTAATGGCTGCAAATTCTGGAAATTTTCAGAACCTTGGCATTGTCGCCGCTGCAATTGATGACCATTTTGATGAAGCTGAGGGTGGGTTCAGAATAGAGGGCTAGGGAGGGGGATCCAGAGGTCGTCACGGAGTGGGTGATTGCCTGGGTGTCGGAGCTAGGTTTGAGAGAGAGAGAGAGAGAGAGAGTTTATTAAGAAGTTTTGTGGTGGGATGATGGCAAGGGTTGGATGTTGGGTGGGTGGTGTTGGGCAGTGGCTTGTTGGGTGGGTTTGGAGTGGTGGTGGGTGGTGGTCTAATGAAGTTAGGGGAGGGGGAGCGAACGGGAGAGAGGGAGAAGAAGATATTTTTTTTGATTATTAAAATTTTATTTTGTATTGTTTATTTTTAAAAAGAATTACTTTTGTAATAATTTGACGGAATTGCCGTTTCACAAGTAACAGAAGTTTAAAAAATTTGACAAAAATTGAGAATTGTCATTGAATTGCTTAAATTGAAAACTATAGGGACAAAATTGATTAAATTGAAACGATAGGGACTAAAGTGGTAAAAGTGACAAACTATAGGGACCAAAAGTGACTTTATATACATATAAAGCAAAAAGGAGAGAATGGTAAAACATTCAAAATACTAGAAAATGCCCTTGGTTAAAGTAAACATTAAGAATTGAAATTATTAATTAAATGAGGATAATATGGTAAATTCACACTTTTCATATTAAAAAAAATTAAAATTAATAGAAAAATTAGATAATGGATCTTATTTTTATGGAACACAACTACCCATTTTTTTAATTTTAAAATAAATTTAAATAAAAAAAAACTTTTGGAGGCGTTGAAACGGGTGCAGAAAGGCTAGCTTACTTTGTATCAAATGACAAAGAGCTAAAGATTGGTAATTTAGATTATTAGGGGTGTATTCAATTGAGATTTTAAGACCATTTAGAGGTTAAAAAAAAAAAAAAAAGTCTAGTGTATAAGCAAAATGTAATGATTTATAGGATTTTAGTTATAGATTTCTATAATTAATATTTTTTATTTATGGATTTTAAAAGATTCAAATTATAGAATTATTAAGATTTTTAAGGACCAAATAGATTTAACTATCCATCATTTTCACCATGTTACTTCCACTCAGAGTTTTACACTTGTTTTTCTCAAAAGAAAATTGAAGCCAAATAGCTGTAAATTGACTTCCAATTTTGCCTTTTATAATAAAATTAAAATTAAAATAGGAAAACAAAAAGAGTCTCAGCAGTACTGTGTCACTTTTACCTCTCTTTTCCTTTATTTCTATTTCTCCTCCCTCCATCTCTCTTTTCGGCATGAGTAGATGAAAATACCCGTTTGCGTGGGCAAGTGATCAAAATTTAACGAAATTTGGAGAAATTTGACAAAAACTAAAATGTGTCCTTGAACTACTCTAAATTGAAAAATATAAAAATAAAAAAAACTAATGAAATTGAAAACCTATAACAATAAAATTGAAAAATTGAAACTACCTTTGGACCAAAGTGGTAAAAAGGGGAAAATGACGAGGGCCAAAAATAAAGTTTTCCCTAAAATTTAGGGGTATATTTGTCATTTCATGATTACATGGATGATAGGGGTATAGTTGTCATTTCAATATTTTGTGGATGATCCCATAGATAAACGTCTCGAAGGATCCCCCTCACGTATTTCTCATCTTCTCTCTGTGATTAGATAGATACCTCCCCAATTTAATCAAAATTTCTAGGGTTTCATCATAAGAAATCTCCCAAACCCTAACCGAAAAACATATATCCAGCAATTACTCACTTTCCCCATATTCAATCCAGTCGCGTCTAGGGTTTCAATTCAGTTTTCAATTCAATTCAAATCAATCACAATGGCGCCTGCTGCCAAACCGAGCAAGCAAGGCACAGACGATTCGGAGACGCCGTCGAACAATCTCTGGGTCGGGAACTTAGCGAGTGACGTCACCGACTCTGAGCTCATGGACCTCTTTGCCCAGTACGGTGCGTTAGATAGCGTCACCACCTACTCCTCGCGTAGCTACGGCTTCGTGTTCTTCAAGCGTGTGGAGGACTCTGCGGCGGCCAAGGAGTCATTGCAAGGCGCCCTTCTGCGTGGAAACCCCATTAAGATTGAGTTTGCTCGACCGGTTCGTATTGATCTTTGTGCTTCGTTAGGCTTATTTGGTTGTTGTTTTTGTATGATAATTGATGTGGTATTATGGTTGTTTGGATTTGGAACAAGAATTTTGGGTTTATTTGATTCGAAACCAATTGTGCCTATTATTATTAGTATCCTTATCATCATCCTATCATCATATACGATCCAGTTTTCTGTGCCGTTGAATATCCAGTTTGTTTAGAGGCACAAACAACAATAATTTTAGACATGAAAAAAATGAGATGTATATGTTGAACGTGAGTGAAGATGATATTCAGGTTTCTTAAGTTTTTAGACTGATATATGCACAGTTACGATTTAAGTAGAACTTGTTTTCACGGGATAGGTTCTTAGTCATCTTATTCTAGAGTGTTTAGAATAATTTCGGTTCCAGTGTTTCTAAATGCTGGCAAATGACAATAGCTTTCAGGATGTGAAGAATATTTTTAATTTATCACACCTCTTACAAAGGGTAAGATGAAAATTTACATTTATCATACATCCATTGCTAGGAAATGGGTTATGCACCGCAAACCCCATGGGATTATGAGTTTCCCATCCTCCATTTCATGGGTGTCCATTCTATGTAAAGTTAAAGCCTTCCCAAGATGTATGTGCACCAAACAAATCCATAACCAACTGCGAAACAGACTTTTGCGATTTAGGTCCCTGCAAATCATCAGATATAATTCCTAATATAATAAGTATTTTGCAGTAGCTTTTAGTATTTAATTGAAATCGTCTTTAATTTTTTATTTTTCCTGGGTAGTGAATTGATTTGAAATCTTATTGTTACCTTCATAGCAGCTTAGCAAAATATTTATTCCTCAACAACTCAGACTTGTTAACCGATGTTAGTGAGTGCACAAAGCGGCGTTTCAAGTTCAACTTAACTGAAGCACCCAAAACTAATATCTGTGCACACACCAATCTCAATGAATAAATTATTGATTTCCAAACACAACAGAAGGAATCCCGATAAACATTTCAAGCTCCAAAACTGCAAAACAAACGCACAACTTTTCGTGTTTGTAGGTCTGTGTGAATCAACCGATGTGACTCCTATATATTAAGCGGATGGCAGTAGCTTTTAGTAACATGATCATTTGATTGGCAATCCCTTTTTGGGACAGGAGACTGATTTGAATCTTAGTGTTAGCTGCACATCTTCTGTATAAAACCTTTAATACCTCAACGCACAACTCAAACTTGTTAGCCAATGTCAACGAATGCAGAAAGGCGTTTTTCAATTTCAGCTTAACTAAGTACCAGAATTAATATTTGTGCACACACCAGTCTCAGATGTTTACTTATCAAGTATGAAGCCCACGCACAACAGAAGGAATCACATAACCATTTCCAAGCTCAAAAACCGCAAAACAAACACTACCTTAGTGTTGTAGGTCCCTGCGGATAATCAGATATGATTCCTCTATAAGAAGTAGATGGCTGTAGCTTTTAGTAACATCTGAAATCCTTTTCGTTTTGATAAGAGAAATCTTTATTCTTTGTATCAGATTTGAAATCATTGTGTTACCCGCATCGTCTGTTCAACATATTATACACCTTGCTGCACAATTAAAACTTGTTTACCAATTCAGTAAGTGCACAAAGGCGTGATTCTATTTCAACATAACTTTAGCACCAAAGTTTATATTTGTCTACTAATCTCAAAAGGTGACTAATCAAGGTTTGAGGTATGAACAAACCAGATCTGAAAATTCTAGTTTGATGGCTTGAGTTTACTTAAACTAAGCTTCACTGTCTACTTTTCCCACCCGTATAACGTATATTTGAAATCCATCCAATTTATGATTTTAGTGTGAGAAGCTGACATGGAGCCCCCTAATTTACAAAGGTTTGGTTTATGTGCGCTTCTTTATTTTTCCAAGCTCTTTGCTCAAAATGGATAGGAGAACAATTGTTCTGGAACAAAATGGCTCTGTAATTGTGGATGGTGGGTTACCTCTATTCTTCTTGTCTTGCAACAAAATAATAGTTCCAAAACAAAATTCACAAAAAAGAATTTAAACAATGGTTAGGGATGACAACATAGTGAAACGTAGGTAGATATCCTTACCTATGTCCTTGTATTCCACTTAAGTCTTGGTAACACTTTATCTTACCCTTCACCTATTGGCATCCTTTAAATCTCCATTATGTCTCACCTATTTTGTAAGTGTTGGTAGCAAATCAATGACAAATAAAAGGTTATATGGGTTGCTTCTTATTTAGAATTGCTGCAACAATACTTAAAATGATAGAGGGGGACAAAGGAAGAGTGAAACCCTAGGCTGTTAGATATTTTTAATTATGAAATTATACAAGGCAATCAGATAATCATGTTGAGGGTGAGGCAAGGGAAATTAATTCGATCCAATCTGAACTTGAATTTGGATAGACTAAAAGGCTCGAACTTGCCGTTCCTTCTATTGAGTTAACGTTTAAACTTTCCCCCTAGGTTGTTGGCCACAATTCACCTGCTATGTTGTATTCACAAACAAGGTACTAGGATGAGCCATATACGGCATTTGTTAGAGGGGTCATTGACAATAAACGTTTTTTTTTTTTTGGATAGATGTGGGGAGAAATCCAAGGTTTGATTCGTAGGGATGGAAAATGGATCGACTATGTAGCACCTTGTTTGGCTTGTTTGCCCTAGAAGAACAGGAAATTCCAAAAATTTTGGGTTGTTATTATATCCAGTTGTCAATTCTGGCCATTTTGTTTTATGATTGGTCATGACATCCAGTTTTGAGATGATGTTATTTTTCACATTGGAGGTTTTACAATCTAAAATAATGACCTCATGACTTATAAATTCCTTGAATCTTTGCTTCATGTTGATGCTTACAAGTTGCTTTTGATGTCTTGTCACATAACTCTTTTAGACTTTCAAAACACTGATATCTCAACTGAAATAAATTGTTGAAAGATTGTTAGCCATAATATTTTAGTAATACTTCTACATCCCTAAAATGGCATTAGCCCACTTGTGAAGGTCTAGCTTAAGTGAGGTTGTTCTCTGAGACCTTCCATTCGATTGATGGAGTTGGTTCCATACTGTTGTATGTCCACTACCTTATCAGAGAAATAATGTCCTATGACAATATTTACGCAAAATGAGCGGCCAATAATTTATTAAGCTTTGACCTGTCATTATGAGTTGTGGCAATTCTGATTGCTTGGAAAGAACAAATAATGGAGAGTTTGGTAAATATGAGACCCAGCTTGTCATTGAATACCATATCCTTAACTTTAAGATTGCGTCTTGTTTGACTTTCTAGTTGTGTAATGAAGGTTATGTTAATGGTACACTTGCTTAAGGTTTTTTCTGTTCGCAGGCCTGCTTAGTTTTTCCCTTCTATCTGATGATGTTAGCTCTTATTAATTATCCATTTGTCCCTTGAGGACTGCTCCAAAAGTATTTCAGAAAATTGGAGGAAGTAGATAACTCCTGCTTGTGTTTTGCCTTTAGATATGTTAGTAAAAGGCAACTGGCTAGTATTGGTGACTTGGTCCTAGTAATGTGGGATCTTGAGGGAGATGATTATCCTCTTTAATTCTTCTATAATAGGTAACTGTAAAGAGTAGAACTTGTGCCCTTACATTGACATCATGAGACTTACCATTGCACCAAATTTTTTACCTTCTGTTCTTACCTTTCAAATCCTGAGGCCTAGGGATTTGTTTCTTTAACCTTCTCCATTCTCTTACTTAGTAGCGTGTGTCAATTTTTCTTTTACTTAATTGGATAAAGCCATTCGGGATTGTAGTTCCTTCCCGTAGCTCAGTTTGTGGACCTTGTTTGGTCTCGCTAGGTTGTGGTTGTCTTGAAAACACAAATTGGTGCAAAATAGTGTAAAACACTACATTTGATTCTTCGCAAAACAGTAACATAAGCAATTTTCCTACATGCTTCTATTGCCTTCTCAAAGGAAGGGAAGAGATGCAATATGTCAATCATATTCATTAGTTCTTTTCTTTCCCCATTTATTTGGTATTTCTATGTCTTTAGCTTTTCAAAGCATGAAATCTTGCCTATGGTATTGGTTTGATTCTGCATGTTGTACTTCCTTGATAGCTGGCTCATGGATTACACTGAATGTGTTCTTCGCTATGCATGCATTATTCAGTATGTGCTGACATAGCTTACTTCAAATTTTGATGCATTCACCTTTGCATTGTTTTTTTCCTAATACTTGACAGAATGGTAATACATGTGGCTTCTTCCTCTGCTTAGCAACTGTTATACAAAACAGATTTTTAATCTGGGATCACTTTATTTCACTTTTTGTTTATGTATTCTCCCCGCCTTGAAATAATTTTTACAGACCTTCACATTCTAGAGGATCTAAAGTTTGTGGTTCTTACGGACTTCTGTTTACAGGCAAAACCTTGCAAGAATCTATGGGTAGGTGGAATTAGCCCATCTGTTTTGAAGGAAGAACTAGAAGAAGAATTTCTTAAGTTTGGAAAAGTGGAGGACTTCAAGTTCCTTAGAGACCGGAATACTGCATTTGTTGAATATTTTAGATTGGAGGATGCTTCCCATGCAATGAGAAACATGAATGGGAAGCGATTGGGTGGTGACCAGATACGAGTGGATTTTCTTCGGTCACAACCCTCAAGAAGGGTAAGTTTATTGTTTAGAGCTTCAATGGTATTTCTTAGGGACATATGATTGCTGTTATAGAAGTCCGTACGTTAGCAGACACTGTTTTCAAGGACTCTTATTAGTGCTATAAGGACATGTGACACTCACATCCACCTGAGTATCAATGCTAATGACATTACAATTTACACGTATTGAGGGGATATAAGAAATTTGCCTAACTTAAAAAGAGTGTAGTGTCTTTTATAGGGGTTAAACATTTTTCTTGAGATACTCATCGTGGTTGATAAATCAATGATTTTAATATATTTGGTAATTTTCCAAGGAAAGGAATAGTTGAACGTCTATTTCTATACACATACATGTTTGAATTTCGTTATAATTATATCACATATACATTAGTGTATTGCAACATGTATTAATGCCTTTCCATGTGCATGGAAAACCCTCTATGTAGATCCTAGCTTCAGTTGCTTATTAAAATGCTTAGTGTTAATAAACAAGTTTCTGGTTTGAACAGGAACAGTGGCCTGACTACAGAGACGGACAGTTTCTGTCCAGAAACACGGGGCCCACTGATTCTCAAAAAAGACAACAGGTGAGTTATAAGCAAGCAGCATTTGGTAAACTCCTACATTGTTGATTGTACTTTGTTGCTTCATGAGAATTATTTGTTAGTTGGTTATGTCACACGAGCTGCATCTTACCTCCAATATTGAACTTAAGTTATAGACTTTTATCTTTGGTATCCTCAGATCTGATTTATGGTTTCGTTGGTTACACTTGGATAGAAGATGGGAATCTGTTTGTGAATTCTAAATGGCAGTAAACTTCTCTACCTAACTTGTCAGTTGTGATAATTTTATCAATGTTTTGATCATGTCGCAGTATTCTCAATCTGCTGGGGGACGAAAAGGTGACAGTCAACCGAGTAACGTTCTGTGGATTGGCTATCCTCCTTCTGTTCAGATTGATGAACAAATGCTCCACAATGCAATGATTTTGTTTGGTGAGATTGAGAGGATTAAAAGTTTTCCTTCAAGGCACTACTCCTTTGTCGAATTCAGGAGTGTAGATGAAGCTCGGCGTGCCAAGGAAGGGTTGCAGGGCAGGCTTTTCAATGATCCTCGGATTACAATTATGTTCTCAAGCAGTGGGCTGGCCCCCGGTAAAGATTACTCTGGCCCTTATCCTGGAGGCAAAGGACCTAGAGCAGATATGTTATTCAATGAACAATCTCTTCGGCCTTTACAGATGGATATGTTCGGTCATAACCGTCCAGTGATGTCTAATAACTATCCGGGAGCTC
This sequence comes from Prunus dulcis, assembly GCF_902201215.1. Taxonomy (NCBI): domain Eukaryota; kingdom Viridiplantae; phylum Streptophyta; class Magnoliopsida; order Rosales; family Rosaceae; genus Prunus; species Prunus dulcis. The sequence goes on along the minus strand of NC_047650.1, from coordinate 17,905,559 downwards.
TACCACCAAGTGGCATTCTTGGACCAAATGTCCCGATGAGGCCTTTAGGTTCTCAAGGTAGGTTTGACCTTTCAGGCCCAGAACTTAATGATTTGGTGTCGATTCATAATTATCAAGACGGCAATTCCAAGAACCTGATGGGTCCAAACTGGAGGCGGCCATCTCCTCCTGCACCTGGTGTCCTTTCTTCTCCTGCGCCTGTTATTAGGCCACACACTAGATCTGCATCTAATGCATGGGATGTGTTGGATGTTAACCAATTTCAAAGGGAATCAAAACGATCGAGGATAGATAGTCCTTTGTCCATGGAGGACCCTCTGTATCCATTGAGAAAGATGGATGATCATGGATTGGGGTTAGATTCATCTTATGGAATTGGTCCAGTAATAGATGGAGGTGCTTCTGGTCCATCTATGAATGGCCAAGGGATTAGTCCAGCTGGTGCAAGGGTCTCAGTTGGAGGGCCTCCTGATAATGATTATATATGGCGTGGAACTATTGCCAAGGGTGGAACACCTGTTTGTCATGCTCGCTGTGTCCCTATAGGAAAAGGGATAGGAAATGAGCTGTGAGTACAATTTGCCTTGTATCTATTTTTCCTTTTTTCTTTTGGGGATATGTATAGCATACTTTATTGGTTCTACTTAATGCATGTGGAAAGCTTTTACTATGCTAGGGAATTTTTATAAAGTATATTCTTAACTTACCAAGACTATGAAATCATGGTGCTGGATCCATGCAATATCAACTTTGACATGATTATATTGGCAATCATTTTTATTCATCCAGTTATAGGTGCTAGATATGAAAACTCACATATGCATTTTAACTGTTATTCTTTTTCTTTTTTAATGTTTCTTGAATTTTGAAAGATAGATGTTAAATGGTGTGCTTTGAAAGAGGGTCTAGGTGATCTCGATAGAATGACTTACTGCCCACTTCATAAAAATAATATTGTTATATTGAGGGGGCTATTATTGTCCAAATGCATGTTTTATGACTTTCCCCTTTTTGTATGTAGTGTAGATATATGGGACACTTTCCTTTTCAACTTAATAAGACAATTAACATATAAGGGTTACTATAGTCATCTGATTCATGGGAAAAGGTTATGTGATTATTTATTTGTATAATAATCTTTCCCTTTGCAGCTTTATCTATCCCCTTGTTCAAATTTTTTTTCTTCTTTAAGGTTCTACGAGTTTCCAGTTTCAGACTATCTTCCACCCTGTAGAAATGATCTGAGTTCACTCACAATCACACGATGCATATGTATTTGAGTTCATTAATAGATAATTATATATGTGTGTATAAATAAACCTAATAACTTGGTTAGACTGTACTTCAAATCCTTGTTATTATTGCTAAAAAGCACTGAACTGCGTTCAGATGCTCCACAGAGAATTGCAATTTTCATTCTTTCTTCCTTTTCCACCTAGCTGTGTATTTGTTATTGTTTTCCTGACTCTAATTTTGGACTTCACAATTATTTGTTACGTTACTTTGTTTATTTTTTTTTGGTGGAAAGTTTTTGGCAATAAAACTTACTTCCCCGTATCTTTTAGTGTGACCATTGTCTTGATTGTATTTAATGTGATTGTTTTCTGTTTTGCAGCCCCGAAATTGTTAATTGTTCAGCCAGAACTGGACTGGATATGCTCACAAAACACTACGCTGAGGCCATTGGGTTTGACATCGTTTTCTTCTTGCCAGATAGTGAAGATGATTTTGCTTCCTACACTGAATTCCTTCGTTATCTTGGTGCTAAAAATCGTGCTGGTGTTGCCAAGTTTGATGATGGGATGACCTTATTTTTGGTACCTCCTTCAGATTTCTTGAAGAATGTTTTGAAAGTTGCAGGCCCTGAACGTCTGTATGGTGTGGTTCTCAAGTTTCCACAACAAGTTCCTAGTACTGTTTCTATGCACCAACAAATGCAGCCCATGCCACCTTCACAGTTCATAGATAGACAGCAGATTCTTTCTTCACAAGCTGAGTATAGTGCAATCCCATCGAAGGAGGAACATATTTTGCCAATGGATTATAACAGGGTTTTGCATGAGGACTCGAAGCTTTCTGCAAAACCACCATTTCCACCTACTAGTGAGCCCTCTGGAGTGCAGCCCCAAGACTATGCTTCTAGTAATAGTGCTGCAGTATCGCAAGCTGGAGTTACATTAACTCCTGAACTTATTGCCACTCTGGCGACTTTACTGCCTGGAAATGCACAGTCGTCTGGTCCAGAAAGTGCTAAGATATCAGTATCCTCAGCAGCTAGGCCTTCATTTCCTACATTTGCAACTAATAAAGCATCCTCTCCTGGATGGAAACAAGATCAACAAATTTTTGATCATACCGGTAATGTGTTGCAACAGTTAGGTAGTCAATTTAATCCGCATGACCAAAATCTTTCGCAGTACCAGCCATATCCGCCTGTTCCAAACAGTTCAAACCACTCTAACCCACTGGTCCTCGGTAGCACCCAATTCCCAGACTCTTCTGTCAGTCTGCCCCTACATGCTGCAAGTTCATCCAGACCTTTGAGTAATTTTACGATCCCTTCTCAAGGTGGACAAGTTACTGGATCCTCGCATCTCAACCAGCAGTATCTGGCTGAAGCTCCTCTTGGAACTCAGAAAGGCTTTTTAGCACATGGAACAGATGCCTCTGGGTTGTACAGTTCACCTGTTTCTCAGCACCACAATAATTCTTTGACCTTTTCTGGTCAGACTTATGGTGCTAATTCACAGTCGCAGACCTTTGCCCCATTAGTGTCTGAAAAGGTGAACACAGAATACCCAAATCAAATGCAGCAGCTTCAGTCTGCACTTCTTGGTGCTGGTCAGAGCGCTCCAGATGGTGAGGCTGACAAAAATCACCGGTATCAGTCTACGCTCCAATTTGCTGCTAACCTCCTCCTCCAATTACAGCAGCAACAACAGCAGCAGCAGCAAATGGGTAGTCAATCTGGGCGAGGATCGGGAAGTCAACAGTGACAATTATTACTCCATATAGGTATTTTTCCGTTTCTATGACGTATGCTGTTGAATGAATGTGTTCCTTCTAGAGGAAAATACATCAAAAAGTATGGTTAGTTGGCTAATCTATGTGCTTGCTTCTTTTTTTCTTTGCATATGGTGAAGTTTATGTGCTAGTATTTGCTTTCTATGAATTGATGCCATAGGTTTAGCACATCTTTCCTAGGGTGTTTGAACAACATGTGATGTGACATTTTTGGCTGCATAGGCTTGCTGCAAGCATGCATGTCAGCTGATTTGTTTGTATATTGCTTTACTTTTGAATGGATGTGCTACTTCGAGAGTAAAAACAAAACAAGTATGGTTGGTTGGCTAATCTATGTGCTTGTTTCTTTTTTTTTATTTATATTTTTTAAAACTTTTTATTTTATAGCAAATGTGAGACTTCTGTGCTAGTTTTTGTTTTCTGTTACTTCACGCAATAGGTTTAGCAACTCTTTCTTCTGGAGATTGAACTATAGATAGTGTGACATTGCATAGGCTTGCTGCAATGCGTTCAGTCATTTATTTGTCAATGACTTTACTTTTGAATGAATGTGGTCTTCTAGAGAAAATACATCTAATTGGAAGTATGGTTAGTTAGCTAACGTATGTGGTTGTTTCTTTTCTTTGCATATGCTGCAACTTATGTGCTTGTGTTTGTTTTCCGTAATTAGTTCCATAGGTTTTAACACATCTTTCCTAGGAAAATAGAACAATATATGGTGTGGCATTTCTGGTTGCTGCAAGATCATATGTGTTGAGAGATTTGTTTGTAGAATCCTGGTTCTGGTTTAATAGACAATATTTTGAATATCGGAGTTGTTCAAGACTGTTCGTGCTTATCTAGATATTTATCTTTCTCTAAGATACGGTGGTGATTTTGGTGGGTGAAATATATTGTACTTTGCTGCAAGGAGTGAAATCATTTCTAGAAATGTTTGAAAAAATTGATTTTGTTCGTTTTTGCCCACTTTTAAAACGTTTTCGGCATATGCAACTACTCTTCTAAGGAAGTGCAATATTGTCTATACAGGATCTTTAGTATAAGTTTTGTTTACTTGGGCAATGCATCCTAGATATTTTAAATATGATTTCTGATTTTAAAAAAAAAAAAGAAAAAAAATCTATAGATGCCACTTTGAGAGTTTAACCTGGTTATCTCTTCTTTGTGCTCGCTTTGAGAATTTGCCTTCATAGGTGATTGGAATGCCAAATTCAACCTTTCTTCTGTTGCCTTTTAATTAAAATATATACTTATAAATTTATGACCCAATCTTCGATTCAAGGAATGAACAATCTTGGTGTTAGATCAATATTTTTATAAATATACGTTAAGTGATGTATGTTAAAGTTTGTTGAATGTAATATGATTTTTTTACATTAATTTTGTAATAAATGCATGTTATTGGTTATAGCTTAAAGGGTGAGGGAATTTATCTCCAATTATAAGTGCACAGCCATAGCAGTTTCTCAACTCTTGGATACAGCTATGGAACAGCAAAAGCAGAAGTAGAAGTTACATAAGCTTTTCAACAAATGCCCTTTGAGCGACATTTGCAGAGATGAAATCAAAGCCCTCGGTCAAAAACTTTACTCAGTGCAATTATAGTTCTGCGCCATGATGGCTTTTAAGTTATTCTAATCTTATTTTATTGAAAGTTGTAAATGAATTTCGTACAATTATAGAAAAACTGTTGAGCACTATAAGCAGTAAAAATTATTTTCAGATTTTAGTTTGTTAAAACTATAATAGACGATAAAAATGAATTTTCATTCTAAGGCGAATTTTTTAATCGATAGGATTGAAGATTATAACAAAAAAATTTACTGAAAGAAAGTTCCCTGGGGATCCTTTTCTATTCAGCCAAAAAGTTGTCTTCTCTGCACTTTCGAATATGCATACTTTGTTTGAACTGTAATTTCTAACCCTAAATTTATTATTAGTTCATGTGAGTAGTTTTATTATTAGACTAGCAAAGAGGTAGACAGGATATATACATACAGACACACCCACAGACACACATATATATATATATATATATATATTGACTTGGACAATGACCAAACATTGTTCTCTAAAAAATGATTTTTCATATTAGTTCCTTTCGAGAAAAAAAAAAAAAAAAGAAGTACTTATGGAGCATGTGGTTTGGAGTTGTTAAAATTTGTTGGTAGAAATGTTTTCAAGAAATGGTTGTATTATTTAATTTATTCTTTATTTGATTCTTGTTAAGACTTTTACTAATACAAATAATCTATGGAACTTGAGGTCATGGACCACACAAGCTGTCCCATAACTGTAGAACCTGACTTGAAGTTAACGAGTTTGGGTTGACCATTGCTTGATAGGAACACAAATATGTCACGACTCCTAACACGAATAATAGCCGTGTTTAGTTAATGCGAAACATGAGTAGCCCAATTTTGGCATGATAAGCACATTTAACTAGTATTATATAAGGGAAATCATTAGATTTTCCCCTTTTTAAGTATTCAATATATGATTCTTAGTATAATTTAGGATTAGTTTTTATGGTTTTGTTAGTAGCATGATTAAGTAGATTTTTCTTTTACAGGTAATGTATAAGTGATAGATTTGATTTAGCAATAAGGGAAACTTAATTATAAGTTTTTAGTTCACCTTATAAATGGGTCAACCTGAATATGTTACCATTAAAAATGAGTTGCATTAGTGTTGAGAGTTGAGTCATTTGTCAGATTAATTAAATGGGTTGGGTTAGGGTTGACTAGTATTTTATGAACGAGTTGTATTAGTGTTGAGAGTTGAGGCATTTGACAGATTAATTAAATGTGTCGGGATAGGGTTGACTAGAATTCAATGTGAACACATCCCCCTAACACGAATTGCCATCCTTAGTTACATTAACCCTTATTCCGTCTAGTTTGGATCCTGATGAACTACACCTTAATGAAGTGAGTGAATGCGATAGTTGCTCAAGTATTCAATCTCTCTCTCTTTTCTTATGGAATGCTTTTAGCTAAACTAACTCTTAAGACTGGATCCTCCCGTTGGATGACACTTAACCATGACCAAGACCGTTGGAGCCACTCATGCCCACTTATGGAAATGTGGTATATGCGTATGGCTCCAGCCGGAAGGTTAATTGAAGTAAAATATCTCTTGTTGAACTCGCACTAACGGATATATTCCAAGTTATATTTGCCCCTCTAATTCATACTTGAGATCATATTCACTTTTACTTTTCAACACTCATGCCCTGAACTTCTATGTTGATGATTTGACTTTATTTTTCAAAAAATGATTTTGACAAAATTAATGTTGCCAAGTATGTTGTGGAACTCTTGGATTTTTCAAGCATACGGAGATAGATAAACAATATATGCATTTTTTTAAAATAAAAAAAGGTCTTCGATATGCCAACATGAATGTCATGTATTACATCAGAGTTCTGCATTTATTTATGTTAATTAATGATGAAATCTTCGATTTCTAATTTTCTACCAATTCAGAAACACTTTTGTGTTCGTCGTGTGTTTTTGGTTGTTGTCTAATTTGGAACATTTAACTTTCACGTAAGAAGAATCCTTTCGCTTAAGTAGTTTTATCCTTACTTGGGAACAAATTAGGTTGTTTCTTTTCCCATCATGTGTCTTTCCTTTTTTCAACTTCCATCAATAGAACTATGATTTTGGGCATATGATAGGCTGTTTCTGAAGTCGAGATGCATCGTACAACTGGACTCTTGCTTTGTAGAGTTACCAAAGTTCTCCACCTGCTCTGAACCAGGTATTTTGGCGATTCTGTTTTCCAAGTGTGGTTCCTAATATTTCGAACCAGGGCTACCCCCAACATAATGCATATGAGGAGCGTATCACATTACCATACCCATTCCAGTATCCGAGTAATCCGGGTACATACCTATTTGACAATAGGACATCGATTTTTGATGTTTGCAGTCTCATCTCTATGATGGGAAGCCCTTCAATGATCATTTCTGTTAAGGTTAAGCCACGTAATGTAGAGCACATTCATTTAAAATCATGTATTGCTATTATTTGAATGTAAAATCGAAAATAGTTGTCACGTCTGTTAGGTTGTTTTGATTTTTTTTGGGTGGGTTTATATAAATCTAGAATGATAGGAGGGGGAAGATATTCGGTTTTGTACAGCCTATGATTTTTTGAGAAGGATGTAAATTTTGTTGTCTATCTTCATTTCAATGGTTGATTTTTTTATTTATTTTTCATCTGGGTGATTCCAGCTACGTGTGTGGCATTATTTTGTCAGGAGCACAATTATTTGGAGGAAGTAATAGGAGTTTGGTGTTGGGAAGATGTGCAGTGGTGAATAGACAGATATTTGAGGATGTGAGGGGTGAGGAGGTGTGGAGAGGGTTCGTTTTTGGGCTTCTCTTTGGGTATTGGTGTCGTCAAAGTTTAGGAAGAGTTTTGCAACTATGGCACGTTGAAATTGATTTTGTAGGTTCTCGTTGTCCTATTGTCTAAAATAACAGTATTAATCTGAATTAGAACATTTAGGTATATGTTGTAATCGTAGCAATGAAATGCTTTCTTGTAAACTTGATTGTTTGATAGCTCAGTAATTTATTTTGTGGTGGGTTGTATGATCAAATTTTTGTATACAGTTGAGGATGCATAATTTGATATCAACTTTTTAGTTTTTATTATATTGTGGTTTCTGCATAAATTTGGACAGTATTGTTAACCTAGGACTCAAGTTGTTTCCTTGATGCAGCTGCATTGTCATTGCTAGTTTTATCTTTTCGAAAACATGTTTTTATTATTTTTTTCTTTCTAAGAATACGTGTTTCATGTTTGGTCCATTGATTGTGTTTATTACACTTGTTGATATATGTTGACATTTTTTTTGTGCTCAAGGTTACTTTGTTTTATTTATTTATTATCCTTGTCTGCAACTATTAACTTATAATGTGCATTTGAAACTGCTTATGTTTTTTTGGCGGTAGTTTGTCTCATTAGTTTTGTGCTCCTGTTTTTTTAGTGGATTGTTCTTTATGTGTGATGACTTGGTTTTCAGTTATAGAAATTATTATTGATTTGATAATTTATGCTGCTAAAGAGAGCACTATATTGAAGTGTGTTATCTTCTTTCTTTTTTCCCCATCAGTTTTCTTCTACCATGCATTACATGTTTATTTTATATCTATAGCCTGAACTTGTTATAGTTTACATTTTTTTGGCCTTTCGAAGCGATGGTCTTTGGTGACTATTATCTGACTTTAGGGTAAGTCTTTTTCAACCTTATCGAATTGTAACTATGATTTGTAATATGTTATGTAAGAGTTCTTCGGACATAATTTGGTGACAATTGCAATGCTTGGTAAATTAATAACCTCTATCGAGTTTCATCTTCCCCAACTAACATAACATCTGTTAAACCCATATGCTACTGTGGCATTCGAGAGATTTCCTTTGTTTCTTCCAATAGTTTTTATTGAGAGTAAATTGTGAGTAATGTCAAAATTTTATATGAATTAAAATCCTTCTATTTCCGTCTCTCCCTTTCCTTTTTTTTTTTTGGGTCGAAAAATGGGATGAGATTGTCAAAATTCATAACCTAATGGGCAAATAATACCTAATCAATTCTAACTTTTAATGATGCATTTTGATATCTTAATGTAAGCCTTCACTTGTAGCACTAGTCTAGAATAAGGGGAGGGGGAACAAAATTTAGAGAAGAGTATAAACCATGCTGAATCATTTTGCACTTTGGGTTTAGAGATCAATTCCGAAAACTACTGAGAACCTTTGTATAAATAGTTTCCTGATACTGTCCTTAATAATTTCCTAATATGTAATTTATGTACAATCTACAAAAGGAGAGCATTCCAGTATTCCTGGTATAGGCATGGGTATGGTCAGCTATCTGCTATTTAGATTATAGTGACCTCCTAAACTAAAGACTCAGTATAATTTACGTCATGAAACGAAAGAACACAAAGGTTAGAAATTCGGTACCCTCTCTTGTTTTCCCCATTGCACTTGTGAGGTTGCTACCCAGTGGTTTGAGGGAAAGCGATTTCATGATGAAAGGAAAAAGAAAATAAGATGACCGAGTACTTCCGTGTGAGAAAGAAAAACACATCTTATCTTCCGTCAATCTTTTAGAGTTATCTGATAAATTATGATGACCATATACTGGTATTTATAGAAAATGTAAATATAGGCACCTATGTAAATACAGAACCTGGAGAAAAAAATGCAACTAGGGCAAAGGAGCAATAGTATAAATATATAAACTAGGGTAAAATTTCATTAGCCCCGGCATGCTTACATAATCAGCTCCATCAGATTCTGTGTCGCGTCTTGTTTGATTAATTATGTTCAACTAAAATTACCTGTTGTTGGTCTTAATTTATCATATCTATATAAACATATGAAGCAACTGACAGCATGGTTCTTTAGAAAAAGAGAAAATGGTAATAAGAAACATATACAAATAAAATGTGTTAGAAATTGGATGTATAGTCTTTTGAAGTTACACTGGCGAATTGTGGCAACTATGCAAATCATTTTGTTTCTTCTTTTTCCCAATGAAGTTTGTATTGCACGCCGTGCTTATTTTGCCTTCTGGTTTGAGTGAAAATTATACATATGCCATCCCGAGAATGTTGAATATGAATCGGTTAGTCTTAATTGTTGAATATCTGACATGTTGAAGTAAAACTTAGTCTATCCAAGCAGAAACTTTTCTAAATTGTGCTTTGTGGGAGTTGAATTAGTGCTTAGATTTGCTGGAGACATTTTTTTTCCCTGTTGAACTGCAAGTGAGGTCAAGGATTGTTGGATTTTTGTTGGAGATGAGAACATGATGATTCTATAAAATGATTATATATAAATTGGGAACAAACATAGACAAGCGTGGAATTTGATCAATTCTTTCATGTGCAAATTTTGATGGATCATTCTGCCTTATGCCTTATGCCTGATAGGTAAAGTTATTCATTTGTGAAGTGCAATAAAACTGGATTTTGCAATTTCAACTACCAGCTGAAGAAACAAATAGAAAACTGTTCATTCTGGATCGATTTCTGTTTGAAATTATCCTTGCACGACTTTTTGAAAACCATGTTTTTCTAGGCGTTTTTAGGTTCATATTTGCCTTCTAAGAAAAATTCAAGAATTAAATTTTCTTTGCGTTTGATCAGGGGTGTCATTATTTATTTTTATTTTTTGTTATAAGTCCGTTGAGATTATTGTGCCGTTCAATTCATGGAGCCTTTTTAACGTCACCGTTGATTTGTTCTATGGCTCCCAATGCGACCAACATTTTCAATTTTGTAGCTTCCTCAAAGTCGCAAATGCTCTGACTTGTCTTCTGTTGTATGGAGGCAAGATAGCCGAAGGCTTCCTTATGGTACGAGCGATATCATTTTTTCTTTTTCTTTTTTTCTTTTTCGGGTACAAAGTGGCGGCGAAGACCGGAATTTTATCCTTAGATGCGGCAGTGATTGTCAATTTTTTAAAATAGGTGGGATAAAGGTATTAGTGATACAAGTGATTTTGAGTGAAAGGAAACTCGAACATAGAACCTTAGGCGCAGAGATAATTGCTCTTAATCAGTTGAACTACAAGTCGTTTTCATAATCAACTGTGACGTAATTAGTTGGGTCACCATTAAATGCGCTAAAAGTTGCAAATGGAGCAAAATGTTATACGTTAGATTACTCAATTTCATTTGTTGGGTTGATTAATTTGTTAACAAGTGCTTTGAATTAGGAGTTTAATAAGAGCGATAATTATTATAGCAATATAAAATTAAGATAAAAAGATGTTTTGTTTTATTATTTTCCGTACTTGACCAGCCTTTTATATTTCTAATCAAAACCTGTAGGTAATTTGGAAACTCGATGGAGGAGATGTATCGACAATCTGTTTAAGGGTCTGGTTGGAACGACTTGCTTGATCCCACGGTCAACCACTCAAGAGGTTCAATTTATTAATTTCAGTTTTTGGGGAAGATAAAATAATTACAATGGTATCCTCCTAGTTTTTTGTATTTCTTTTTTCGTTTTTGTTTTTGTTTTTATAAAATAAAAATAAAAATTTAGAATGTAGTTAAGTATCTCAACCCTCTTTGTTCATAATCTCAGTTTCTATTTAGTTTTTGAAGATGCTCAAGCAACTTATGAGTTGATAGATAACAAATTCTCTCTTTTTCAAGTACACCAAAGAATTACTGTTCTTGAAAACCCTGGCTAGAATGTGAACACTTAAAAAAATTACTGTTCTTGGAGGAAAAAAAAAATAACATAACATAATTAGCTAGAGCAAATCTTAATCAATCACTACTAAAGGTTAACACAAGCTTGGGGGAAGAAAGAAAAAGAAAAAAAAAGGTTAACACAAGCGGGTTTTATTATAGGATTAACTACACTTTGGTCCCTAGAGGTTTAGGGTCAGTATCGAAATGGGCCTCGAGATTTCAATTTCATCAATTTCATACCTAACGTATCCAAATATGACTAATTTACCCCGTTTGTTAGATTGACCGTCTAGTCAAACGTTAAATGTTGATGTGTCAACTGTGGGACTCGCCACAGACCCTGACAACCTATACCAACTAGTCCACGTGAAGGGCATTTCTGGAAAGAAAAAAATATTTTTTAAAACAAAACAAATAATAATAATAATAAATTTCCCCTGCCCTAGCAACCCTCTCTCTCCATCTCACATCCACCCTTTGTCGACCCTCCACAGACCCCCCCTCCCCCAATCAATCCCAGGCCTTTTTCAACCTAAAACACGATCAAACATCCAAAACAAGATCAACCTCATAATCAGAACCAAATAACTCACTAGCCTTATAAAAATTGTTGCTCCAAATCCATAATTACCTGAACCTAAAAAACCTAATTTGTCCAATCCAATCAAACTGAACCACAAAAGGAGAGAAATAGAGGGAGGAGGATGGGGATGACGAAGAGAGGGGGAAAGGGAGAAAGAGAGAAATAGAGAGTGGGTCGGGTATGACCCAGCGCCTTCACCACCCCCTTCCCCTCTTGCTCCAACCCTAGCCCTTTTCCTCCTCAGCATCAGCGCCAGCGACATCGACACCATCTACCTCTGCACCCTCAGAGGCATCGGGTCCAGTCCTACCCATCGGGATCGCGAGAAGAACCTTTAAAAAAAACCCAGCCTCTTCCCTACCCAACAACCCAGCGACCCCACCACCACCCCCTCTCGCACCTGTTCTAGTCCCGCCCATCAGGATTGCAGGCTTTCGTCTTCCTTGTGCTTTTAGGCCATGAAATTCATAGACAAGAAAGGCTCTAGCGTTGAATCAGAAGGCCCACAAAAGCCAAGATCGAAAGTTTTGAATATTCCTCCATTTTTCTCAGATATTGAATTGCATAATTTTCTTTTTATTTGACTTTTTATTTTCAAAAAAAGAATACAATCAAATTTAACTAGGACCTCTATTTCCATGTTTTATGCTACGAAAGTTTTGGTGGTTTGGAATACCTCCACATGCTGGGAATCATCTACATGGAACTAACACTTGAGAACGTTCTGAATTGAGGGGGATTTGTTCCACCAGTGAAGAAAGGAGCTGGCTTGAGACTGTCACTGGTATATTTCTGGTTTTTTCATGGCTTTTGGTCGTGCAGAGAAAGATGGAGGGGGCTGGGGTTAGTGCGAGAAGCGGTGGGGAACTAGCAGGGGGGGGGGAGCTGGGTATTTCAAGCTTTTTGTATTTTTAAATTTTATGTTATTTTATATAAATTTTTTTTTTTGAATTGGTTAGTAGATGGGTCCCACAATGGACACATCAACATTTAACGTTGACTAGACGGTCAATCTAACTGACGGGGTCATATTTGGATACATTGGATATGAAATTGATGAAATTGAAATCTCGAGGCCCATTTCAATACTGACCCTAAACCTCTAGGGACTAAAGTGTAGTTAATCCTTAATTTTTCCAGTGGCAAACATATTAAGCAATAATAAGCGTTTTTCAAGTAGCCGTTGTAAATGTTTCAAGGCCATAAACATATTTAAAGCATAAATATTCCATGGCCGCAAGCATAAGCATTTCACGACCTGTGAAAAAGAAAAAAAAAAAAAATACTCATGAGAAGTTAAGGCGTTGGATTCATCAAAGGGAATTGTTTTACAGCGGTAAACATCCCAAAGCATGATGGATTACCCATCATAGACAATGAAATTGTTTTTGGTTCAATTTGAATTTGACAAAAATCACCAATGAAACTGGACCAAATTAAATCAATTTTGAACAATTTGGCCCAAGTCTAATCCTTTTTTCTTTTGCATGTTTTCAACTTCGTTAGCTTAATTATTATCCAAAATAAAATAAAATAAAGGCAAAAAGTTATTTTTGGTCTTTGTGGTTTATTACTTTTACCATTAAGGTCCTTGTGGTTTCAATTTGATCAATTTTGCCTATGTGGTTTCAATTTGAATCAATTTAAGGACAATGCTCAATTTCTATCAAAAACATTTAAGAGCTAACATCATTTTATCCCCTAAAGATTTGAGGTTATTCTTAAAATGGGCCACGAGGTTTTAATTTTGTCAATTTACGCCCTAACGTTTTAAAATTCGATCAATTTACATGTTCCATTAGTTTGATCATTTTGTCTTTTGTTAAGTAATGATGTGGCAAACATAGGGTAAACTTTTTTAGTTTAGGTGTAATTAAATTTTAAAAAAATTTCAAAATATATTAAAATAAAAATAAAAACCTATATCTCATTTCTCTCTCTCCTACCTCACTTCGTTGGAATATGGCAACCCTTTCTCCCCCATCAGTTCTCTCTCTCTCTCTCTCTCTCTCTCTCTCTCTCTCGGCAACCCCATCCTCCATATCCACCCTGACACCATCTTGCCTAGCACAACAATTAAAATCCAGCCGCCACACCCCATTCTTAGCCTTCAAAATCATAATCTCCCCGACAGAAGCTGTGATGCTTGTGGGGTCCAAAGGGTGGCGTTTGACAGTGGCAGAGGAGATTGGGGCTAATCTGGGGTCAACCCAGATGGTAATTAATTGAAGAAAGACTGGTCGGTTGGAAAACTAGAGACGTCCGTCTACGGGGGCAGTGGAATCGGCAGCAACTTGGTCTCAATTTATAAAACCTATCGACCAAAACCAACTTTCTATCTCTACATTTGAGATCGAATGGAACTCTATGGTCCTGACTATTCTCCGTACATATTTCAAGTGCACTTGGTCACTTCCTGAATTCAAAAGATAGTAACGATTTCATGACTAAATATAAAAGGCAGTGTTAAGCAGTCACTTTTTACTCTGGAGAAAGAAAAGAAAAAAAAAAAAGAGTAGTCACCGGGTGTATCCAATTCATACTTATAAAGACTTTTTTTAAGTGAGTGACTTTCATAGAGATGACAAATTTTTAAATACTTTCATAGAGTTGATAAAAGTCACTAGTAAATTGGCAAGACTTTTGCTCTTAACAATTAGCCTTAAAAGTATAGAAAAGTCATTCATTTAATAAGTTTTTTAAAAGTCATTAACTTTTTGGATACCACCAAACTTTTAAATACTTTTTAAAAGTCATAACTGAATACCACCAAACTTTTAAATACTTTTAAAAAGTCACAATCGAATACCACTAGACTTTTATATACTTTTTAAAAGTCTAAATTGAATACCTCTAGACTTTTAAACTCTATGAAAGTCATTAAAAGTTTGAATTGAATACACCCCCCTTAGGGCTATTTTAAACTCTATGAAAATCATTAAAAGTTTGGTTAAGTTTTGCTATTTTAACTAAAATTTGGCTAAAAGGATGCTCTTGCATGCTTCATTAATTATCAAAACAAATTAATTATCACAAATTATTGTATAATTGTCAAGGTTGAATTTGAGGCTGGAGGCATATCTGGTAAATTGTGTGTATTAGCATTGTGCATGTTGAAGTTTGGAAATATTAAACTGTGATATTTACAGATGAAAATAATTTGATAAATGTCCATTTTTCAGGGGCAATTCTGCCGAAATTTCGGTAGATGTCTTGACCCATTTATCTTTATGAATGCGGGAAATATGATAAATTAGTAGGTGAGTTTGGCATTGGTTGGATGGCGGATAGGTAACAGGGTTTGACACAAATTTTGAGGGGGAATTCTGTTCAGGTCCTGTCAACTAGATACTAAGTTATATCATGTTTGATAAGAGTTTAAATTAGGTTATACTTTCAGGCCCAAAACCTTGTGAAATAAGGAAAGTTTTGAACCAATTAAAGCAGTCCTATTTATTTCCTTTTGCGTGAACCGTCGCTTGATGGGCTTAGAGTGTTAGTCAAATCAGCCCTTGGTGATGAGTAGAGATGACTTGACCTACTCTTGTATAAGCTTAAGGCCCCTCTCTCATCAAACATGTTCTCTAAACCTAATCTCATCATAAGGAGAGAGCTGAAACTGTTTTTGAGAGAGAGCAGAAGTCTTAAGCAATTCCTTTTTTTTGCTTGTATTGCTGCTGCTGTGATTGAATGAGTTATAAGATCGTGTATTCAAGGAAGATGGGCGCAAGGTATGTCTTCTATGTATTTCAGGCTGTGTGAAAGATTATGAACACTTTGAGACTGCCATTGCGTATGTTTCAAGCTTTTTCATGGCTTTTGGCTCTGCATAAAGAGAGAGAGAGAGAGAGAGAGAGAGAGAGAGAGAGAGAGAGAGGCTGGGGTTAGTGTGAGAGGGAGGAGGGAACTGGCCGAGGGAGGGGTGCTAGGTTGTTAGGAGGGGAAGAGGCTAATTTTTTTTGAAAAATAGCTCTAAATGCCACCCTTTTTATAATTTTAAATGAAAATACCACCCCTCCCCAATTTTTTTGCAACTATCACCTATAAATATATTTATTGTCCACTTATTGCACACATATCACATTTGTTGAAATTTTGGTCTCTCTCAACTCGCTTAGCTCCCTATTCACACACACACACTCACTCACTCTCTCTCTTTCTCTCTCTCTCTCTCTCTCTCTCTCTCTCTCTCTCTCTCTCTCTCTCCCCCTATTCGCTTCCTCGCGCAGCTCTCTCTCGCTCTCTCTCTCTCCCTATTCGCTTCCTCGCGCAGCTCTCTCTCGCTCTCTCTCTTTTGAATCGCGAAACCCTCCCTCAACCCCATCTTTTAGGTATGTCTTATGAATAGCTGCTTGCAACCTTGAAACTCTACTGGATCGCCGACCTCGAATAGGTAGTGTTGATGGTTGTTTTCTTAAGATCTATGAGATTCTGTGAAATTGGATATATTTTGATTGCTTGGGTTTCTGTTAAATTAGTTTTGGCTTTAATTGCTTTCGGTTAGGTTTTTTGAATCTTCATGCTCATCCATCTGGGTTTTTACCAATTGCATTTAGATTGCTCTGGATAAGTGAATCTTGAAACTTGGGATTGTCCATTTGATGTAATAGATTTGTATAGTGTGATTGTGATGAATCCTTGTTCACTGCTGTGTTAGTATTGTATTGCTATTGTGTTCCTATTATTTTTCTGTCGTATTGCTGTTTATTGCTGTTATATTGCCATTGTATTGCCTGGTTATTGTGGTTGTATTGTGTTAATGAAATGTTGTTTTGTTATGGTCAGAAGTGGAGACAATTGTTATTCTGGTTTGCTACAATGGAAAATGGGTAACCTCAAAAAAGATGTGCAAATACCAAGGAGGTGACTCAAAAGGCTTAATAGTTCCACGGACCATAACATTTGTTGAACTGTTGGATCGTGTGCATCAGATTGGTAATACAAATAGAAGGGAAGACAAGATTTGCTTAAAGTTCTCAGTTTTAGTGGCCTCGAATGAGTGGAAGCACATAAAGATTGAGGACGATGATTTACAAAAAAAGGATGGTATGAATAAATATGCAAATGCTTGGTGATGGGTTGGAGAAAAGCATGATTATATTTGGTGGTGTGATTATGTTTGGTGATATGATATGTTGTTCGTCTTATTCTTCATATATATAATTGTTGTATTAATAATTGACACAAATTAATCTCCTAATCATCCAATTATAAACTAGTAATGAGTAAAAAAAATGAATGAAATGAAACAAAACAAGTAACCCAAAATGAACACAAAAATCAATTTCTAGCACCCTTTTATTGACACTGTAACTCCACTGTATCACCATGGTAGCACCAGTTTATTGCATTTTAGGCAGAAAAACGATTACCATGCACTTCCTTTGTTTTTCAGTTTTGACATATGTCCATTTCTTGACCTTTAACTTTTCAACCGATTATGCAAATTTTGTGTTTTGTATATGGTTGGATTCAGCACAGAAAAATGAAGAAAACTAGGTGGACCAAATTTAAAAAATGGATACAAAAATGAGCATAATTCAGTAGAAACAAACACAACCTTTCAAACAAGTAAACTATTATACCTCCATAAAGAGCAAGTATGTTTATATATCGAGCTGTACGAAATAGTTCAACTTCACAATGTACAGAATAAGTATGCTAACCAAAACGGCAACTCGAAAACAAGAACACAAATTGAAAACCCAATGACAAATACATCCGTGTGTGCATATTCATATAAAGAATTTCCTGAAATAATTAAGGAGCAGAGTGAATTCCCAAGTGATAAGTGATAAGTGAATTCCCAAGTGGATGCCACAAAACAGGTAATGTAGAGACTATAAATGACACCAACAATTTCCCTTCTTTGGATGAAAAAAAAAAACAGGAAACATAGACTTCAATTGCAAAAATTGCCAAAACCATTAAAACCATAATGGAACGAGAATAAAACCATAATAAACTAGCAATATAATAGCACTAAAATGCCAATACAAAACCACTAAATTGGCAATATGATAGCAAAAAAACAGCACTAAAACATCAATAACAACAACAAAACAATAACAAAACAACAGCAAAACAATAAAATCCCAAATCAAACGCAAGAATCAATCCACAAAGAACAAACCCATTCAATATTTCAAACAAGGAATCATCAGAATCAGACAATTTCAAAGGAACCCCTCAACCCTAAACCAATTTCAGACAAACTCCTAAACCCTAAACCAGTTTCATAGAAACCCATAAACCCTAAACCAACTTAAGAGAAACCCCTAAACAAATTCAAATTGACAATGAACAGTACCTTTTACAGGTGAACGATGGAAGAGGAAGATCACTATGTCACAGAGAGAGAGAGAGAGAGAGAGAGAGAGAGAGAGAGAGAGAGAGCTTCCCGCGACAGTGAAAGAGAGAAGAAAGAGTGAGAGCTGACCGAAGAGAGAGTGAGACCTGAGCAACGCAGACAGAGAGAGTTGAGCGGCAAAGAGAGAACAAAATTTCAGCAAAAGTGATATGTGTGCAATAAGTGGACAATAAATATATATTTATTGGTGATAGTTGCAAAATTTTTGGGAAGAGGTGGTATTTTTAGTTAAAATTATAAAAAGGGTGGCATTTAGACCTATTTCCCCTTTTTTAAAAGTTTGTTTTTAAGGATTAATTACATTTTTTGTCACTGGGGTTAGAGTCGAATTTAATTTTGATCATCGAAATTTCAAAATTTCAATTTTGGTCATTGTATTTGCAGCTGTTAGCAATTCAAGTTAACGGTTAACTTAACGGAGGCTTAAATTGGTTAGATTTGAAATAGATTTTTTTTGACATAAATTAAGCATTATCCTTGAATTAGTTCAAATTGAAACCATAGGGACCTTAGTGATAAACTATAGGGACTAAAAATGAATTTTGACCTAAAAACAAATCATAAAATATTTTCCTATTCTAGCATATCAAACCATCCTAAAATTCTACATGCCATCAAACTTTAAAGTTCACTAACTAATGTAATTATAACATTAAACCACAGGAGGTTGCTTATGGGCAACTGTGTGTTTTTTTTTTTTTTTTGGTTGACACATTCTGGAATAAGAAACTGAACTTGTATTAATGTTTACATGATTACATCACTTTATTTGACAACAGTGCCAGCATCTGTCCGACCAGCAAACCGAGCTTTCCACCAAGCATCAAACTCGCCAGAACTGCAGTAATTAGACTCCCAGGATGGATATAGGGCATCCACACTGTTATTAATCTTGTTCACTGAGCACCTACAATCCTTATGCACATCTAGGTCATCTGAATCCCTCCATGAGGTAGCACGATTACAGCTTCTGTAAGATTTGAGAGGAATGAGCTAAGGGCAGCGAAGCTGCCTGGCACAGAAGTTGGGATGATAGACTTCTGCTCCTATATGGTAATTAGGAGGCTTGCCCCCACCAAAAGGCATATCTCGGGGCAACGTCACACTCAAACTTCTTCCTGAAATCAATTTTGGCTTCTTCTTCTTCTTCCAGCTCCTTCTCAAAGAGTTTGAATCCAGGCTGGAACCAAGGGTATGTTCTTCTAAGTACCACTTGCCATTGAGCAGCAGACCTCTTGGTGCAGTGCCTGAAAAACATCAAGTATTCTTCAATATAGCGCTTAGGCACTTCTGCTGACGTCAAGGAGACCGTCATAATATGGTCTTCAAGCAGAACAATGTCCGGAAACCTCAATTCTGGGAAATAATCCTACAGCCAGATTTGGATCATCCAGAATGCCCCAGGAGCAGAGATATTCAGCGGATTCTCCAGAGTTGCACTGTGAAGGTTCTTATACAGATAAGCCCGAACTATGAGGCCAAGCCCCACATCAGTATGGTTGTGCAGAGCTTCTGCCAAATGCTTGTATTTCAGCAGAATTGCTGAGGAGCGGTTGGGGAAAACGAACCTGTTCAACCAATATGAAAGGAACAACATGTGCTGCTGATCCCTATCCCTTTAAGTGCTAAACTTCTTCAAAAAATTGGAGAAGGAGCAGTTCTGGTTGATCATGGCAGCAGGGTTGGTGAAAGGTTTGGCTAATCTCTCTCAATTCTTCCCTCTATGATAGTCACCAACAGCATCGGCAGGTCTTCCATGGGGCCCGAACCCAAAAATCTACACAATATGCAGCAGATTTGGAGTCATGGGGCCCAACCGAAAGTCACAAGTGTTGCTGGCAGAATTCCATAAGCATACAGCAGTAGCCAGCAGATTCTCATCTATGTTGACAGAATGCTTGGACAGAAGAATTGCGTCGTAAATTCTAGCCTTCTTCTAGTAAGCTCCATGCCTCGGGAGAAGCCTGTCAATCCAATCAGACCACCTCATTGCACTGTTCCTCACTTCACTCGAAGGATATGAGCTACTCAAATGCTTGCTGGCCCAAGTATGAGAAGCCAGAGGCGTAGAACTTTGAAAACATAGAGGAGCCTCAGCATATTCCTTGAACAAATTGGCCATTTCCTCTGGCACATAACCAAACTAGTGAGGGCCCAGAACGAGGGTGTTTTCAAACAAATGAAGGATGTTTTCGTCCAAATTCTTCTGTGCATATGGGTGAAGTTTGCTACGAACCTTGATTGCATGCCGATCAACCCCATCTCCAGTAAGATAAGCAGGAGATCGTGAAGAAGAAGAGCTCTTGGCACGAGTTTTTTGGGGAAGACATTTTTCGTTTCAGACAAAGACAAGGGAAAATTGAAGAACGAGCGAAAGACCAGAAGTTTTCGAAGAGAAATGGAAGCTGAAACAGAGTTAGGGTTTTGGATGAACAGGAACAGGGTTCGGAAAAAATTACCCATATTAAAATAGCTGTTAAAAATACCTACTTCCCCACAAAGTCTAGTTGAATAGGCAGACATGCGCTAGAGCAACGGCAGGAAATGGCGCACGTCATTAATTGGCTTATCATTAAGTGTGACACCGTTTTTCAAAACGATTCAGACTTAGGGGACAATGTTTGGGCCAAAATTCTGCACGCCAACCCATTTTTATCGAGAGGCCCATGAACCAAAAATATTTGGGCTTTCATCTACAGGAATCAGAAGAGGAAAACCAAGACACTGGAAAAGCCCAGACCCTTTTGAACAAATTATGAATGTAGCCATGATATGAAAAGAATAAAATACAATTATTGGCAATTAAAAACGGATACACACAGTTTTAGATAAAAACAGCTTATGAGAAAATCTGACCACTTGGACTCTATCCCAAAAAAGGCAAAAATAGCAGATCTTTTTCTCAAAAAAGCCCCCACGTGATTACCTGACATTGAAAAAGTCAAAATTTTCTACTATCACAAAAGAGTAGATAGGGAGTTAATGAAGGCAGGTCTTACAGGAGGACTTCTCTATTTTTGCAGCCAAGGGAATAAGATCAAAATCCCTTTATATATATATATATATATATAGAAACTCTGCACCAAAGCAGGTGGCCTTTCCAAGAGATAAGCAGACTACGATTTCAAAAGATAAGTAGGGAGAAAGGGAGTTGTTCAAAACAAGGAAAGCAAACTGACCATCATGGCAGATTGAGTTTTTCTCTTTACAAGGAACAAACAGAGGACAAAGAGAGTTGGTTTTCTTTCAGAAAAAGTAAGGAAAAGACCTCCATGAAAGCTTATTGTTGATGGTTCTTATCTGCCAAACAATAACTTCCTTCTTTCATGGTTTTTCAAAAGAGAAAAGATTTTTGAAAAAATCTAAACATATTATTCAAAGATTAAAAACCCCACTCTAGCATTTCATATAAAATAAGAGAGAGGGTGAACAGATAGAAGACAACCAAAAAATCAAGCAAAACAAAAACTCAAAATGATCACTTGATCTCAAAAGCCTTCAAAACACTGAAGCAACCAAAAGCTCATTGAACCATAAGAAACAAGTCAGCTATAGTCCAGAATCTCTAACTTCAGTTCAGTTTCGGAGAAATAGTCATTCAAAGCGAGATTTCTCTATTTACAAATTTGGTTCAGCATAAGCCAAATCAAGCAGAGGTCGGGTTTTACAAATATGAAAACCTCAACAAATTTATGGAGAGCCCTGATCAAGCAGAACATGTACTACAGTGCAGTTCTAGTTCAGTAATCATCAAATCCAGCCATTTCTGCCCCTGCCAGACTGAAGAGGTTCCAATTCTGCCCATTCAAAAAGCCTTCCAGGGCTTGAAATAGATTAAAGCTCTACCACACTCGAACGTTGATATCAATTTACAGTTGAAACTTGACAGTTAAAGGTGTTGATAGTCCAATCCAGCGCGGACATACCCAGTCCAGCCCGGATCAGAAGCATTTTTCCAGGCAGAAATTGAAGTCCAGCGCTCTTTTTATCTTTTTTAGATTTGGCCTTCCTTTTTGAGCTTTGTAAAAGGTAGTTCTGCCTAAAATAGTTCACTTTCTTATCATTTATTTTGGCTAGAACTACTGGTTTTGTAATGTGAAAAATTGTGAAGTCCGCATCAATCTGAGACAAGAAAATAACTTACTTAAGAGATATTCCTCACCCAAATTCACAATCGCTTGTTTAGAAATCAGTAACTTGGGGCGCAGGTTGTATATTTTTTAAGAAGTCTGCTAGAATTTTCATTTCTAGCAGTGGCACGCTCGTACACAAATGAAAGTTGACTTGTTGACCAGTCAATGCTTTTCGAGGCAGTGGGGAACTGTACCCTACCATCACAGGAACGAATCTAAAACGGGTGAACACTTTCCAAACCATCTAGCTACTAAGATAGGAAGGGTTCAAAGTCAGCTAGGTTGCAACTCTTGCTCTAACGTCCTGTGGCCCCTTTACTAATAAAGGAAAGAAATCCTCAACCATAATCACATTTCTTTCTAGGATTTTCATTTCTTGCAGTGGCACGCTCGTCAACAAATGAAAGTTGACTTGTTGACCAGTCAATGATTTTCGAGGCAGTGGGGAACTGTACCCTACCATCACAAGAACGAATCTAAAACGGGTGAACACTTTCCAAACCATCTAGCTACTAAGATAGGAAGGGTTCAAAGTCAGCTAGGTTGCAACTCTTGCTCTAACGTCCTGCGCCCCCTTTACTAATAAAGGAAAGAAATCCTCAATGAGAATCACATTTCTTTTGCGTGCGGATGTAGCTAAATCAAATAGTTATATGAGTGAAAGAAAACTGCTTATATATAAATTCGCAGCTAAAAGATTGAGTCTCATTTCTATGTATAAGAGTTAGAGAGTTAAGCGGAAATAAACATAAACATAAGCGACCGTTTCCCCCAAGATTGGTTGATTAGTCATCTTTTTGACTTGTTCTATCACCCAAAGTTGGAGGTCCTATCCTTGCTAATTGTTTGGGAACATAGAGACGTGGAGATGAATCTACATTTTGTGTTTCCCTTGTCCAATGGTTCCCGTGAGCCCTTTTTCATCATGAGTGTTTTGATTTGCTTTCTGGTTTGTTCAATGTATTGTAAAATATCGCTATATAATTTATCTCGTCCTCTTTTGCAGCGGGAGTAGCTATCTTCATTTATTTCCCTTCTTTGTTTTCTTCTCATTTGTATTTTTTCTTGAAACATTTGACAGTACAAGGAGTCACAGAGGCAGAATCATTCGGCGATTCATATATTTTGTGGTTCATGAGTTGGTGGTATGTGTTTTATTGTGAATAGTAGTTTGAGTGAGTATGTCATGTCAAGTTGGCTGTATAAGAAATACACAAATTCTTGGGATGAATACGATTTCTTGGATTGTTTATTAGGAGTGGATGTGTTTAATTGATTGTCGACATTATGTTTAGTTTTTCAGAAAAGCATTAGAATGGTTAAAAGCACTAAAATTCTATTGTTTTTACTTTTAGGTACTTAAATCATGGAAGAGAAGAAAAATGAAATGACAGAGGTAGTTTGGCAATTACCATTCAAACGATTGGCTTTGGCAAATTAGAATGGCAATTACATAGTGCCTATTTGTCAATTGCCAACATGACATGGCTGTGCTGTAGCAAAATAAAGGAATTTTGTATGAGCATGGTGACGTAAGGCATGGGCTGAATTGAAGATGGGAGAGTGTAGTAGATTGTAGTTCAATTTTTTTTTTTTCCTTCTTGTACTTGGAATTTAGTTTTTTTTTTTTTAAATTTGTTTGCGTGAAATACTTGGCATTTAGTTTCAATGTATTTCTTTTGATGGACAACTTATCCATTCTGTGTACTTAGTATGATATTTCATTTAATCTCATGGTTGTGAGGAATATAAATAATTATAAAAATTATTGATTTGTTTTCTTTATGTTATTGGCAGCCTTTTTAATTTTGAGAATGTAAATACATTATGTGATTTGTCAATGCAATTGACAATTATTAGTGCCATTTGTATTTTAGTTTTGCAATTGACAAACAAAGGATTCTCATTGCATTCCAATCATGCAATTACAAGCTATAACATATTGACATAAATAAAGTTACAACGCATTATATTCTTCATATAAAAACCATTGATTTGTTTTCTTTTTCTTATTGGAAGCCTTTTAAATTTTGAGATTGACAAACAGGTCGTGCCATTTGCATTACAGTCTTGCAATTGACAAACAAAACAGTCTTATTTGCATTCCAATCATGCAATTCCAAGCTATAGCAGATCAATATCAATGAAGTTACAAAGCATTACAATTTTCACACAAAAAATTTATTTATTTGTTTTCTTTATGTTATTGGCACCCTTTTCAATTTTGAGAATGTAAATACAATACATGATTTGTCAATGCAATTGACAAATAGGTAGTTTCATTTCCATTTACTTCTTGTAATTGACAAACAAAGCAGTCTCATGTGCATTCCAATCGAGCAATTATAATCTTATAACTTACAAGTTTAGGGATCTTGTTTACGACATTATGGTAACATAATATCTAAAACCATGTAACCTCCGTCATTAATCTTATGAACTCTTGCATTTACAAGCATAAGGACCACACGTCATCGAGGTCCACCCTTACTAAGTCACTGTAATGTGCATCCACATCATTGAAAAAAAGGAATTTACAACATTATGGATTCGGTGAACCCAAATATTATAATCCAAGTGCAAAAACTTGTAAACCGATACCAAAATCTTGTATGCTTCATATGTTTATTTTGAAAATACAAAATAAAATTGAACTATATATTTGGATAAGTTTATTTCCAAAAGGAAACATTTGAATTGATTAAGGGTAATTTGTCTCATATTCGGCAATTGCCTTTGACAACATAAAAAAAGGGGAAAAAAAGTCTGATTTACGAGGTTTTTTGCGTCATGATTACAACTTTAAGGTTCTTCCTAATCCCTAATCTTGTAATCTCCTAATTTACAATAAAAAGATCCATTTTACAAAGTTAAGGTAAGCTTTGACCTAAGAGAAATAAATGTGGTCCTTATTCTTTTAAACACAAGGGTTTACAGTATTGATGACATTTTTCACAATATTATGGATCTTAGTAATATCATAAATTACAATAGAAATGATCTCTATTACAAGATTAGAGATAAACTTTACAATGTTATGGAACACTTAAGTCCTAAACACTATTAACCTAAGTGCTTAATGTTGTAAGGCCTTGTTGTTACAAGATTAGATATAAACTTTACAATGTTATGGAACTCTCATGTCCCAAAAAAGTATAAGATGAGTCCTGAATGTTGTAAACCATTGTTTTTACAAGATTAAGGTAAGGTCCATGATTACCAATTTCTTGTATTGTGGATCCATATCTTGTAAACATATGATTTACAAGAATAAGGAACAATTTTGCTTATTTAACGTCCAACCAAACCTTAATATTGTATTCGATATCCTTTCCATTGTAAATTACGCTATTACAATATTGTGTATTAAAGTGAACCTTAATGTGGAAATCACAATGCAAACTCTAGTAAATTCGAACCCAAAACTTTACAATGTTATGGAACTCTCATGTCCCAAACAATGTAAAATGAGTCCTTAATATTGTAAATCCTTGTTTTTACAACAATATGGAACACACTTTTACAACGTTATGGTACCCTCGGTCCTTATACTTTAAACAAAATTGTTTACTAGAATAAGGACCCAATTTACATCCCTAAGGTCCACTATGACCAATCCTTTGTAATATGGATGCATATCCTTGTAAACATATGATTTACAACATTATGGATTTGGTGAACCCTAACGTTGTAATCCATGAGCAAAACCTTGTAAATTGTTACCAAAAACTTGTAAGTTACAAGTTTAGGGATTCACTTTACGATGTTATGGTACCCTCAGTCCTTAATATTGTAAAGCATTTTTTACAGGAATAATGACCCATTTTACATTGCTAAGGTCCACCATTACCAATTCCTTATAATGTGGATCCATATCCTTGTAAATATATCATTTATAACATTATGGATTCGGTGAACCCTAACTTTGTCATCTAGGAGCAAAACCTTGTAAATTGTTTTAAAAACTTGTAAGTTACGAGTTAAGGAATTCTCTTTACGACGTTATGGTACCCTTAGTACTTAATCTTGTAAATCATTTTTTACTAGAATAATGACCCATTTTACATCGCTAAGGTCCACAATTACCAATTCCTTATAATGTGGATCCATATCCTTGTAAAATAAGGTTTTATAACGTTATAGATTCGGTGAACCCTAACGTTGTAATCCATGAGGAAAACCTTGTAAATTGTTACCAAAAACTTATAAGTTACGAGTTTAGGGATTCTTTTTACAACGTTTTGGTACCCTCGTATCCCGAAATTGTAAAATCGGCCCTTAATCTTGTAAACCCTCATTTTACTAGAATAAGGACCTCAATTTACATCATCATGGTCCGGACTTACCTATTCTTTGTAATTTGGATCCATATCCTCGTAAAATAAGGTTTTACAACGTTAAGGATTATGAGAACCCTAATGTCGTAATCGTGGTGCAAAAACCTGTAAATCACTACCTAAATAGTGTAACGTACATGTTTATGGATCCATTTTACAACTTTTGGAACCCTCGTATCCCAAAATTGTAAAATCGGCCCTTAATCTCGTAAACCCTCATTTTACTAGAATAAGAACCCCAATTTACATCCTCATGGTTTAGACTTACCAATTGTTTGTAATGTGGATCCATATTCTTGTAAAATAAGGATTTACAACATTAAGGATTATGAGAACCCTAATGTTGTAATCATGGTGCAAAAACCTATAAATCATTACCTAAATCATGTAAACTACCTGTTTATGGATCCTCTTTACAACGTTATGGTACCCTTGTATCCCAAAATTGTAAAATCGGCCCTTAATCTTGTAAACCCTTATTTTACTATAATAAGGACCTAATTTACATCCTCATGGTCCGCACTTACCATTTCCTTGTAATGTGGATCCATATCCTTGTAAAATAAGGATTCACAACATTAAGGATTATGAGAACCATAACGTTGTAATAGTGGTGCAAAAACCTGTAAATCACTACCCAAATCTTGTAACTTACATGTTTTTGGATCCTCCTTACAAGGTTATGGTATCCTCGTATCCCAAAATTGTAAAATTCGCCCTCAGTCTTGTAAACCCTCATTTACTACAATAAGGACCCAATTTACATCCTCATGGTCCGGAGTTACCAATTCCTTGTAATATCCATATCCTTGTAAATGGGAATTTACAACATTATGGATTAGGTGAACCCTAATGTTGTAATCATGGTTCAAAAACTTGTAAATCATTACCCAAATCTTGTAATTTATAAGTTTTGGGATCCTCTTACAATGTTATGGTACTCTCATATCCAAACTATTGTAATACCGGTCCTTAGTCTTGTAAACCATCGTGTTTACTAGAATAAGGACCCCATTTTATATCCTTGAGGTCCACACTTACCAATATCTTGTAATGTTGATCTATGTCCTTATAAAATGGAGATTAGGGGATTGGTAACTTTCTTCTCCTTCATTACCCAATTTAGTATTTTATTATGTTACAATACATATATAAAAAATTTAGTATTTTAGTTGAAATTCTACACATTATATTTAGATACTATATTTATGAGTGGATATTCTTATTAAACAATTTTTTTTATGGATGGGAAAGGGGAAACCTATATAACAAGGATATGAACCAAAATCCAGAGGAGGATCATGAGAGAAATTTTTGTGGGAACATGAATATGAGGATGACAATATATTAAATTATTTGTTTAGGCATAGAAATAAGTTTGTAAAAACATATTTTGAATATGCTATGAGTCATATTCAAGAAATAATATATAGTTTTAGTTTTAAGACATTTCTCTCAAATTATTTTAGAATTAGCTTGAATTCTAAAATTTCGTACATGAGAAGCGAATGAGATGGTAACTCAATCACTTTTTTCCCCATCATTACCTCATTTAGTATATTGTTATGTTACATACTTATATAAAATTTCGAGTATTTTAGTTGAAATTATCTATATTATATGTAAAATATCATATTTATATATTATATATTGATTATAAAGTGCAATATATATTATTTAATTATTATATTCTTATATATTCTTATTTAACATTTTTTTAATTGATCGGAACATAAACCAATTATATTATGAAGATATGAACTAAAAAATAGAGAAGGATCATAAGGGAAATTTTTGTTGGAAGATGCTATGAGTCATCTTTTGTTATAAGACATTTGTTTAAAGTTATTTTTAGAATAAGCACAAATACATATATATTTTTATATAATAATATGTCATCTTGAGAAGTAATTATAGTGTGGCTTCAGAGTATAGTCATATAATATTTATTATATTATAAGTGGATATTTATTGATATTATGTCTTAAAAGTTGAATATCGTATCATTGATTGATATTAAACACGTAAACGAGTTATACTATGTAGTTATATTTTAGTTCCTTGTAGTAATTTATTCACATTTAAGAAATAACAAAACAAAAAGAATAGTTTAGATGTTCAAAAATTGTATTTGGTTACAAGTGAAAAAAATAATTTCAGTTTGGCCAATTGGATTTATATAAAGTTACCCAAGTTTTATTGATTTTGGTTACAAGTTATATAAAGCAACCCCTAACTCATGAATCATGAAAAAATCTGCAAATGTTGTGAAATAATTGAAATAATTGTAACAACATTATAGTCCACCCTAATCCATAACACTGTAATACCCTAATTTACAAAGAAAATGATACATAGTACCAAGGTAAGAATGGACTTTGGACGAGTAAAATTATGTCATTATCGTTGTAAACACAACTGAAAATCTTGTAATCTACAAGAAAACTTGTAAACTTTCTGTTTTTATACTTGTTTTTCTTGATTTTAATCCTAACAATGTAATATAAAATACATGGCCATGTTAGGAAAAGAATATAAATTTATAATACTTCGTGGATGTCTACAAAAGTACAACCATGTAACATAGAGTTCAACAAGTAATATAGTTCTTATTTTAGAAATTGATTTCAACCAATTACATATACAAAACACGAGGTGAAAAAAATTGATGGATAAAGACTTAAATAAATATTGATGCGCATTCACCAATTCTATGAAACAAAAGAAACAAAAAAATTAAAACTATCAACCTCAATTGATTTTTAAAAACTAGGCATAAAATACAGAGGAATTAACCACAACTAGCCATCATAATTCATATAAATAAAACCAGCAACTCATAATGAACTTGAGTAAAGCTACAATGCGGTGACATATCGAAATCAAAAGAAAAAAGAAGTCAAACAGTTCTCATAAAAAAAGAGTCTTAAACGGTAAATTTAGATTTATAAAAGTAAACAAATACCATTGCGAAATTCATAAGCATGTCATCGTGAGTCAAAAAGAATAAACTCAATTGAAAAATAACATGTCAAATCATATGCTAATTGCCAAACAGGAAAGACATAAGCAGAAGGAGAAGCATAATTCTATTATCTCATGCACAAATTCCAGATTTAATGCTAATAGAAGAGAGACCCTATACACTTCAACGAATAGCAAACTTTAGTAGTGATGGATATTATTATACATGTACTGCAAATTTCATATACACGTGGTGGAGCAACAGAGGCACTCACTGAAAAATTCCTTGAAGAGACCGAAATTTGCTCCTCTGGTGGTTCCCACCATGTGTTCCCACATGACATAAAGGGTTTTTCCTTATGTGCTTGTATAGATAATTGTGGCCTACAATTTGTGTTCTTACACAGGTTGCTAACAAATTCTTGAACCAAACTTGACCAAGGTACCATGGCTATTTTGCTGAAAATCCAATTAATATCCTGTGCTTAATCCAAAAATCATACAACAATGAAGACACAAAGCAATGCAATTTGAATCTAATGAAATTTCTCAAATCAATAAGGAACGATTACCCCTGAGGTTCTGTTACACAAAGAGAGAAGCCTTTTGTGCATGTAAGTTCATCTTTTCTGGAACAAAAAAGAAATCTCACATGAAAAATCTCATGGGTTAGGGTGGAATTTGAGATAGGGTTTGGTATTTATACCTCCCACTAAAAAGTCCAACACAATTTCATATTTTAAAAATGGCTTTTTATCAAGGTTAACGAAACTATCAGATTGCGTCCTTGTTTTTTTGTGTCATTTATGGTCCTCAAGGTTAACACGGGTGCTCACAAATAGTCCTTGCCGTTAGCTTCCGTTTAAAAATATGTTAAATTGTTGACGTGACATATATATAAGACTCACATATCCAATGAAATGATGCCACGTGAATTATATCAAGAAATATATATTTAAAAAATAATTTAAAATTTGTAAACCATAAAACCCAAACTAATAATAAAAGAAATCAAAATTATTAAAACCCCCAAAAATAAAAAACTACTAGCTCCATCGCACCGCACCCCCAAGCACCGCTACACCCCTTCCCCCTCCTTCCTCCTCTATCCGGTCTCTCTCTGCCCCCTCTCTCAGCCTTTCTCTTCCCTCCCTGACCCAACCCCAGCCCCCCTTCCCGTACCCAGATATCGTAGATTTTCCCCCACCTCATCGACTCCACTAATCTGCCCACCCCAACCACCACCGCTGATATGCCTATGCCTATGGTTGGACGGTTTAAAGATTCAAATTCAAGGGAAAAAAAAAAAGTATTTTCCTTCATCATCAAGAATCAATAAATTAGCATCAATTCATAACCATAGTCCTTGATTATTTTCGTGAGGAGAGGGGAACTGGGGTTTCTGGTTAGGTCAGAGAGAGAGAGGCATGCAATGGAGCTAGTGTTTTATTTATTATTATTTTTTTTTGGGGTGATAATTTTGGTTTATTTTATTATTAGTTTTCAATAGTTTATAAATTTAAAATTATTTTTGAAATATATATTTTTAATATAATCCATGTGGCATCATTTCATTGGATATGTGAGTCCAACATGTATGCCACGTTAGCAAATTAACAAATTTTTGGACGGAAGTTAACTACAAGGACTATTTGTGAGCACTTATATTAACGTTGAGGACCAGGAATGACACCAAAAAATAAGAAGGATGCAATCTGATAGTTTTGTTAACCTCATGGACGTTTTGTGATAAAAAAACTTTTAAAAAATCATTCGAAATTAGCAAGTTTTTGAATACTACTAGATTTCGACACTCTCTTTTAAAAATCCTTTTAGTCTTAATAAAATACCACAACATTTAAAAGTCTTAATTAAATAACACAAACACAAGAATTATTTATTCCAAAATAAAATTTTAAAATCTCAATTAAATACATCCAAATTGATTTGGTCGGTTCGGCCGAGTGTACCAAAAAACCAATGTCGCTCTCGCTATAGAACATTCTGACATTACCTTGGAGAGCCTCAGTACCAGTACACCTCTCGCACAGAAGCCTAAGCAAGAGATGATGGGTTTGGAGGCAGTGGGTGATCTAGCGCTACACACAATCCTAAGCAAATTAGAAGCCGAAGACTCAGCAAGAGCAGCCTGCGTGAGCAAGAAACTCAGAGCTTCGGCCTCCGAAGACTCTCTTTGGTCCCATTTTTGTGCTCGAGACCTCGACCTTTCGCAACCCCTCGACCCTCATGGCAACCTCACCCCTTCTTTCAAGGTATTCCCATCAAATTCTTACCACTTAAAGTCAAACCATGTATTTCTTTTCAATTTTGTTTCCTTTGAATTGAATTTTTATTTGGCGTCAAATTTCCGCGAGTTTGTGGTCATGGTCAAGTAGGAAACTTACAGAATTTTCAGTCTGGTTGGTGAGTTAGTGCCTATTTATGTATTTTAGGTTCTGGGTCGGTTTCATCGGGTCCTCATTTGACCGCATGCAATGTTGTTAAAAGATTCCAAAGTCTTTCTCTTTTGTGTTTAGATTGATTTCATTTGTGGATATGTGTTAGGAAATTCATCATAAACTTTTGCACAGACTGCATATCAACATGACTGATTGGTTGATTGGTAATTTGGGTTAAAGACTCAAATTCCAAGGAGTGATCTGGGCAACTATCCTATGAAATGATGGCCTTGTAATGTTATGGGGTCTAGTTAAAATACTCCAGAGTCCAGACTTATGGTACTTTTGGTTTTGTTCCGCGTTCGAACGTGCTTCCTGAGTCTAAAGTGTCAATACTCTTTAAGCAGCATTATTTCTTAGGCGTTTATGGGCTAATTATAATGGGCCCCTCGAGTGATGATAAGTACTATCTACTGGTCTATATATGTGTAATTATATCTTTATGCACTTCACACAGTCAACTTCTGTGTCTATTTTTTCATTTAAGTTGCGTTATAGATTCATATTTGGTCCTCGTCGCATGGTGTGAGAGATGTTTTTAAATTTCCAAGAAGTCTAGCCCTTGTTGTTAGCTTGATACATTGTTGGCCCATTATCTTTTGGGGTCCAGTGGTTGTCATGGTATCAGAGCTTTACTTTGCAGAGGTCCTGGATTCAAAACCTCCAATCTCCATTCCCCAACTCCTTTACTGGTTTCAAAGTGCACCGTGTTGATGCACTTATATGTCTCTCTTTGTCTGCATTTACCTCTCCACGTACAGAATGGGGCAAGAGGGGGCGTGCTAGATACACACAGTTTACTTATTCCCTAACAGCTTATTCTTTTGGGGTCTAGTGATTGTCTAACACTCATGGAGCTTTGTGGAAATGGTGGTTTCATGTTTCATCCTTGAAGTAACTAGAATTGAGGCCTTTTTGAGTTGGTTATATATTTAATATCTGTTAAAAGGATATTATCTCTGTACTAACACACCTGCTCTCTCCAGGAAGGTTACCAATTATGGCGTGAAGCTTTTAATATGTATCCTTGGTCGCTTGTAAAGCGAGTCAAAAAATGTTGGGACAAACTTAGAAACTGGTTGACTATTAATTTTCCAGAGGCTGAGTCTACACTGAACAAGGGTGCATCAGAAGATGATATTCAAGAGTTGGAGAAAATCTTGAAAGTGAAACTTCCTCTCCCAACGAGGATCCTCTATCGTTTTCATGATGGTCAAGATTTTGAGGACAAACATTTTCAAAATAGCCTGGTTGGCTGTCCATTGGGCATCATAGGTGGTTATTCATTTTATAACCACTTGGTAACTGTGTATTTGTTGCCTTTACGTCAGGTCATCTCAGAAACAATGGAGATAACACCCAAACTGGATTTTCCTGGCGGATCGAAGTGTGTTGTTGTGGCTGCATCTTGTACATATAGTGAGAAGTTGTTTTTCCTGAACTGTACAAGTGGTCAACTCTATGTTGGTACCAGAAATCTTCTAGATGATGGGGAAATGCTTCCTTGTGTACCAAATGTGTTGATTAGTTCAGTTCATGATTGCAGTGTTGATCAACAGCAGGATGCAATGCTGCTTTGGTTAGAAGAACACGGCCGTCGTTTAGAAAATGGCATTATTAAACTTCGTCAAGAAGAAAATTTCAGAAGCATCAGTCAGTTTCCAGAAGAATCCCTTCTCTGTTCCACTGCTATAACAAATGGTGTAAAGGTAGGCAATTGTTTGAGTTTGAACATGTGCATGTGCAATTCTTTGCATAATAATTTTCTTTTGGTTCCTCTTTCTTGGGCCTAGTAGAAAACAAGCAAATATGGCAAATATATGTGGCATTTGATATATATTGGAATGAACAAACTTAACTTTGTCAAATGGGCACTGGCATGGAGAATTAACTGCTCGTAGTTTGTGACCATGTCTCAGTTCAAGTCAGCAAACCCATATTTAATTCCTCGTTACCTCTTGTCTTGGGAAATAAGCAGGTAGTGTCTATGTTGTTGAAACAGGGCCCACTAGTTTCCACATATTAAAAAACCTTAGGCATCTCAAGTGTCAGACATGAGCTTCAGGCAGGCTGGATAATTTTTTATTTATTTTACTGGCAGCATCCCTCCACCTGCAATGTATGAGGAACTATTAAGTTTTTGAACATTACTAGAAAAATTACAGTTATATTTATTG
Source organism: Prunus dulcis (assembly GCF_902201215.1). NCBI lineage: Eukaryota > Viridiplantae > Streptophyta > Magnoliopsida > Rosales > Rosaceae > Prunus > Prunus dulcis. The sequence goes on along the minus strand of NC_047650.1, from coordinate 17,871,286 downwards.
TTCTAAAACTCTATTGGCCTGTCCATTATTCTTACAAAAATCCTGTTCTTTATAATGATATATTTGACATTAATTCTGAATGCAATTATAATGACTACTGTACACTTTTCTGTTATATAAATTTATTCTTATTTGAATTCTATCTTAGGTTCGTGCTTCTGCTGTGTTTGTCCCGGAGCAGGCTACTTCTCAAAATTATTCATTTGCTTATTCAATCCGCATGTCCCTTCTTCCTGAAGGATGCATCATCAATGGAATGACATTCAGCTCTTGCCAACTGCATTGGAGGCACTGGATCATCCGCGCTAAAGATGTCGTGATAGCTGATGTTAATGGAGAAGCTGTTGTAGGACAGGTACAATTTCAGTTGGTCAATTACTTCCATTGTCCAATGTTTTTAAATATCTTTTTTTTTTTCTTTTTTTTTTTTTTACAGAATCTTAATTGACACCCTTACTTCTTTCTTTTAGCAGATCACAAGTGATTTATCATTATCTTTAAATGGATGGATGGATTTATTTTTATTTTTTCTCCAAATACATGACCCTAGAACGTATTTCAAATAGTTTATAACAGTCTTCTGATGCTTTTGTTTCAAGTAAACAAATCGTCTGATGTTATGTGTTAGAGCTACTCCTTTAATGACTGCTTAATCCATATAGTTTACTTGCCTGAAGTGTGCTAGTCTTATCGTGAGACCTAACTTTTTAAAAATCCATCTACATTCCCTTTTATGAATTAATAGTACTTTGAGAACTTGTTTGCTTATGAACCAGGTAATACTCTGAGAATTCAGATTCCTCCCATATATCCTCATGAAATTAATAAAGTCACTAACATGGAGTGAATTAACAAGGATGACACTGCTATTTGAAGGAAAATAAAAAAATTTAATCATGAGCTGGCAGATTCACTTTTAATTCAAGTGTGTTGCATCCAATTTATTATTAGTCCTTGTTCAAAATTCCTATTGCAGTGGCAAAGAGTCTAGAAAGATTGATGAGAAATATCTTGTGGTTGGGTAGATAGTACGGAAAGAAAGATCGCATGGTGGCTAGAAGCAAGGATGAAAATATCGGTCGATATCCCGATATATCGGCTGATATTTCCCTTTTTTTAGGTGTCAATACAGATACAGGGGAGTAAGCCTATTTCTTCCCCCGCATCGGCGATATATCCCTGATAACCCCCGATATCCTCGAGATTTACCGATATTTACTGATATTTCCCGATACCAGTCAAATAACCCAGAAATTTGTCTTCAGTTTTGAAAGTAATCATAGGTCCCAGCCACTGAATCAATGTCAAAAACCAAGCTGTAATACTTAGTAGCTTCTCCTTTCTTCTCTTCTCAGTCATTCCAGCTATCTTTGTCTCTTCCTCTCCTCTCTCTGGTTGATCGGTTTCTTGTGTGTTTGATTTTATTTTTCACCTAATCTTCTATCCCTCATTTCCTTTATTGTTAAGTTTGATTCTTGTAATATAATGTTGGGTTATGTATTAATGGGTTGGGTTGGGTTATGATTGAATAATGTTGTCTTTGTTGTATTAAGTGTAATTGTATTTATTTTCAGGATTTTCATCGCGCATTATATATACACGTACATTTCATTATATGCATATCTTATACTTAGTATATTTTGAATTTTATTAGTTCAATACATTCATTGATAATGTGCTTAATATCTATGAAAGTTTCACTTCAAAATTCCATGTTTTTAAGCCATTATCTGTCTTTTTTGTCGATTTTCCCCAATACCTAAAATGACATCAATATATCCCCCGAACTATCCGTAAATTGAAGGCCCGATAATATCTGTATCGCCGATATTTTCATCCTTGGCTAGAAGCAACAAGATGGGGGCATAGGTGTGGGCAATTAGGGGAGAGAATAAAGCCTTGCCTGGGAAGTGGTTGTGGAGATACCCTTTGGAAGCTAAGTCTTTGTGGCGTAAGCTTGATTTGGAGTAAGTATGGAGTTGCTACTAATGGTGGGATGCTAAACCCTTATTGAGGGGATCAAGTTGAAGTCCATGGAAATATATTTCTCAAGGTCGTCTTCTGTTTTGGGTCATATGGATGGAGACAAATAGAAGGTTTTCTGAGGATTAGTCAGGGGAGGGTGAGCTTTGGGGGTTGAATTAGTTTTTGGTCTGCCCTTTGGGCTTCGGTTTTGAACTGTAAAGCTATCAGTTGATGTATCATTGTCATGGTCTTAAATATTGATAATGTTGTGGCCGATATTTCGTTTCTCTCACATCCTGATATTTTGGCAAGATACTGCACTTTATTGTATGTTTTACAATTTTTTCATCAATATTTTCCTTCTTTTTCTGCGAAATTGTTGGGGTGATATTTTCAGTTGTTTGAACGTTTGATTTGGCCAACTTCTCTTGAAATTTGAGGAATTTATCGTACTTTCGTATTATACTTATATGAAAGAAAACATTGACTTTTATTAAGGTAAGCTATAATTTATAACATCTGATCCCACCAACAATTTACTCACCTCCACTCTTATAAATATTGTATATCAATTGTAAGCTCCTCTCATTCACAAATTTTTGTCAGATTTTTTAATGAAATTATCTCTCTCTTAGTCCATAGAAAAATGACCTCTTTCTCACAAATCTCCTAAAGCTTAAGTAACTTTATAATTTCCTTTATTATTCTCAATTACTTAATCATTTTTGGTTTTTTTTTTTTTTTTTTTTTGCAAATCTTGAATTTGGCATTCTCCATATCTGTTTATTATTTCTCTCTATTTAATTTTTTATTATTATTGTTAACTACTTAATTGGTTTAAATAATACTGTTATTAATTCACCATGAAATATATGAATAACAAACAATTGTAACAAATCATTATAATTGAAATTGATGTGTTTTAGTTAAACTGTAGTAACTAGTGAACCTTCTAAGTAACATTGCCTGTCAGCCTGTCTCACATTCAATCTCAGTAACACAAGCCCACCATGCAACTAATTTTTATCAATTTCTTTTATCAAATTAGTAGATAATTGATCAAATAACCATATCTCAAAGTTTCCATAGCTTTCTCACAAATTCCATTGTTTTTTTTTTTTTTTCAATTTTTACCAATATATCATCTTATTGATATTTCCCGGTTTCTGGATCTCCATTGTTTCCATAAGGACCAATATGTAAGACTTTGATTGTGGTTTTAAGTTTGGGAGTCTGATTCTTTTCCTTTATGTGTAGTTTAGGTAGATTAAATTGTGTTTTTTTACTAGTGTAATTTCAGAGTCGACTCCATGTCCCCGCCCCGATTGCAGTTTTTGATGTTTCTTATTAATAAATTTTTGTTTCTTCTCAAACAGAAAAAGTATTGTTTCATCTAACCTATTTATAGACTAGTGTTTGAAAAAAAAAGAAAAAGATATTGAAGGTAAACTTCTGCTTGTAATTAAACTATGCATTGAAAGAGGCTAAATTTCTGTTATAAATCTTATACTTTCGTGTTTGCAGTACCCACTTTTGCATCCAGGCGACAGCGAATTTGTTTATGAGAGTTGCACACTTCTACCATTTTCTTCCGGTTCTATTGAAGGTTCTTTTGCTTTTATCCCTGGCAGGTACTCGACCTGAATACATTATGCATGTAATAATTTTCTCCTAATAAATTATGTGGTCTGCAAAGTGTTGATTGAAAAGGATTTTACTGTGATTTTTTTTTTTTTTTTGGTCGAAACATTTTACTGTGGTTATGTACTGACCTTGGAGCAAAAGGGGTTTGCAGAAAATGTTTCAGTTCTTTATGTTTTATCCACATGTACTAAAAATTCTAGGGCTTCTGCATCTTTGATCTGCATTTTTAGGCTTTTTTCATTGAGAAGAGATAAAATACTGTATGATTTTCTTTCCCTCCTAACTTTTTACTTCTTCAGTGTCAAGCACCTGAACTAAGTAGATATGTGTTCAAGCTTTTAGTTCAGATTTTGACCTTGCATATGACTGGGATCTTAGTTGAGCCATACTGAGCCTGTTGACTTGCTGGTTGAAGAAGGTTCGGATGAGTGAGAACTTTGCTTAGAATGTAGAATTTCAAAGAAATTGCTTTAACACGTGATGAACCTTAGAAAGAGCATTGCGTATAATTCATGGAAAAAACCAAAACAACACCTTTGAGCTTGATTTGCTTAGGAGCATAGTTTGGGACTTGAAATGGGGTGGTTAGATGAGTAATAGGAGCAGGAGAGGATAGTTGAATCAAAGCCCTGAAGGCTAGGAGTTTGTGATATGTTAGTTGGGGCTACAAAGATGCAACTTCCACCATATCAAAGTAGTTATGTTGAAGAATGTTTCTATTTGGCTGATCTTTCACCAACTTGATTTTTGTGTATTCTGAACTTTGATTTCAGCTCTAATCAATCTATATGAATATACAAATTATGACTGTTTGCATATAATTTTCTTATAACAATCATGGACATAAATATTCAATTCCCATTCGAATGTGTTGTAAGGGATTTTGAACTGATATCATGATTTACATTTGCTAGTTACATATTTGTTTCTGTTGGTTTTAGTTTGAGGGAGCCAAAGGGCGGCCCATTTGATGTTGCAGTGGCGCAGTTCCCCCTCCAGGTGCCCGACTACATCTTCTGATAATTAGATTGCGGGATTGACATGTTTTACATGGAAACTCCAGTGCAAGGATCATCATGGATGCGTGTGTTTGTATTGTTGGGCGACTGACCGTAGCAGTCCTCTTTGTATTTATATGATTTATATTTTGCGCATTTGGAATTTCATTTTCTCCATGCTAGCCTGTAAGCATAATAACAACCTATTTATGTGTGAAGAGCTCTGGGTAGCTCCTAGTGTGTTCCATGCTTTGATGTATCCCTGTACAAAATCTACAGATGCTAAAAGCAAATGCAAATATCGAATAGCTTTGACCAGGTAATCCCGACGCATGAATTTTCAATGTTACTACTTTTGATCATTCTATTTCTAGACACATTTTTTAGGGAAAGATATCTGATACCTAATTCAAATTTAGTTCTGGTAGAATTATTAGGCCATTATGATGCCAAAATTAAAAAATTATGGAAAATCATGACCCCGAATATAGCAAAGTCAAATGGAAATGGTTTAAATGCTAAAATGCTCCGTGTGTTTTTAGCTTATAGGTAAATTTGGATCTTGTGTTTAGTCCATGTGTTTTTAATTTGGCTAATTTGGTTCTTGTGTTTATCATCATTAGCCAATGTAATTCAATTCGTTAAACTAGTGTTAAGATATTAATAAAGAATTATAAATATTAGAATTCAATTTAACAAATGAATAATTAATAATTAAAATTAAAATTTAAAAGCTAAAAGAAATTAAAAACCAAAGGATCTCAACCACAACACCCCTCTCTACTCCCTTTCTCCCCAGCTACTTTACCCACCCACACCCAAAAGCCCCAAGCCAGAGCCACCTCTGAACGCTAATCCAACCACCCCACCCCTACCCTACCCTTCTCTCTCTCTCTCTCTCTCTCTAAAGAACAATCCTTAACTCTCGACCATCTCCCAGCAAGATCTTTCCCAACCAAACCATTCCCTGGCCATTTGTCACCACGTGGTTGTAGTCCCACTCTCCCTCGCCCCCACACTAAGCAGTCCCTCCCCTCCCCGAACACACACATCCTGTTTTTATTTTTCTTTTTTTCTAATGCTATATTTTAGTTCTAATGAAGTTTAGTATGTTTTAAAATTAATTTCAAACAAGTTCATATATTTTTAAATTAATTTCAAACAAGTTTATATGTTTTCAAAAGTGAAGGAAAAAAAAATTATCATGTTTATTTAACGGTAATTTTAATGAAATAGGTGACATTGACTAATAATGCTAATCACGTGGACCAAATTGGACAAATTGAAAACAAAAGGATTAAATTGGTGAACGGGCTAAAACAAAGGACTATTTTAGCATTTAAGCAAATGGAAATTGGACTAAATCTTAAAATAACTAGGGCTAATGTCAAAAGACTCCTGAAGGTTTGGAATCATTTTCAATAGGCTTCTTTATGGATATTCCCCATGTGCTTTCAAAATAGTCTCAGATTACCACATGTTCTTTGAAATGTCTCAATATACCACCTATATTTTCAATAAGTGTCTCACGTTAGCTATTTCGTCAGATTTGAGAGAAGTTCCGTTAGCTTATATGGGCCCCACTTCTTTTCAATCTCTTAACAAAGTAGAGGAAGGGTTAGTCAGGTTGAAAAAAGGGGGACTTTGGGAGAAGAAGGTTAGGTTGAGGGAATTTCAGATTTGGGAATCTAGAGGTTCAGATTTGGGAGAGAATGAGGGATTTAGGAGAAAATGGGGAATTTGATTTGGGGATTTCAGATTTGGGAGAAGAAGGATGGTTTGTGGGAATCTCCCAAATCTGAAATCCCCACCCACCTTCTTTGACTAGCTTTACATATGATTTGATTGCCTTGTTGTAAAGAGCATCCCATTCTATTGAATGTGACAATGTAATCTTCATTCAGCAATGCTGAAACATATACTAGGTTCTCTACACAACTTGGAAAATAAAGATATTTTTTAAGTTCAAGTGTCTCCCCATGTGGTAGCTTAAGGTGGAAAGTGCCTACTGCTTTTGCAGATATTTGGGCACCATTACCGACATGTAGCACTATTTCTCCTTTTGACAACTTCTTATGATCTGCTAGACCTTGCAATGTATTACAAACATGTTTGCTAGCTCCTGAATCCATTATCCAGGTGGAAGTTTCAACTACCACCACTGGCTCAATGAAAAAATTGCTCTCTTCACTACTACAAAAAAGCAAAAAGACGACGGTAAATCACCGTCGTGTATTCGGTTTTTCAATGGTCGTGGAATCCACCGTCATCTTTTCCCTCATAAACCACGACGCTAAATCACCGTCGTTGTTAAAATATACAACGTCATCAACAAATACAAAACGACGTCTTTGTACTGCAAAAAGATCTAAAAAAGCAGTCGAGGATGAGAATAGACGACCAACTCTCTAAAAAAACCGTCGTTAAAAAGGAAAAATATGACACATATTAACAGAACAAGGCCGCAAGATAGACATACAACGACGAAAATTAAAATAAGACGCCGTTAAATATCATTTTCACGACAATAAAAAATATGACGTCTTTAAATACATTAGAAGACGACGTTATTGATTCCTACTACGTCGCCTATATAAAAACAGCCGTCGTAAAATAAATTTTCCACTTCGATTTTTCTATAAAAGATGACGTGGAAATAGTTGTCAGTGTCATTATTTACGACGTATGTATTTATAGAGTAGACGTTGAACAACGAAACAACGTCGGTTACAAATATATGAGAGTCGTATTACAAAATTTATACGTCCTATTTTCAGAAACAAACAACGACGATAAATATTAGACGTTGTTAAATAAAACAACGTCGAAAACAAATAAAAACAGACGTGTTTAGTCTGCTAAAGTTTTAAAAAATAGTCGAGGATGAGAATAGACGACCAACTCAAACAAATCACCGTCGTTAAAAAGGAAAAATATGACACATATTAAAAGAACAAGGCCGCAAGATAGACATACAACGACGACAACTAAAACACTACGCCGTTAAATATAATTTTCACGACAAGAAAAAATATGACGTCTTTAAATACATGAGAAGACGACGTTATTGAAATCTACTACGTCTCTTATTTACAAACAACCGTCGTGAAATAAATTTTCCACTTCGATTTTTCTAAAAAAGATGACGTGGAAATAGTTGTCAGTGTCATTATTTACGACGTATGTATTTATATAGTTGACGTTGAAATGCGAAACAACGTCGGTGGCATTTATATAGTCGACGTTGTATTTATATGTATTCATTACTCACGACGCACTTATTAATGTAGACGACGTTGAACTTCTAAACAACGTCGGTTCCAAATAAATGAGAGCCGTATTACAGAACATATAGACGGCGTTGATTATGATGAGAGCCGTATTACAAATAACGTCGTTTAATTGATATTAGACGGCGGTTATAATGAATTACCGTCGGAATTCATTTCGTTCCTCTTCGTTTATAAAAGAACTTGCGACGTGGAAAATGTATGATGACGTCGTATTTTTTAACGTTCAGATTATTTATCTCGTTTTTTAGACGTCGGTATTATGGGATTGGAGTCGTGTTATTTAGAATTACATGGCGGTTCTTAATCCTTCCCCGACGTGATATCCTGAATAATTGCTTCACAATAGCGTCGTGGTTCTTCATTGTTACGTTGCTTTAAGACGTCGGTAAATATGCTGAATAAATGGTTCACCATAACGTCGTGTTTTATTTGAACAGACGTCGTTTTTTATGCAGAATATAATGATGTAATCTGGAACCAGTATTTTTTGCACTGATTGTTTTGTGGCCAAAACCTGTATAATGAAAGTGAAGAAATCACATTACAATATATTACAAAATTAATGTCATACACTGCCAATTACATAAGCATCATTCAATCCATATATCTTCACACCCACCTCGAATATTTTGACCACCTAACTCACCCACCAGTTCATCAAATGTGTCAACATTTGGCATCCCTCTAGTAAATGGCTCACACTCAATTATCACATCACCTAAGACTTCATCACCAATAACATCATTATATTCTCTATTAGGCATTGATAACACTACCGACCAACCACGATGCATCGGGTCGTCAACAAAAAATATTTGTTTGACTTGAGAAGCCAAAACAAATTGGTCATTCCTATGTCCAATTTTACTCAAATCTACAAGGGTAAATCCAAGTTCGTCGACTACAAGACCAGAACTATCTATCCAATCACACCTAAAGACTGGGATTGTAAACTTTTGGTAGTCAAGGTCCCAAATTTCTTGAATGACACCATAGAAACCCATATTTGAGAGAATTGGGTTTTTATCCTTGGCACTAGCAACTTGCATGGTATGTGCAAGTAAATAAACTCCACTATTTTGAGTTGTCCGCACATCATCTTGTGCCTTGATATTGAATTTAATACCTTTAATAAGATAGCTCCTATATAATGGCACTGCCATGTTTGGACCAGCTGCTAGCCACCTTAAATTTTCTGATACGCCATGATTGTCTTCCTCAAGTTCACTTTGAACCTGCAAATTAATCAAATCTTAATTCAATCTAACATAGAAATAAGAAGAAAATTAAAAGAGAAATATGTTATTCAACAACATATACCTTGAAGCGTAGCCATTGAATGAAAGTGCTATTGTGCTTATCCTGCAGCCACTTTGTTCTCTTTCTAAATTTTGGATAAGCAGTCTTGATGTGGATCATATGTTGCCTACATGACACGAAAAATTCAAGCATTACGGTCCCAAATATATAAGATAAACATAAGAAATAATTTAAAATGGAAACTTAAAGAATAAAACTCATACGTACTCGATATAAGGTAGGACTTCCTCCGTATTCTCCAAGACATATAGATGTGCTTGATTCAACAGGTCCTGATCAACTACGCTCACTGTGCAACCTGATAATGGCTTTGAAACTCCCATCTTTTGGCTTGAAGGCACTCCAACTGTACTAACATCAGATAAATGCTGAGTACAAAACTCTACCGCTTCTTCAGCTATATACCGCTCAGCAATGCAACCTTCGGGACGAGTACGATTCTGAACATACCCCTTCAGCACTTTCATATATCTTTCAAACGGATACATCCACCTAAAATATACTGGCCCACATAGACGAACTTCTCTGACAAGATGTACTACTAGATGAACCATGATATCAAAGAATGAAGGGGGAAAGTACTTCTCAAGCAAACACAGAGTAACTACTACATCTTCTTCCAACTTATCTAGCTTGGAAACATCAACAGTCTTTGCACATATAGCATTGAAGAAGAAGCACAAACGAGTTATTGCATACCTTGCAGGCTTCTCCAAAACAGAACGAATTGCCACAGGGAGCAATTGTTGCATTAAGGTATGACAATCATGTGATTTAAGGCCAAGAAGTCTTGAATCTTGTAAAGATACAAGATTTTTAATATTTGAAGAATAACCTTCAGGGACCTTCATACCATAGAAAGAATTGCAAACCTCTCTCTTCTCTGCTCTTGACAAATTCCAAGGCCCAGGAGGCAAACGAGTACGTCTTTCTCCATACTCGGGTTGCAAATCAGTTTTGACCCCCATGTTCAATAAATCTAATCGAGCAGCAATCCCATCTTTATTTTTTCCAGGGATCTCCAGCAATGTACCAATGATACTATCGCAAACATTCTTCTCAATGTGCATAACATCTAGGGCATGCCTCACAGGAAGGTATTTCCAATACTCGAGATCAAAGAATATTGATTTCTTCTTCCAACAAACTCTGTCACCATTTTCAACCATATGCAGCACTTCTTCTCCGGTTAATGGCTCGGGAGGTATGCCATATTCAGGTTTCCCATTAAAAGCTGCACGTTGCCTCCTATATGGATGATTGATTGGTAACCATTTTCTATGCCCAATGTAACAAATTTTGTGGCCATTTTTCAACCTGTGACTAGGTGTATCATCGCCGCATATTGGACAAGCTTTATATCCTTTAACAACACAACCAGATAAGTTTCCATAGGCGGGGAAATCATTAATTGTCCACATTAATGCAGCTCTGAGTGTAAAGTATTCTCCATTATGTGCATCATACACTCCTCTAATCCCAACCCACAAAGATTTTAAATCATCAATCAAAGGCTCCAAGTAGACGTCTATATCATTTCCGGGTTGTTTAGGACCGGAAATCAATAAGGTTAACATCATGAACTTTCGTTTCATGCACAGCCATGGAGGGAGATTATATGTAACTAAGAT